>NW_005371249.1:220372-231636 GCF_000412655.1 Myotis brandtii | reverse complement strand
AAGCCCAAGTTCCAGTGAGCCCCATATAAGGGAGAACTTTCCCAACAATCACAAGTGCTCAGCAATGAAATGCTCTGCTTAGCAGAACAGGCAGGCCCTACCCCGGTCCCTAGAGACTTAACCTGGCACTCATTTTTGCCCAGGCACACAACACAGCACGCAACTCAGCAGATAACCTCTTTTGAATTTGGAGAATTGGGGTCATTTCAGACCAGTGGCAGGGGAGGCCCTTCACTCCAACCTCCCCCCTCCACCCCATCCTCTATCACCAGCAGTTACACCCCAGGTTCTGGCCACACCTGCACAGGCAGCAGCACTCCCCTTCCGATCTCTATCTCAGTCACTGTGAATAGGATCCTTTCTGTCTGGGATGCCCCATACCCACTTTCCTCTGCACCCACCTCCCATATGATCTCTTTTTCCTGGTGGTTTTATTTCCCCCAGCTCCAGACGAAGGCCACCCATGCCTTCTCTTGGTTCTCAGGAATCGCCCCCCCCCCCACCCCCCTGACAGGCAGAGCATGGCTTGCTCCCAGCCCCAGGACCCAGTGGATGGATCAATTCCATTGGCAGAACTGTGCTCCTCCGCCTTCTTCCCCATCACAGCTAATGAACACTGATCCCCCAGGCTGTTCAGGCCAAAACCTTGGAGTCATCCTTGACTCTCTTCCCCCTCTCATACTTAGATGTCATCTGCCAGGAAATCCCGCAGCTCTACCTTCATGACATGTCCTGAACCTGGTCCCCTCGCTACCCACCGCTAGTGCTGCAGGTGACCTAGCTGGTCTCCAGGCTTGTCCTCTCCAGTCTATTCTCCACCAGGCAGCCAGAGCCCCCCTCAAAACCCAAGTCGGTTCACGTCATTCCACTGCTCAGAATCCTCCATGCTGTCTCATCTCACCCGGAGTTAAAGTGAGAGACCATTTATTTCAGTGCTTCCAAAGGCTAGGCACGTTTGGCCTGCCCAGCCCACCTCCGACCTCATCTGCCTTCTCTTCCCCACCTGCTCCCCTCAGTCACACTGACTTCCCTGAAGGACCCAGGCATGCTCCTGCCTCGGGCTTTTGCCCTGACCGGTCCCTCTGCCTGGAATGCTCTTTTCTGGGAGAGCCGTGAATCATGCTACCACATCCTTCAGCAAAGCCCTCTCTGAGCACCCATCTAAAACAGCACCCCACCCCAAACGCTGGCCCACCCGAGCCTCTGTATCCTGCTTTACTTTCTTCCACACTCTCTACCTGACATACTGTATTTGCTTGACCCCCCCCCCCCCATAGGGCAAACTCAGGGGAGCACGGTTTTATGTTTTGTTCACCACTGTATCCCCAGCACCTAAATTGAACAATATCCAGCACAGAGCAGGCGCTCAACAATGTCTGTTGAATTAATGAATGAATGAGGAGAAAGGAGTTGGTATGGATTCTCGTGGCCCAGCTGAGAACTCGGGGTCCAGCCTGTAAGTGGAGGCCCAGCAGTGGGCCAGTGGTCTCCACCCTCTACCCACCTGTCAAGTCACTCTGCCCTCAGGAAGCCCCTTTCTGACCATTACTCTTAAGTACTGCTTGGAAAACCGGGGCCTGAGTCATTCCCCAGGGCCCTGACTAATTCTCTCTCCATCCCTTGGACCCACCTCCAAGATCCTTCCTCTACAGCATAATGGGAAATCCAGAGAGACCTCCCTGTGGAGAAAATGGAAAGGAGCTGAATGATTTAAAGGAAAACTCAATTCTTCCTGGCTCAGCAGATGAGAAAGCGCAAACTCTCAGGAAGCTAGTGCCTCTGAAAGTGAAACAGCAATAGAAATATTACTGGAAAATACCAAACAGGAAGAGAAGGAAAATTCCATTGGGGAAGCAAGGTCCTCTGTCGATCCTCCTTGATGGTCTCAGTAAAGCTTTTCAGAATGAAAACAAGGAAAGAACCGGAAATCAATCAGGCTGTCACCCTTCCTGTGGACTGGAGCTATGGCCAAGTCACCTCCACATCACCCTGGTCTGGCACAAGGGCTTGGCCAGTACCTGCTGTGGTGCAGGGCAGGCACCATGTCTCCCTGGAGCCTCAGTTTCTCCATCTGTAACATGGGGGGTTACAGCACAGAGTGACTCTGAGAAATTAATTATGGGTGTGAAAGTGTCCTTTAAGCTGTGGAATACTCACATAAATGTAGGAATCAGTCACTCCTAAAGTATTAACAGAGAAGATTTTTTTTTTATAAAGAGTAAGTACTGCCACAAATAAGGCATGAAATTGTGCAGCCTGAGGTGGAGTGGCACAATGGTTAAAAAAGATTCCAGTCCTGGCTGGCTTTTTGCTCAGTGGTTAAAGCATCGGCTCTACTGGCCCTTGGACTGAAGGGTCTCAGGTTCGATTCCCGGTCAAGGCCACGTACCTCGGTTGCAGGCTAGAACAGGAGGCAACCAATCAATGTCTCTCTCATATCGGTCTCTCTCTCTCTCCTCTACTTTCTCTAAAATACATACATATGTGTGTGGGTGTGTGAAAATATATATATATATATATTAGAGGCCCGGTGCACAAAAATTTGTGCACTCAGCGGGGGGGGCGTCCCTCAGCCCGGCCTGCACCCATTTGCAGTCCTGGACCCCTTGGGGGATGTCCACCTGTCGACTTAGGACCACTCCCTGGGGGATCAGGCCTAAGCTTGCAGTCAGACATCCTTCTGGCAACCAGGGAGCCCTCGGGGGGTGTCCGACTAAAGGCTTAGGCCCCCAAGGGAGCTGTGATGAGGAAGCTGGGGTGACAGAGGAGCCACGCTGCCCCGCCCGGCCGCCCCGGGTCACAGATAGGAGGCCCGGATGGCGGCAGGGCAGGTGGGATGGCGCTGTCCCACCCCACCGCCCCGGGTGGCAAACAGCAGGCCCGGATGGCAGCGGGGCAGGCAGGATGGCACTGACCCGCCCTGCCTGCAGTATGCAAATTAGCCGCCATCTTTGTTGGCAGTTAATTTGCATATCGCACTGATTAGCCAATGTGAGGCGTAGCGAAGGTACGTTTCATTACCATGTTTGTCTATTATTAGATAGGAGATATATATATCAATGGAAAAAATATCCTCGGGTGAGGATAAAAAACACACAACACATACAAATAAACAAAGATTCCGGATCTGGGTTCAAATCTCATCTCTGCCACTTACTGGCAGTGTGACTTTAGACAATTTACACAACTTCTCTGTGCTGCAGTTTTCTCATATGTAAAATGGGAATGACAGTAGCACCAACTTTAAAGGACATTAAAGGGTAAAAGAGTTAATGCACAGAAAGCATGTAGAACAGTGCCTCACTCAGAGTAGGTGTCATGGAAGTACTGGCTAATATTACTACTGTGGAAAGCTCCCTCAATTCAAGTGACTACTCTTTTTTTTTACTCAAAGGCTTTCTCCAAAAAGCCTTCCCTACTTCCCTCAATTGGAATGGATCTCCTCCTCACCCTACTTCTCCTTTAGCTCCATGGACTCCAGGCTCAGCCCCGAACAGCCTCTGTGCCAGGATGGCTCTGAGTTCACCCGCACACACTACTTTATTGCTAAATCCTGCCATACAGATCTGTGTTCTAACCTTGGTTCCTGTATCCTCCTCAGAAGGTAAGCTCCTTATGGGCAGGTACCACTTAACCCCTGGCTCATCCTTGTATCCACACAGCTCCTGATAGTGGCCTGTGTATGGCAATTCCTCAGTCAACACAGGCCAAACAAAAATTATGAAGTCAGAGTGGCAGACACCACTGCAGCCTCTGCCCCCAACCTGCAGGAAACCCACCACCACCTCCACCCAACCTCAGAAGGCCAGGACCTAGCTCTCTGCTTCAAAGCCACAAATTCCAATTTATTTTCCATGGCCAAGCCTGGCCTACCCGCCCCCCCCCCCCGCCCCCATCACCTCTTGGCTATCTGAGCACAAGACATGAAACTGCTGGGGGGGAGCTCTTGACCGCAGGCAAGTTCAGTTTTGCTAAATGACCAGAGGAAGGAAGCACACCTGTTTTAGATTTGCTGTGTAACTCCTATTTTACGGGTCAGAAATACTTTAGGGGCAGGGAGAAGACAGGGCAGGCCTTAAGGGTTAAGTCCTGGGATATCAGTCATGTTCTGAAATTGTCACATTAGAGGATAGTCACCTGATCTCCTTTAAGGAAATTTGGGTTCCTTGTTGATAAGGAAGGGCCAAGGTACCACTAATTTTTGTCTTAGAACAGCACAGACAGCCTCGCCAATCCTTGGGGAGGGAACACTTAGTGATGCAATGAGGAGACATGACAGTTACAAGACATTTTGTGCGCCTGTAGTTTGGGAAGCACCAACTCTGCGCAGAATTTCTCTATAAAATAAGTCAAGGGGCCCTGGCCATGGCTCAGTTGGTTGGGCGTAGTCCAGTGCACAGAAAGGTTGCTGGTTCGTTTCCGATCGGGGCACATCCCTGGGTTTCAGGCTCCATCCCAAGGAGGGGGCGTGCAGGAGGCAGCCAATTGATGCTTCACTTTCACATTGATATTTCCCTCTCCCTTCCTCTCTAAAAATTATTTATCAAACACTACTCTCTTTATAAAAAGCTAACTAAATAAGTAAATAAAAAAAATAAATCAAGTGCTGCATTAGCATCTCATTTATGGAATTCAGAGGCAGATGGGGGACGGAGGAGAGAGAAAAGCCAACTCTGGGCCTCTTCTGGGGACCACCAAAGACTAGTGTGAGAGGGATAGGAATTAGGGCAAGGGGTACAAGAAGAGGAGCATTAAGTAAAGGGAAGGAGACACATAACACATTTCATTAAGTATCGGACTTACTATCTCTACTTAAATTGAGAAAAATAGTGGAACAAATTGATAAAAAGCATGTAGGCTTTGAATTCAGACTGCACAGGTGTGATCCTGGCTCTGTCACTTGGTAGCTGTGTGACGTAAGGTAAGTCATTAACCTCTAAGCCTCAGTTTCTTTACGCATAAAATAGGGGTAATACTATTTGTGGTGGATGGATGGCATTGAAGGCCCTGATTGATGGCCTGCCTGTATCCCTGCCTTTTGCCTTGGATTTTGCAGCTCCTCCTCTCTACTCAAATCCTGGCTCTGTGACTTGCTTTGGTCAACAGAATGCATAAGGGAAAGTGTGCCAGTTTCAAACCTCAAGAAACCTTATGGCAGTGGTTCTCAACCCTCCTAACGCCGCGACGCTTTAATACAGTTCCTCATGTTGTGGTGACCCCCAATTTCATTGTTACAAATTGAACATAATTAAAGCACAGTGATTAATCACAAAAGCAATATGTTATTATATATGTATTTTCCGATGGTCTTAGGCGACCTCTGTGAAAGGGTCGTTCGACCCTCAAAGGGGTCGAGACTCACAGGTTGAGAACCACTGCCTTATGGGCTTCTGTTCTTTCTTGGAACCACCATATGAACAAGGCTAGCCTGTTTGAGGATGAGAGACCACATGGAAAGGATCACATAATTGCCGCAGCCAAGGCCATCCTAAACCATCTGAACCCCAAACATGGAAGAGAGCCCAGCTAGGAATAGCAGGGCTGCACACCCACCCCACACTGACCACAGATGCCTGAGTTAACCTAGCTAAGACCAAAAACACTACTCAGCTGACATGTCCTTATTATAGTTGAAAGCAGGGGTTGGAAACTACAGACTACAGGTCGGCTGCCTGTTTTTGTAAATAAAGTTTTATTGGAACACAGATATGCCCTTTCATTTATATACTGTCCATGGCTGCTTTCAAGCTACAATGGCAGAGTTTAATAGTTGTGTTGAAGACTGATCTGCAAACCTAATATTTACTATCTGGCCCTTTATGAAAAGTTTGCTAACTCCTGGTTTAAAACCACTGAGTTTAGGGTGATTTATTATGCAGCAATAGCTAACTGATACAATACCTGAACCTCTTCTAGAGTGATCATGAGGATTCAATGATCAATTTGAATCCTGCCTGGATAGCTCAGTTAGTTAGAGTGTCGTCCCAATACACCAAGATTGCAGGTTTGATCCCCAGTCAGGGCACACACAAGATCAATCAATGAATGCATAAGTAGGTGAAAACAAATTGATGTTTCTCTCTTTCTCAGTTTCTCTAAATATCAATTTTTAAAAAACATAAATAAATGATCAATTAGTGGTTGGCATGAAGCATGGAGAACATATTTCTCTTCTGGGAAATCAATGGAAAAACTGGACTTGATATGCAGGCATTTCTCTCACATTACTTTTAAAGGATAGGACTTCAAAGGAGAAAGTATCCCAAGCCAAACCACAACTACCAAGTATGGCTCTAACCTTTTCAGTCAATTACTTTCTTAGAACTGGAGATTGTGACCATTAACCAACTGGAACTGACTTGACAACTCATGTTTGCCCTGGTGTCAATCAAGCCACACATCAATGATTTTATGTGAAAAGGACCAAAAGACAAGTCACAACTTCCCAGCAAGGCACACGAGACAGTCTCTTCCCTTTGTGGCTCCAACCTCCCTCTGCCATCCCCCACCACTTCTGCCCTGCTGAGCCTCCAACCATTCTCTCCCAAGCCTTCAGGCCTGAGCACAGCTGTTCTATCCCTTCTGCATGGAGAGCCTTCCTCTTCACGTCCCTGCCTGGGGAATTCCCACTCATCCTTCCAGAGTCTGCTCAAATGGTGCCTCCTCCTGAAAGCCTTCTTTGACTTCCCAGACAGAGTTGAGCCCTCCTAGCCCTATGCACACACTAGCATTCCTTGGGTCGTGATACTGTCTCATTAGCTGTATCTCTCCCCCAGGCTAGTCCCTGAGAAGCTGCAAACTGAGCGTCTTCAACTACAAACTGAGATGCTTCCGTCTTTGAAAGCTGGCCACCATTTATTTTCTCTGACGTCCCCCTGCCTAGCAGGCTGCTCAGAAACTGTTTGCTAAATGTGTGGTTTTTTCTCTTAAGAAAAAAAAAAAAGGTTAGACACGATACTATTTATTCCTTAGGAAACATGTTATTTAACTCAACTCTGTGGATGCCGACAAAATATAAAGTGTCGGTATGCATTAGCATGTATTTAAAACTGATGTCATGATGCGTCTTGACTTTTTCAGCTGTGGTGGAAACATTTACTTAATGATAAAAGAAACAAGACTTCAGCAGAAAACAACTGGATGAGAACTGCTTGGCTGCCCAAAAGAACTACCAAGTTACTGGCCTCTTTTATCATCTTTTTAAAAAATATATATTTTTATTGATATCAGAGAGGAAGAGAAAGGGAGAGAGAGATAGAAACATCAATGATGAGAACCACTGATTGGCTGCCTCCTCCACACCCCACACTGGGGATCAAGCCGGGCTATTATCATTTTTCAACACAGACAACCTGAAGGAATAATATTTCCACCTACTAAAGGTTTGTTCTCTCTTCCCAAGAGCTCAGGTCCTCACTGTCTCTCCCCTGGACTATACGGCAATTGTCCTCTAACTCTGACCCCAACTTCCCCAGATTGTGGCAGCTGTTTATATAGCCTGGGATGCTCCCCAACCATGGCTCTGACTAAATCCATCCCATTCCTGGCTCAACAGTCTTCAAGGACTCCCCTGGGGTGGAGGAGGGTACAAACTCAGGCCCCCACCTCTCTCATGTTGTCATCTTTCATTCCCCAAGTGAGGCCCACTGCAAAAAAGCTCTGGTTTCCAAGAAGCTCCTCCCTGAGGTTTTACATGTACACACACATATATAACCACACACGTACATAGGGACACACTTTCATATTCACGTGTACACACACAGCACTGACACACTAGTGCTCCTGCAGGCTGCAGTCACCCCTTTCTTTGCAATGAAATTCCCCTTCCACCTCTAGGTTCAGCTCAAAGTTGCCTCCTAGGTGAAGACCTTGTTAAATTTCCCAAGACGAAAACACTGGGAGACAAAAGATGAAGAGACAGTGTGTCAGTCTCCTCCAGCGGCTTAGGCCAGAGATTACTGACAAGTCTTCTGCAGCCTTTCTTCCCTCCCCTCCTAACTCACCCTGGTACCAAGAGATCTCTGAGCACATTCGAAGTGCTGGGTAAAAGCTGGTTACATTGAAAACACAGTCCTTCTTCCACATGATTCTAAAAGGGAAAATGCCCATGATGCTAGTGGTGGTGGTGACCAGGTGTGTGTGTGCCCCAGGACTCACCTGGGAGAATAGGAGGATGCCTAAGTGTGTGACAGAGGGAGGCACAGATACTGAGGGAGGCGGGGGGGAGGAGGAGGAGAATAAACTATAGTGGCGTGCCACTAGAAGCATTGAAGGGAGGATCTGTGGACTGACAGCTTCTACTCCATGCCATACACAGTAACTCTCAACTCAGGTCTAATGTTAAAAACAAACACCAGGCCTGGCAGACAGGGGGGCATTCAACAACCCTATAGGTTCTTGTCCAACTGATAAAAGGAAGCTGGGCCTGAGATTAAGCAGGGTGCTAGAAGTAGGTGTTCCTGGAACCATGGATGAGGGGCAGATGGAAGGCTCTGGGGTGTTCAGGGCTGGATCTACAGCATGCCTGGCCTCCAAAAGCTGTCTGGCTAAAAATAATGTGAAAACCAGGCTGCCTCCTGGCTGCCTGACCAGGCTGGATGCTGGCCCCAGATTAGGAGGCAGCCCCACACAGAGGGCATCCGGCATCTCTACATCCCCAAAACAGCTCCGACCAGAAGACCCCGAGGGAGGGTTAAGGAGAGGCTACTGTTGCATTAGTGGTTCTCAAAGTGGGATGAGGATCAGCAGCAAAAGATCACCTGGGAACTTGTCAGAAATGCACATCCTCAGGCCCCACACCAGGCTCGGTGCACCAGTCACTGTGGGAGGTGGATCCAAGCAATTTGTGTTTTGACCAGCCCTCCAGGTGATGATTTGAGAACCACTGTCTAGTGTGACCCTCCCTGGCTGTTCCCCTCCTCCTCAATAGAAAAAATATCTGGTAGCCTCAATTCCTCAGCATATGGAATGGGAACAACTTCTCAAAAGACCAAAGGGCTCGAAGTCACAACCCAAGAGGTGAAATGCAGCCCAGAGATCTTTTCCAA
Organism: Myotis brandtii; assembly: GCF_000412655.1. Classification (NCBI taxonomy): domain Eukaryota; kingdom Metazoa; phylum Chordata; class Mammalia; order Chiroptera; family Vespertilionidae; genus Myotis; species Myotis brandtii. The sequence continues at coordinate 222,589 of NW_005371249.1, read as the reverse complement.
AAAAATTATATCTGCTCACATCACTTAGCAGCTAAATCCATTCCTTGGCCCTCACTGTGCTTAACCTCCCTGACCCCAGCACTGCCGTCCCACTGGGGCCCTGCCAAACTCTCACCTCAATTCCAGCTACAGGAACTTTACCTGCAGCTCCCTGAACCACCAGGCTTTCCTCTGCAGCACCCCTCCCCCATGATAAAGGCCCTCCCTGACCACCCCTCCCCTTCAGCCCCAGGTAACACAAAGCCCCATCACAACAGTCATCATGTACACTTCAGCCTAGGACACAGCATTCAACTAGAGGGGCCGCTTCAGCACTGAGCAACAGAGGGCACAAGAAGACCCATGGGAAATAATTGATGGCAGAACGAAGCCAAGTCTTAAACACACTTGACATTCCAGCTATAAAGCATTATTCCTCAGTATTTGACATAGTCTTAATTGTAAGTAGGAAAAAATGTTTACTAAAGTTTGAAAGCCATAAAGGAAGACTTTAGGAAACGCTCTTTTTAAGTCCGGGACAGCTCTGACTCTGACTTTACTCCTCCTCGGGGGCGGGAAGGGCTGGCTGGGTGTCTCTTTCTTGGACAAGCAGCGGGAGAGAAAGGAGATTTGCCTACCTGGCAGGTGGCCATGGAGTAACAAGGCGGATTCAGGGAGTCCAGCACCTTTGGCTGTGACTCTCCTGATAGCTAGGCTGGGCCTTCCTGGCACCTTCCATACCCAGGAATTTTAGGTTCTCCCAGGTCAGCACCTAGATAAGCCTGGACCATGCATAAGGTGGTAGGGAGCCTCTTTGCTGTTCCCCTTACAGTTCAACTACAAGCCCACGATCCCGGAGACTCACAGAGAGATCTCGCCTTCCCCAAAGCAGCAGCTGGGTGGCCACCTGGCTACTAGCTTCTTGTCATCTAGTTGAGACATCTGGGTGCTTAGGAAGCCCAAAGTCCATGCTTCTGAGGTGTGGTCCCAAACTGATCCCAGGGAGAGGTGGGGTCCACCACAGACTGCCCATGCTGTCTTCAGCAGACCAATTGGGAAAGGGATGCTCTGGGGACCTGGGACCTCAGAGAGAGAAAGCCAGGCAGAAAAGTTAAAGGTGGGCAACCCCTGACTCCTCCCCACAGGAAAACAAAAAAGATCCATTTCCAAGCACCAGCTGGCAGGTAGGAGCCTGTCTCCCACCTGGCTGGACATCCAGTCCTAAAAGGAACTCACACTCTTTATCAGCCTCCCCCTACCCTGCCTGGGCAAAAGTTTACAAGAGGGACAGCCGCCTGACAGCCGCAGCAGGACACTGGGCCTCAGATGTCATCAAAACACTGCACTCCACCAGAAGATGGAACAAATATTATTTTATGGGGAAAGGGAGGCTCACAAAAGTGTGAAGGGGAGGAGAGGGCCCAGTCTGGCTGTAATTAACTGGCCTGCTTCAAAGGGGGACTCAAGATGGCCTGATATGTAAGGCGGAGGGTTGTCACAGAGTTGTCCCCCTCACCCCTGGGACAGTGTGGGGTAGAAAGTAGGGTCAGGAAGGAAGGTGAGGATTGGAGGGGTGGGTCTCCTATCAGCGGAGCCGAAGGGCGGACCCCCTCCCGGAAAAGCTGGATCCAGCACAAAAGATAGCCCGCATTTGGCTCCGGGGGTGGGGCAGCGCTGGGCGTTCAGTGGGATTTACATATGCACTTTTAGAGACAGCCGGTCCGGATCTACCGCCAGGAATGCAGCGTAAGACGGGGCGAGTCCCTCCCCAGCTCTGGACCGGCTTCCCATCAATAGACTGGGGGAGTAGGGGAAGAGTAAAGATAGACAAGAGGAAACGCTCTTTTTAAGTCCGGGACAGCTCTGACTCTGACTTTACTCCTCCTCGGGGGCGGGAAGGGCTGGCTGGGTGTCTCTTTCTTGGGCAAGGCCGGGCGGGGCTTTCTCGTCAGGCAACTTCCGAAGCGGGCACCTGGCTGTGGGCTCAGAGAGGGGACGTTCTGGGGGCGCATCGGGAAGGGACGTGGGAGCCCTGACCCCAGGGTCCTAGCAAGAAGCTGTGGATGTAGGGACTGGAAACCGAGGCAGTGCCTCAGTTTCCCCACGGGCACAGTGGCCCTGGAAGGGGCCCAGGGGCGCCTTACCTTCTCCTTCTTGCCGGACCCGCTCTCCTCCGCGGCCGAGGCAGCACACTTGTTGAGCAGTTTCTTGCCTCCGCAGGCTGTGGGGCTCCCAGGG
>NW_005371249.1:213178-218480 GCF_000412655.1 Myotis brandtii | reverse complement strand
CGCCTGAGACGAGAGGTAGCCATCCTGAGCCCGCAACGCTCGGAGACCAAACCCGTCCGCCTCCCCGGGGACCCGCGCGCTGTGTACCCCAGGCGTCCCCACTGTTGGGTAGGGTGCAAAGGTGGATTAACGGGGAACATTTCTAGTTTACAGCGCGACCCGCCGGAGGAAATGGGGTGCAGAGACCCCTTCGGAACCGAGCGGCTACCCACTTCTTACAGGGACGGAGACTCCGGTTCCGGCCAGGTGTGCCGGCCGGATCTTCGGAGTAATCTATGCTAATGAGGGTATTAGCAATCCGGCTGACGGCTGCGGCCGGGGGAGGCGGCGGGGGCACTGCCCTGCACCAATCCGAGGGCCGGGCTAAGGAGAGGTCGGAATGTTTGCTTACCTTTTCACCTCTGAGGTAGTCGCGGTTTTAACCCTGTTCACGGCCTACCTGGCGGAGGAAGCTGTGGGAATGTTTAATGCCCAAATTGTAAGAGCTGACAAGACTCCATTTAATCCAGGGTCCTCGTTTTGCAGATGGAGAAACTGAGGCCCAGAGAAAGTCACCCAGGTACGCAGGGCGCCAGTTCTCCCTTCTGGGGGCTCCGAAATGATGTCATTTACACTTTGCAACTTAAGATCGTCCTTTGATTATTAGTAAAAAAACGAGGAAACTGAGGCAGAGGGAGGGGCCCAGCTTGCTTTTCAGGGCAGCGACGTGCTCCAGGTAGCGACTAGAACTGCCTGGAAATGACGTCACTGCCCCTAGAGCTGGTGTTCCTTTGAATTTGGCTGGACAAGCCCCAGAATTTGACTTACCTTAAGGTCTGAGAACTGAAACCTGAGAAATTCTCTAAGAAATCTTACAGCACAAATTTTTAAAAATCTCAACTTGCTACCTATGTATTATAGATAGGCATCGGGAGAGTCTCTTTTTTTTCCTTTGTCCTAGCAACAAAACCAGAGGCTTTTTTGGCCAGGACACAGCCCTGGCCACACTAGAGGTGGAGGTCAAACTCTGAGGCTGGACAGGAAGGGATCCACAGCTGTTTACTGTTCCTCTACTTACTGTTCCTGAGGCCACAGTTGCAAAGTGGCAGAACTGGGACTCAGACTTGGGTCTTACTCCGAATCATTTGCTCTGTCCACTCAGCCGCACACAATGAAGCCATGGCATAGACTGAAAATTGTCCTTTCCGGATCAAGTTATTTGCTCTTGCCCTCTTTGGTCAGATTGCGCTGTCATTTTCTATGAGCCAGTAAAATGTTTCAGACCCACACAATTACAGACACCATTGCCGTCTATACAACCCCTTCATTGTGTGTGTGTGATGTGTCTAGGCCCCAAAATAACCGGCTCTTCCACAAAATACTGACTTCTGCGCATGGGCCACGAAGTTTCAATCACATTGTACGTGCGTGCCTGCGCGTGGTATTTTGTGGAAGAGCCACACTGAAGGGGCCAAAGAGCCGCACGTGGCTCGCGAGCTGCGGTTTGCCGACCACGGGTCTAGGGGATGGTGGAAGGACCCAGAAGTTGACCTGGGCTAAGATGTTTATTTTGGGTATTCCTAGACTTAAATATCCCAAATTATATTTTAAGTCATTCTGCTGCTCTGTAAGCACTTAATTATCCTGCAAGTAAGGGAGGCCCGAATAGAAAAACTGGAGGACATTCTCATTTAAGTCCCACCTTTCAACCAACCACAAATCTTCTCTGGCTCCCTCCCCCCCCTCCCATTTCTGCCTCTAGGCTCAGGAAGGAAGATCAGCAGATCTTGGCAACAGGCCAGGTGACCCGGGACAAGAGAGTCCTCTCCGGGATCTGGAGATTTGTTCCCTGCATGTGGGTTGCACATGGAAGCGTTGTCTCTGCCTTTTTCAAAGGGTTAGGAAGAAACGTTATATTTCACAACTTATTTTTTTCATTTCACTTTCAGCAGGCCATGGGATCAGACCCACTTTTCCATGTGATACCTTGGCTGGGGTGTAATTTGCAAGCCAAAATTATTGTAATACTATAGTATTATGCCAAGAACTTCCAGCACACTTGTGTATCTGCTTAACCCCTACACAGTCTGTATGTAATTAACCCTACTCAGCGTCCCAGCAATCATGGTGTATAGTCCCAGTTTATAGATGGGGTAACAGGCCTAAGGTGGTATTTACTTTAAGCAGGCAAAAAAGACATGGGTGTTTTTCTTTGGGAACTAGTAGAGACACATCTCACTAGACTCAGAGTCAGAGTCATCATTCTGAAAGGAAACAGAAAAATTTCCTAAGGACAACGTTGGAGAAGTAGTGTGTCAGGTGATTAGAGGAGACAGGGCCTTGCAGGAAAAGGATCCCAGCACTGGGAGGGTTACAGCTGGACAGACTCTCTTTTCAGAGCGCCCGCCTCTCTGTTTTCAGAAGGAAAACTGGGAGCCATGAAGGGAAGAGATTGAGTTAAGAGGCACAGCTGGGATTGGCACCCAATCTCTTGACATCACAAACCCAACACTATGTCCATCATTCTTGGCATTTTTTAATTTTTGTGTCCCCCTCCCACCTCCTCCCCTCCCCTCCCTGGTTTTCTTACTGGAAGGATTCGGTATGGCCCTGTTTCAGTTTCTGCCCTCTCTCAACTTCTCACTTTAGACCAAGATGGGGACATGGCAGCTCTTTTTTCTGTACCTCCCTCCAGTATCTGGAGGTAGACTATACATGGGTAGAGGCCTGGAAAAATTGTGCCACCAACCAAACAGACTCATCTACTTTTTTCATTTCAGTCCACCAAATGTTAATGTCAGTTCCCTGCTGTGTGCCAGGCCCCAGGGCAGGAAGGAGTCTGGGTCAGAAGCATAGATTTGGAAGTCCTTAGTGCTCAATGAAGATCTGAAGCAAAACTATCCGTCATCATTGACACCTTCTTTCATTCCTACTCCATGCTACCCATGAGCAAGGAGTATGCAGAATCCTACCACATATCTCAGCTGCCTCCAACTGTCCTTCATCTCTTGCCTGTGTCATTGCAGGTGTCTCTTACTCATTTCCCTGCTTCTGTCTCAGCAGTCAGTGATCCTATTAAAAGAATATGTTTATGGCTCTCTGCTCAAATTTCCCATTAAATCCCCATTTCCCTAATAGTACATGCCCAAATCCTCACAGGGCTCATAAGGCCTTACCTGATCTCGTCCCCTTAAATTTCTGACCTCATCTTCTTTTTTTTTTCCTGCTCCAAACAGGCTGCCTCTTCCTCGGGGCTTTTGCACTAGCTTTCCTAGCCCGACATGCTTGCGCCCAGCTGTCTCCATGACTCACCCCTCACTCCCTTCAGGTTTTATTTAAACATCACTACTCAGTGAGGTCTCCCCTGGGCAACTTATCTAGAATTGTCCCCACTCAACAATTAGTTTCACTCATCCCCATTTCACACACAGCATATTTTACTGATTTTTCTTGTTTATTCGTTGTCTTGCCCCATGATGGGAAAGAGATCTTTCCTCTTTGTTGACTGCATATCTCCAGCATCCAGAACAGTGATTGACACCTAGTAAGCACCCAATTAATATTTGGTGAATGAGTGAATGTGAGTGGTTGATCATGAAGGGTAAGATGGCAAAGGGCTAAAGCTTGACATTTCTGCCTCAGAACTGGTGCTTGTGGTTATTAGCATTGGTCTGGAGGTGGGAACATGTCAGACTTACTGTGTTCTGGGATTCTATTCCCAGATTATCTCTCTTTTTATTTTATTTATATATATTGATTTCAGAGAGGAAGAGAGAGAGAGAGAGAGAGACAGAGAAACATCAATGATGAGAGAGAATCATTGATCTGGTGCCTCCTGCATGCCTCCTATTGCGCAACCCTGACATGTGCCCTGACCGGGAATGGAGCCATGACCTCCTGGTTTAGATCAATGTTCAACTACTGAGCAATACCAGCTGGGCTATTTTTTTATTAAAATTATTACAGATGTTCCTCATTTCTCTCCCTTTGCCTCCCTTCACCCTACCTTGCCCTCCTGTCCCTCAGGCCCTAACCACACTGTTGTCTGTGTCCATGTGCTATGCATATATGTTCTTGGATGGCAATTCTCTTTACCTTCTTTTGTCCAGTCCACCACACCCACCTCCCCTCTGGCATCTGTCAGTCTGTGCCATGCATCCACGACTCTGGTTCTATTTTGTTCGTCAGTTTATTTTGTTCATTAGATTCAACATATAAGTGAGATCATATGGTAGTTGTCTTTGACTGGCTTTTTTCATTTTGCATTATAATTTCCAGGTCCATCTATGCTGTTGCAAAAGGCAAAGACCGTGTCTCTTAAGCCGAGAAAGCAGAACGAGAATCTTCCCTGTCCTCCTAGCATCCAGATGGGGCTCCAGGAGGGTTGTGGCGCCCAGGCAGCCTCTTCCACGCAAGTCCCAGTCATGCTGACATGCAAGCCTGTCTGCAGTGTCGCTGAGCCAGCTGTTGTTCCCTCCACCCAGGTACAACTAATCTTAGGAATCTCATTACTGGTTGAAAAATAATCCTCTGTATCTAGATTAAAGGCTGTGTTTTGACCATTACCGCACATTGAGCATTGAGCCGACAGTTTAATTGAGCTGTTTATGCCGCTGCCTTGATCTCTTCCCAGAGAATTTACAACTAATTCCGAGTGTCTCTACGAATTAAGTGGGCCTCTCCCAACATGCTTTGCCTGTAGTTTGCCTGTGCCAAGTCCCACTTGTCCTTGTGTTACCCAATTATGGGCTCTCAGCTCACAGCTGTCACTGGCTAGTACCACTTCCAGCTCACATCCTCCCTGAGGTGGCCTTAAGATTATGGCCCTGAGAATGGCCATAGCCCAGGACAGCCTCTGTGATATCTGCAACAGAAAGGTGGGTGGAGGTGAGAATTGAAAAGGGAGTAGAAAAGACAGAGTTCCTATCTACCCCGTTGAAGTCACCTCCAGGCAACTGACAATAACCCCCTAACAAGAAAAGGGTATGAGTACCTTTAGCACAGTTAAGCGTGATGGAAGAAAAAGAATTCTGGACTGAGGTTGAGACTTCCTCTGTGTCTTCAGGGACTCTTGGTGTTAATATTTATGAAATGGGACATGGCAGGTCATTGTTTCTCATTCTGTGTTATGGAAGTGTCTAAGGGTAGGGATGCCATATTTAGGGGGAAAAAATAACATTAAAGGACATCCATGCAATATTTGGGACATACGTATAGTAAAATATTATTAGTTGTTTATAGAAATTCAAATTTAACTGGGTGTCCTATATTTTATCTGGGGATCTCAAGGGTCCCGGGGGGGGGGGGGGGGAAACAGGCCCCC
>NW_005371249.1:194297-213071 GCF_000412655.1 Myotis brandtii | reverse complement strand
GCCGGGGGGGGGGGGGGGGTGATAAAGAAGCCTCCCCACCCCTAGCCCAGCTGATGAAATGGACAACAGCAGACATTCACAACCCCTGCTGAACATTAGAATTACCTACAGCGTTTATACAGTGCCCAATGACGAGTCTGTATTTCAGACCAATTGAATCAGAATGGGAAGGAGGGTAGATTCAGGCATTTGTGGTTTTGTTTGTTTGTTTTTAAATCTCCCTCGGTGAATCCAATGTGGGCCAGGTTTGAAAACCACTGGACTGGAGCAGGGGTTCTCAAAAGTGAGGTCCCTAGGCCAGAGCATCAGCTTCACTCGAGAGCCTGTTAGAAATACAAATTGTCCTTTTGACTTTCAGTTCTTCAGAACCAGAGGTGGGGGGTGGAGGAGGTGGCTCAGCAAGCCCACCAGGTGATTCTGCAGTAGCTACAGTCTGGGAGCCAGTTGGAAAGTCCCTTTGATGAGAATAGAGCTCCGTCCTTTGGGGTCTGATGTACAAATGGGTGCTAGGAAAGCAAATTAGTTGAATTGTTTTGCAATGATGCATCTCAGTGGTCAAACTGCCTCTCCTCTGGCAGTTGCAGTGTAAATTATGGAGGTTGCAAACGCTCTGAGTGCAGTGGCTTTTCAGTCCCAAACATCAGTCCGATGGCAGTCTTGAAGGCCACCATTGGCACCTGGAGCTTACTGGCAGTAGAACAAGTTAGGGCAGAAGAGCCAGAAATGGACCATAGGTGTCTGAGGACATAAGGTTACCTCAGGTCAGGCATCAGGTAGCCTGAAGGCCCAGCAGATGGGGCTTGAAGCATGTGGTCGAAGAGGAAATAGAAAGTGTGGCAGAAAGGAAACAGGGTTAGGGCACAGTAGGTCAGCCAGGTCCCAAGGAGGCTGGGGCAGTGGAAATCAGTGATATCTCCAGGGCTGACCACTGCTTCTGTGAGGAGCCAGGACCAAGGCAGGCCTGGCAGACTGGAGGAGGTGGGTGTCAGAGGCAGAGAAGGAAGGCTGTGTTTGTTCTATTTTGTGTTGTTTTGTGTTAAGAAGCAAGTGTCCATCAAGAGCAGAGCAGTGGTTTTCTGCAGCTGAGGAGGATTTAAATACAAGCCCACTAGTGCCATCAGGTTTTCTTCTATGGGGGTCTCACAGTCCCAGATTGATTGGTTTCAGGGATGCCAGGCGCCCACCATGTGTGACTCTCCTGTCCTTGAAAGACATCTGAAGGGCAGACAGTAGGGGTTGTGCATTATTCATTTCTGTCCACTCCCAGGATGCGCTCAGTTCTTGCCAAATGCTAGGCCCTGAGTGACTGTGTGTGGAACTGAATCCAGGAGAGATCTAACAAATCAAGGCTCTTAAATATGAGTTATCACCTCAAGCCTAATGAACCACATTCCCCATGCAAAAAGGCCCTCGTCACCCTGGCAAAATCATTGCAGACTCTTTCCTTGCTGCCTCCCTTTCTCTTTTCCTTGCACCCAGCACCTCTCCTGAGCAAGGCCAGATGCTTGACCAGACCCCTCCTGGGGGCTTTGTACACTGTAGGGAACAATAGAGAAAGAAGGGACGCAGCAAACATTGACACCTCAGAGGTTACCCTTCCCTGGGTTCCAATGTGAATGACTTGGTGTGCTGGTGTGTGAAACGATACATCTAAAGAGTTTAATTCAATTCTCATCTCCCAAATAAACTTCAGAGTTCCTGAAAGGGTGAAATATTACAGTTGGGAAAATTATTTATTTCTTCAGTGTTAAACCGCACTCACAAAAATGCTCTTCTGATGATGCAATTTCCATCCTTTCACTCTGGCTGTAATATTTAGAGACGATTTTTAAAAATCACTTTCCACGCATAATTTTCTCCTGATATACTTTGTTATTTTTCCCCCCTTCTTGAATTAAAATGGTTGACATGCTGCCATTTGAGGCTTTTCTAAGTGGGATGGCCTGGTCTCAGCCAGAGCCAGGGAAGAGTTAAAGTTGCAAATGGCTCTCTGCCCCCAATCTGAGTTTGGGGGTGGATTGGGGGTGGAGACTGCCCAATTGTCTGTTCTTCTCTTCCCCTCCCTAGGGCTGAGTACAGGATGTGGAGTCTCCCAAAATAACTCAGACCCTGTGGGTAAATGCCTGCTGGAGTTGGTTTGGAATAGAGGATTCTCAGGATCAGAGGTGAAGTTGTGTGGCCAAATGATCTGATCTCCTGGGCTCAGAAGAGGAGCCCAGTCACCTTCCAAGCCAAATGAACAAGCCCTCAGTGGGCTGCAGGGAAGCCAGGTGACTGCTGTTGGCTTCTTTCACTCAGGTGGCCTCTAATAGAGTGACCTTCTCCAGAGAGGTCAGCGGGCATGGCTTGGAGAGACACTGGCAGTTCCAAGTCGGTCATTGGAATTTCTGGAGCTTTGGGAGCTTATAAGGTGCTGTAGAATTACCACTTGCTGCACATGTCCAGAGGAGGGAACTGTTTGGGTTATGCAGCTTCCCAGAGTCATGGTGAGTGGAGGGGCTCAGAGCCCACTCTGATCCCTTTAGTGTTCATGTGCAGATAATGGTGGATTTGGGGGCTCTAGATGGCGGCTCCCTTCACCCCCAAGGCTGGGGCAGCATTTCATTCATACACTTTGAGTCTGGAGCTGGTGAAACTCAGAGAGAAACATTGCTTTCTCCCTAAATCTCCTGCTTTTATCTCTATGTACAACTCTGAATTTTCGTTTGCTCCCATTTGTGGACTCCTTTGTGGTGGCTATAACCTTTTTATGTTATTATGAGGCTTCAAGCACAGGAATCCAATTCTTCAGTGGACCAGTTTTGCTATAAGGTAGCACATCCACAACGGCTGTGGTGAGAGTCAGGAGTGCTCAACTTGAGTGTGCCTCAGAGTCACCTAGAAGACCGTGTTAGAATGCGCACTCCCGACACCCTGCTGAGAAGCCCATTAGGGTCCTAGTCGGGTCTTGGAGTCTGCAGTTTTACACGAACCACAGTGGATACTGCTCAGATGGGCCAGTGACCCCACTTTGAGGAGCTCTGGCTAGTGTCTGAGCTCCAGTCCATGGCACAAGCCAGCAAGTCGTGGGTGGATGCTTTTCTGACTTTTGTCCCTGTGGTTCGACATTCAGAGGGTCAGCCAGCCTGCATCCCAGTGTCCCCGCAGGGTGTCATATTGTTTCAGCTGTGCACTCTACAGGGCACATAGTTGTTCTTATTTATCCTGAGCAAATCTCCCTCCAAGGCCAGTTTAATGGATCCTGAGGTGAAACAGGGATGAGGCAGGAGGAAGGGAGGAGAGCAAATGTGAACACAGAGAACACAGTGCTGGCCACCCTGGTCCAGGTGTCTGTCCAATGGTGCCTGCATTGTCCCACAGAAGCGCTTGTGCTGGACATCAACACTGCCACTTTGCAGCTGAGGAAAAGGGGGCGCAGAGTTCACACAGCTGGTATGGGTAGACTCAGGTGTATTCAACTTGAAGACCTTCTTCTTTTCTTGTCTTTTTTCTTGAGGGAGGGGAGGTTTCTTGAGGGGGAAATGCATGCTCCTAAAAATTTTTCCTTCAAGTTTTTATTTTGAAAAATTTCAAATTACAGAAAAATTGTAAGAATAATGCAATCTCACAGACCCTCTCATTGTTAGCATTTTGCCACATCTGCACCCTCTCTATTGATCATAATTTTGCTAATCCATTTGAGAATTACTTGGAAACATTGTATTGATTTACTCCTAAATATTTCAAGTCATCTCCAAAGAAAGGGACATTCTTCCACAAAACCTCAATAACATTGTCACTTGGGAAGGAAGTGTAACATTAACACATTACTATTTAATATCTGTTTTACTTTACCAATTGTTTATAAAATATCCTTGATAGTGTTGTTTGTTTGATTCAGCATCCAATCCAGGTTACTCACTGCATTTAGTTGTCACATCTCTTTAGTCATTTTTTTTTTTCATCTAGGATGCTATTTCATCTTTTTTTCCTCTTTAGTAACATTGACATTTTGTAAGAGACCAGGCCAGTTGTTTTGGGGAATATCCCTCAATTTGCATCTGTCTCTTCATGATTATATTCTTCTTAGGGCTTCATGTCAGAGAAGAAAGGCTTTGCCCTTTTGATTGTACTCCACTGCCTCTTGCCAAGTAGGGATCAAGTTTGACCCTTTGAATTGTTAAAAGGACCAGTGATAGGAAGGAAAGCAGCATAGCGTGGTGGAATGAATGCAGGCCTTCAGAGCAACCTAATCAAGTTCAAGTGCTCGCTCTGATCTCTAGCTGATTGACCTTGAGCATATCAATTAACATCCCTAAAACCTGGTTTTCTAATTTGTAAATGTAGGTGATTTCTGCTTTGCAGGATTATAACTAACATAAGTAAAGAACCCAGCAGAGTATCTGATGTATAATTAATTGGAACTTCATAAATGGCAGCTGTTATTATTGTCTTTAATTACAATATACCAAAATATCCTATTTCTTCTTCTAACATATCTCTTAGAGGCACTTTTTTCTGTGTTTTCACATCTCTCCATTCTTGGGCACCTCTGTTTTCACTTTCTTCCTGTTGCCCACACACTAATATGTCCCTTCCATACCACCACTGGTTGCCCTAAAACAGTGATGGTGAACCTATGACACGCGTGTCAGAGGTGACACGCGAACCCATTTTTTTGGTTGATTTTTCTTTGTTAAATGGCATTTAAATATATAAAATAAATATCAAAAATATAAGTCTTTGTTTTACTATGGTTGCAAATATCAAAAAATTTCTATATGTGACATGGCACCAGAGTTAAGTTAGGGTTTTTCAAAATGCTGACATGCCGAGCTCAAAAGGTTCACCATCACTGCCCTAAAATGTGGTCCTTGCCGTTATATTCACCTTGCTTCCTTCTTCTCACCTGGCATTCAACATCTTCCGTAGTCTCACCTCATCCCACCTACGTGATTTTACCTCCCACCATTTCCTACGTGGGGTTGGCAGTAGGTTGGGAGTTCTGTGATTGCTTTTGATTTAGCTGTTAGCACTGTCTTTCTCCTCCTCTTCCTCCACCTCCGGGTGTTCACATGTATCCGTTAGGGTATGTCACCGACAGGGGCTGCTTGTGGTATTTCAAGGAGGAAGGAATTTAATAAAGGGAGTTTATTACAAAACTGTTGGAAATTCTGGACAGAGCAGTTTTATTATCAGCTTTCACAGATAGGAATTTGAAGGGACTTGAAAGCCAGGAGAGGTGATCTCAGCTGCCTCCAATCCTGAGGCCCAAGATTTTCAGGAAAATACTTAGACTGCAAAATGGCATGTCTGCCTAAACCTAAACTTTGACACGGCCAGAACAGCACAAATCTGGCTTCTGCCTTTCCTCTGCCTACCACGTCTTGGCAAGTGCTTCTCATTCATGCATTTTATTCTAGGATCTGCAGACAGGGGGTTGGGACATGTACTCAGGGTTCCAGCCCTGTGACATGGGGCAGAGCACAAAAGGGGTGCTGAGCCAATGAAGGTCTCTCCCCGGGACTCTTCTGATGGAACTAGTGGGGAAGACTTTCTTTGGCTCCTGGAATTACAGTTGGAAGTACTTGAAACTGGTTACCTGGCCATCTTCCCTAACTTCTGGGGGAAGCCCAACTGTGGTAGGACAGAATGAAGCACTCAAAGGGTGATATCAGAGTGAAAAACAGAGCTGGAGGGAGGGAGGGAGGGAGGGAGGGAGGGAGAGAGAGAGAGAGAGAGAGAGAATGAGAATGAATAACATGTGACATTGTATCAGCCCTTGATTTGGTCACACCTTTTGCCAGTGCAATCCATGTCCCCAATTATTTCAACCCATAAATTTATTTTTTTCTAAATGAATTTAAGTTGGATTTCTGTTAATTACAATGAAAAGGATCCTAATGAATAGCAGAAGGGAGACACACAAGCATTGCAGAGTCAGAGTGTATTATATGCTCTGCAAGAGTGGTTTGAGCACCCAGAGAAGCAGATAATAAGAAAGGAGTTCATCTCCATCTTTATCTTTTATCTTGGAAATATTATTTGAGCCATAATTTTATTTTACTTGTTATTTCTCATGGCCTTTGCTTCCTTTCAGAATACTCTTTTTTATTTCCTCCTTGTGATATTGTGATTTATTATAAATATTATTTGGTCTCCATCCTGTTCCTTGTACAGAGCTCCTAAAACCCTAGGAATTTCTTAAGTTATAAGAGCATAAAAGTGAAATGGGTATCTTGTTATTCAGAACAAGCCCCTTTCAGCCACACCCAAGTTTATGTTGATGAGGTGACTTTTGGGAAGTCCCTAAGAATGGGGACTGGCTGTCAGGGCAACCAACCATGGGATTAGAGGGTTGGAACTTTCAGGCACCCCTCACCCTTTTCCCTCCAAGAATGTGAAAGAGGCTGGAGGTTGAACTAATCACCAATGACTGATGACTTAATCAATCATGTCTAATAAAACCTCTACAAAAACCCAAAACCGGGTTCAGAGAGCTTCCAGGTTGGTGAACATGTAGAGATTCGGGGAGAGTGGCCCACCAGGAAAGGCATGGAAGCTCTGTGTCCCTTCCCACGTACTTTGCCCTATGCATGTCTTCCATCTGGCCGTTCCTGAGTTCTATCCTTTTATAATAAACCTGTAATCTAGTAAGTTACGTTTTCCTGAGTTCTCTGGGCTGCTCTTGCAAATTAATCAAACCTGAGGAGGGAGTCTGAGAAGCTCCATTATAGTTGGTTGGTTAGAAGCACAGATAACTTAGACTTGCAATTAGCATCTGAAGGACGTGCAGTCTGGGGGGACTGAGCCCTTAACCTGTGGGGTCTGATGCTATCTCCAGGTAGACAGTGTCAGTATGGAGTTAAATGGAAGGATACCCAGGTGGTGTGGCAGAATTGCTTTGTGTGTGGAAAACCCCCACATCTGGTGTCAGAAGTGGTCTGGTAGTAATGTGAAAGTAAAGGGGATACATAGGAGTCTGTTTCCTTTACTTCTGTTTTCAAAATACTTCCTGTCTTCCAAATGCCAGATCAAATCTCTTTCTTCAGGTGCCTCCCTAACTACTTCACCCCATTTCTGAATTCTTGAAGTTCTTGGCACAGAACAGTTAAACATCAAATTATTTTTTAATTTTTGGGTGTGTTTTGACTCCCATTATTGACCATGAACTCCTCAAGGTCACGGGCTACATCTTACATCCTCTCTGCACTCTTTCCTTCACTCCCTCATGCCAGATTTATCACTATTGACTGGCACTCAATGAATACTTAGGAGTTGATGACTGATTGTTCAGTGGAGAGGCTGAAGTTGCCGTGGGCAATTAACTGGAGGAGTAAGAGCGAAGGAGAGGGAAGCCAGCCATCTAGGAATAAGGAAGCCTTTCCAGAAAGGGTAATTAAGCTGGCTCAAATATGCTTGGCAAATGGGGTGGACCAAGTCCCAGGCAGTGCAGCTCTCCTAGTGGCCACCAGGGGGCGGCAGATGGCATGGTCTAAGTATCTAGTTGTCCCCATGGTGGCTGGATGAGCCAGTCAGCTAAACCCTGCTAGAAAGGAGATCTTGGGCACAGGTGATTTGCACAGGAGATGGTGGCCTTCCAATTAGAAGGCTTGGAAAGTAGGATGTCTGGACCAAGGTTGGGAAAACCAAAGGATAAACACACGGATGGTGGACGTCAACAGGCATCTAAGAACATGAGCTGAATCCTCCAGAATCAAAGCAGTGAGTGAACTTCAAGAGATATAGATATTCTGCTAAGAACAAGGGGCTTCAGGGCCTTGGTGAAGGAAGCAAGACATCCAGGCATGGTATAGTGGCCAGGGCAAAGTCTGGAAGGCAGGAGTCTTGGAGTCCCATCTCTAGCTTATAGATTCTTAGCACTTTGCCTGATGGATGCTTTTGCTGTGTGACCTAGGGATTGACCTTCCCCTCTCTGCGCCTCAGGTGTCTCATCCTATACAGAGAGGCTTGGTGTCTGGAGACTCAGAGACCAGCCCTATCTTTGCACTGGGATCCATGATGGCCAGGGATCCTTCTCACTTAAATGGTCTATGGGGTTATGGGAACAAAACAGTTCAGTTGGCTACAAAGACATTTCTTCACTACCCCTGTCTGTGTATATCTGCTTTTCTTAAAGCTTTTGATGGGCCCTGACCCATGGGACAGGGTTGAAGCTAAGCAGTCTAACTTCTAGATGCACTGCCCCATGTCACAGCACACATCAAAACGTTCCCACATACCACTGTAAATGCACTTATTTTTGCTTTAAAATAGTCTTCTAAGTTAGGGCATTTTTATAATTTTGCTTTCAAGATTATTTTGCTAATTTAATTTTCAGTGGCTATGATTTCTCAGAAAGCATCGGGCACAGTTAGGAATTCCTTGAAGTGAAAGGATCCACTAATTGTTTTCAAATATAATAAAATTTTTATGGATATCAAGTTGAATAATTTAGGGAGTTGATATAGTACTGTATTTTGTAGACAGTTAATGTTTTATTTTGGAGTTGTCACTGTGTGTCTTGGAGTCAACAAGCATGTTGGTGGTGTGCATTTCTTGAGGCCCTTGAAAAGCTTGTATGTCTTCAGTCCTGTGTCTATGGCCCCTGATGAATAAAATCCTCCTGAGGCAGCTGAAATGGGGCTTGAGGTGGGGGTCCTTTCTTTCAGTTATTACATTTTGTCTTATGTCTTCTGGCCCGGGAGCTGGAGGAAGCTTTGAGTGCATCAACAAGAAAGGGAGCCCTCCCTCCCCCCACTTCCCTTTAGTCTCAGAACCTTCATTGTAAATCTGTTTTCCAGCCCAGTCGTATAGGCAGGCACCCAGGTGGCAGAATCTCCTTGCTCTGGGGTTTTTGTAAAGTCAGGTTTCCTCCCTGTTCTCTCAGGCACACCACATTCAAGCCGAACACCATCCCCATTGTCGACGCTTCCACAGAAATAGATATCGCACAAAGGGCAATATCTCACCAGAGAATTTGTTTTCTCCTGCTGATAATTTCTCTCCATAAACATTTTCTGAGAGAGATGAATAGGTGTACCTTTCTGGATCAGCAGGCAGATGCTGGGGCGTGAAATGACTTTGCGTGGCATGTTTTATGTATGAGGGGAGGGTCCCCAGGACCACCTCTGACTGGCTGCAGGTCGCCAGGTTCCTCTCCTGCCTGTGACTGACAGTTGGGCAGCCGCTTCACTCACTGCTGCTCACCTGAAGCATTACAGGCCCAGCTTGGGTGGAAGCTACAGAGAGACTCCCCAAGGGTCGGTGCAAAACTCACCAGCCTAGAACACTCTGGGGCCAAATGAAGTCCTAAGTCCCCTCCCTGCATTTCACAGCCATTGCCACAGTCTTCACATACTTTATTTTGCTGGTATTTTTTTTATTTCCCTCTCTCTGTGTTTATAACAGTGAGAAAGGGAATGAGTTCCTTTCCATCATGGTGTTTATGAATCTCAAAGGAAAAAAAAAAAGAGATGTGACCTCAGAAAAATAAAGAAGCTAACATAAAAAGGTCAGACACAGTGACCTGCCACAAAATGAACACATGTGGGATTTTTCCATTCATCTCCCTCTGGGGGAGGGGAGGGTGATGGTTAATAACAAAGTGGCACCGAATAACTTGCCGACAGTTCATCAGGGTCCCTCTAAAGCCCAGAGTCAACAACACCAAATGACTCATGAAGGTGGCAAACCACAGCGGGTGGGTGGGGACACGAGTTCAGGTCCAGGCCACAGGCTTCCAGAAGGGTTTATTCCCACCCCAGGGTGGAGATGCCAGATACAAGTAAAAATACAGGATGCCCTGTGATACAGTTGGCTGATGAACAACACAGGTTTGAACTGTAGGGGTCCCCTTACAGGTGAATTTTTTTCGATAAATACAGCCAGCCCCTCCACATTTTGGGTTTCATATGCAGGGATTCAAACAACCTCCTAGGAAAACAGTATTTTTGAATTTCTAACTGCATATTCCCAGCTGCAGATGGAAAATACTGTTGGTTGAAATATAGTTGGTCGAATTTGCAGATTCAAAGAGCCCACTATAGAATCCACAGTTGTGCTCGGATTTTCGACTGCCCGGGGGCCAGCAGTCATATTGTTCAAAGGTCAGCTGCACTTGATCTTTAGGTAAGCAATGAATACATTTTTAGTGTATTCGGGATATACCTGTAGTGAAAATGTTTATTTGAAATTCAAATTCAACTGTGTATCCTGTACTTTCTCTGGCAGCCTTACCTCAGAGATGCAGCTCTTGTCTTCATTTCGAAAGGACTTACATATTTCCAGGTTCAAACTCCACCAGGGGGAGGCTCCCTCCAGTCTCAGATTCTAAAACCTTAGGCCATGTCACAGGCCCAGCTCAAATGCCACATTTTTGCGAAGACTTCCCCCTCAATCATGTTCCTCCTTTCCCTCTCTCCTCTCCCCTCATAGTATTTTATTTTCCTAATTTCATTTATATTTCGTTGTTAGTAAGTCTGTCTCTCCCACTAAAAGGGGAGCAACTCAAGGGCAAGGACTATATCTAGATTCCTTTCCCCATTGTCCCCAGTACAGCTTCACCTGCACCTGATGTGTAGTATGTACCCTGAATGTTTGCGAATGAATGACGGATCTTAGCTAACATACTTTGAATGTTGATCATGTGCTAGGCATGGTTCTTAAGTACTTTACAGGAATTGAAGTCCTTTCATTTTCGAGTAATTCTCTGAGGTAGCACCATTTTATTTCCATTTTAGAGATGGCGAAATGGAGGCACAGAGAAGCTCAGTAACTTGCCCATGGTCACATAGCTAGTAAGGAACAAAACTGGGATTTGAACCCAGGCTATATGGCTCCAGGGTCTGTGTTCTTAGCCTCTGTAATATCTTGAGTGACTGGATGGATAGAAGAATGAGTGAAAGGACAGATTAAGGAATGCATGAACAGAGGTGCAAATAGGTGTTCAGATCAGGACACAGGAAGTGGAGCCAAGGTGGGTGTTAGGAGAGCAGAGACTGAGGAGGCAGGGAGGTGACAGGAAGACAGGCTCAGGGGTGAACCTAGGCAAATCCACGACTGGAACAGAAAGGCAGCTCAGCAGCAAAAGGCGCTGATCTTCTTTCTGCTTTGAAAGTCAATCCCGTGTCCCACACCCTCTACCTCTCTGAAGGGGCCTGGCTGTATCTTTGTTCCTAGCCTCCTGCCCCCACAGCCCTCCTCTTCCTGGAGCAGAACCCGCCCTCTTCTCTCTTAAGAGGCTCAGGCGAGAGGACCTCTGAGGCTGACCCTGTCTTCCCCCTGGCTCTCAGCTAGGAGTTAAGAGGTTTGGCGCCAGCACCTTCTTTGCTTGGGCTCCAGTCCCTCCGTGTCTCATGCACGTCTGCCTGGCTTTTGCCAGGGGTGTTACACAGAGGAACCGATGTGGTCTGGGGTGATCATGGGCTCCATTCAGAGCGCCGCCGCGGTCATGATAGCAAAGTAATAACCCCTTCTTCTTCAAGCCTCGGGAACAGTGGGCAGTGGCTAGCTCGTGCCTTCCAACCAGACTTTTTTACTTTTTGAAAATTGTGGTTAAAGAAACACATATAACATAAAATTTGCCATCTTAGCCATTTTTTTTAAGTGGACAGTTCAGTCATGTTAAGTACATTCATATTGTTGTGAAACAGATTTCCAGAACTTTTGCATCTTGTAAAACTAAAACTCTGTTCCCATTAAACAACAATTCCCCTCTTCCACTGTCCCCAGCCCCTGGTAACCACCGTTCTACTTTCTGTGTCTGTGAATTGGACTACTCCCGGTGTCTCATATCAATGGAATCATACAGTATTGGTCTTTTGGTGACTGGCTTATATTACCTCATGTCCTCAAGGTTCATCTATGTTGTAGCATTTATCAGAATTTCTCTCCTTTTTAAGGCTGAAAGATATTTTGTTGTATGTATACACCACATTTTGTTTATCCATTCATCTGTTGATGAACATTTAGGTTGTTTCCATATTTTAGCTTTTGTGAGTAATGCTGCCATCAACATGGGTGTACAAGTATCTCTTCAAGTCCTTGCTTTCAGTTGTTTTGGTTATATACCCAGAAGTGGGACTGCTGGATCATATGGTAGTTCTGTTTTTAATTTTTTGAGGAGCTTCCATACTGTCTTCCATAGCCATTGCACCATTTCACATTCCTACCAACAGTGCACAAAGGCTCCAATTTCTCCATATCCATGTCAACACTGTTTTCTGTTTTGTTTTTATAGTAGCCATCCTGATGAGTGTGAACCTGTTCTTTATCAGGAGGCTGTATTTCTGGAACTGCTTAGCGTGATCTCTAATTATCCACTGGAATTGAGCAATGGGGAAAGCAGAGCACCATGCTTCGGGCAGATGACCTGGTGACCTCGACAGAGAGCTATCCTCATTCTGTCCTTGACTTTGTGACTCTGGGCAAGTTGCGCCACCTCCGAGTTTCCATCTGCCCACTGGGGACCGGGCCTTCTCCATGACAATCTCCTCCCTCCTCTGCCCTGATGTTTCTTCCTGGAAAAGACAGGAAGCGAGAGATGGGAAATGACTTGTTAGGTATGCGTCTTAATCTCAGTAGCCATCACCCCAGTGATTATTTTTTTTCTTTCTGTTATAACAATAATTCATGCTTAGTTTTTAAAAGTAAGATAACTCAGAAAAGCATGAGAAGCAAGGAAGTATTTGTCTATCATTTTGTCACCCGGAGGCAACCACTGATAACATTGTGGTCTGTTTCTTGTAGTTTGTTTTTTAAGTGAGGCAGACTTTTCTCATCCTTGAGAGTCCCTCTTTCTCTAAAGAAGAACTCCTTTCACAGCAGTCGGTAACAAAATTAACTGAGCTCTCAAATTCTTAAATATATCTTTCTTTGTGCTATTCACTCCTTCGGTGTGTCACTTTGAGTGAAAAGCCATTAATTACAGTGGAAATGCTGCTTGGAGACAGCTTATGAAATTATGTTAATATGTATTGAGAGAAAGAAAGGAAGGGGAAAGGGAGCTGATGGGCAAAACAACCAGCCCATTTAAATGGATAATTTTCTCTCCTTTCAAGTTTCAGAGTTGAGGGTCACTATATTTCTGAAAGGACTAGAAAGCGATGATTGTAGTTTTATTTTGTCAAAATCAGTAAAACTTGACTGAAAAGCAAAGTTGATAAACTAGCAAAAAGAATGACTTTGGTAAATGTAATGTAAAACTTTTTTAAAAAAAGAACACAGATATATCGGTTCAGGAAAAAGAAATCTTCATGAGAACCTGCAGATTTATAGGTGGAGTGTGGAGAGCTCTAAAGGGTAAAAGGCAACCTCCTGAAGATTTCTGGCCTTGGGAAATGATGTTTGGAGATGCTTCACCTAGCATTGTCTAAAGCAAGCATGTCAAACTCAAAGGCTAACACGGGCCAAATTAACGAGGCATGAGGCCCACCGGCTGTGAGTTTGACATGCTTGGTCTAAAGGGATTGGTCTTCAGTGCTGCTGGACACCCAGGTTTTGTATATATCATCCGGTCTGGCTGGGACCCCTGAGGATGGCCTGACCTGGATCCTGGGCTGGTGGAATAATGAATGCATGAAAGGTGTTTGGCACACAGGAAGTGCTTAATAATTGTTAGGTAATAATTGCTATTATCTGGGGTGGAGGAAGCCAGAATCTAGATCTTCTTGGCAGCGTGGTAGGGGGTGGGAGAGAGTCACACTTGGAAAGGGGACAAAGGTGTGGAGTTGATTAATCCCTTTATTTACTTTCTAATTCCCCCTAATCTAGGCTTCCAGGGTGTGTGTGTGCACACGAGCGTGTGGTGGTGGTGGTGGTGGTGGTGGTGTGTGTGTAGGTGTGTATATGTGTGTGTGTTGGGACATATAGAGTGGGGAAGGCTCAGGAAGTAGGAAGAAAACTAATATTTATTAAGTACTTGTTATATATAGATACCATGCTAAGCATTAAAAAAATTCTTGCAAGAGCAATTAGTTAACTTGACTAAACGTTTGGACCAGGCTCGTTTGCCTAACCCTAAGAGACATTCCTTTCATTTTCTGTGGACCTATAGAGAGATGTTTTGCCAATAAGTTTTGAGTTCAAGTCCAAGAATTTCCCCAATTTGTGATAAATCTGAGACTCTCCTTTTTAGGGTGTTAAGGGGTTTTTTGATGTAACAAGGAACTGCACCATTGTTGGTTCCTTTTCAGCAGTCAAGGCCTCTCCTCAAAGGGCTGAGAGGGGTGTCCTGAAGATATTGGCATGGGCTTGCCAGAAATGGTCTCCAGGCCACGTGGGAACAAGGAGGCCCCATGGTCCCTGTCTGGTCTGACCCAAACCCTGGGTAGAAGGGAAGCAAGCCCCAACCTGCAGGCCAAGTCTGATACGCAGTGGGACAGTGGGCCGACTGCCATCCTTGGCACCACTGGGGCCAAATTTCTTGCCAAACAGGCTGGAGTTTCAACACGTTGGGAGAGCGCAGGAGGCTGGGAGCATCACTTTGCTGTCGAGCCCGAAGCTGGGCCACAGCAGACCCTAGAGCAGTGGTTCTCAACCTTCCTAATGCCGTGACCTTTTAATATAGTTCCTCATGTTGTGGTGACCCCCAAATTCATTGTTACAAATTGAACATAATTAAAGCATAGTGATTAATCACAAAAACAATATGTAATTATATATGTGTTTTCCGATGTTCTTAGGTGACCCCTGTGAAAGGGTCGTTCGACCCCCAAAGGGGTCGCGACCCACAGGTTGAGAACCGCTGCCCTAGAGAGTCAGGCAGCACAGCACTGGAAGGGGGTGGGCATGGGCACGGGCACTGGGGACTCAGCCCTCTCTGGGGGCATGTTTTGTACCATTTAACTCCAGAGAACTAAGCTGTGACGGGTATGTCACAAGAAACCCCAGGATGAAGATGAGCTTTCTTCAGGTGTTCTACCTGTGAGATCTTAGAAGTTAGACTAGAAAGGTTTTTAGGAACGATCTAGTCTACAGTGATTTCCTATTCTTGTTGAGCCTGAGTCAGGAGAGGAGGTGAACTATAATTAATAGATACTCTTTAAGAAACCAAGACATTTTATAGTGTGTCTTAGAAAGATTTCTATTCAAAATGATTGCAGTCCTTAATTTATATACAAAGTAATTATAGTTTTTAACATTTTGGCCAAGGGAAAGCTTCAGCAACCAGTAAATGTTATTTAAGTGGGATGGAGAGTACCAGATTTTGCTGGGTAATGATAAGAATCACACTTAATGAGTGTTTACCATATTTCAGGCCCAATTCTAAGTGCTTTACTTATCTTAATTCCTTTGATTCATGTAATAACCCCATGCAAGGGTACCGATACTATTCTTGTTTTAAATATGAGGAAACTTGAAGACAGAGGGGTTTAGTAACTTACCCAAGGTCACACAGCTAATAAGTGGCAAGCTTGGATTTGAACCCAGGGAGTTTGGCTTCCGAGACTATGCTCATAAGTACCGTGTGTTAAGGTGCCCCGGATCATGAGGACTTAATTTCTTTGGATATTTTACCAAGTGACCATTCATGTAAAGTATCTGTGGGCATGTCATGGTGACTGTTTGGGGATCAGTTGGAACAAATCGGGAAGACAGCTTGACTCCTCCCTTCCCCCCATGTAATAAATATTACAAATGAGAAAATTAAAGCCCAGAGATGTAACTGCCCTAAGGTTACATCGTAAAAAACTGACTGGAAGTCAGAACTTAACACCCAAGCTGGGCTTTCCTCAATAGATCATCCTTTGTTCTGAATGAACTCCATAGCAAACTTTTAGAGTTCTGAATTCCACCTCTCTCTCTCTCTCTCTCTCTCTCTCTCTCTCTGTTTCAGTCCAAATTCTTCTCAACCAAGAAGTGATTGCACTTGCCTCTGCAGTACGTGTAATCCTGGGTTCTGATTTTTTTCAATAAACACTCCCGGATCGCTCCCATTCCTGTCTTGCCTCCTTTGCAGGGGCTGTACATGGAGGGAGAAGACAGGATCTGCTTCGCTCTTTATCAGTGTCAGGATCAGAGCAGGGTGGCTAGGAAAGGAGCGTGAGCCATGAGATTCAGACCACGAGATCCAGGCATGTGATGGGGGTGATGGAAACCAGGACCTGGCGAGAGCCCGAGTCATGGGGGGCCACACCCATCACCCCATCCGCTCCTCCCTCAGCCATTTTTCATGTCACTAATTACACTATAGTGCCACGACTAACATGTGCCATAAGAAACAAACAAAGATTTGAGTGTCATGGTTGGGTGTTGGAAATACTGAAAGAGTTCTGGACTGGGAATCAGGAGGCCTGTCTTCCAGGCCTGGCTCTTCCACTGATCAGCTGTGTGGCCTTGGGCAAGTTGATACACATCTCTGGGCCTCTTGTTTCTCATTTGTTACGTGGGTTAATCAGCTGCTTGCCTGTCCTCACAGGATTTCTGTGAGGCTAAAGTAAGAGAACTTAAGTGAACGTGCTTTGGAAATAACAATGCAATGTAAAGATGCGAGGGGTGACTGTCCTTGCACTGAGCCAGATCCAAACAGGCAGCATGTCTTGGCCCCTGTCCTGGTGGTAAATAGAGGCATGAAAGACTTTATTTGCTTTCTCCTACCACATTAAGTCTCATTCCCTGGAAAGGAGTTGGGCACTGGGAAAACAGAGCCTAGCCTGGGATTGCTTCCATCCCTCCCACCTAGTGTTCACTTTTTGGAGCACTGTGCTAGGAGTCAGGAGGCTGGGCACCGACCCCACCCTGCCACAAAAAAGCTGTATGCCCTGGACACCTCTTAGCCTCTCTGCTCCTTGGCTGGCTCTAAAATTTTGATGCCACATCAGCAGCTTGAATGCAGGGAGTTGGATCAGCTCTGGGATCTGGAGGAGGGAAATGGGAAAATTCCCTTTCTTTCCATGTCATCTATCTCCTTTCATTCAGTCAGCTCATGGTTGTGCCAAGCTCTGTGCCAGATGCTAGGACCAGTCATGATAGACAGACATGGCTGGCTTTCTGGGGATTCCAGGGAAGCAGGAGACGGATAACAAGGAACTGGCCAGCTAGAAGGGGACAAACCTTCCATGCAAAGGGAACAGGTGTGAAGGCCTGGGGTTTGAAGGATAAGGGTGTGGCCCAGAGACTGAGGGAGGCAGCAAGTGTGTATAAGGACGGACCATTGTTGGTGTGATGCCCAAAGACTGGCTGAGCCCTTTCTTAAGGGCCTTGGTCAGAAGTAGAAGTCTTGATCCTAATCTTGACAACCTTTTTATCTTAGAATATGAGCTCCACTTACCTAGATCTTCTGAATATAATTAGAATTTCTTATTTTCTAGACAATCTGATTGATCGCATTCAACTAATTCAATAAACATTCACTGTACTCAGCCCTAGAAAATCAAGATTAAAAAAAAAAAAAGACTGTCCTTGCCCTTCTGGTCCCCATCTGGAGGACAGGCTGGGGAGAGGGCAGCGGGCAGGCACGTTAAGTAACTCTGAAGCAAGACAGACTGAGATGAGTGCCACGCGAGAAAGTGCGAAGGTTCAATGACCAGATCTGACAGTTACAGGAACTTGTCACATTAATGGCCACATCTTTGAAGTGCTTGTCACATCCATGGTGAGGGTTTCCAGGAAATAGTGTAATTGAATCTGAGCCCTGGACAATGATAAGACTTTTTATTTTTAATATATTTTTTCCAATTTAAAAATAAGCTCCTAAAAGAAAACTCGGGAAATACTGAAAAGGGTAAAGAAGAGAATCATAACCATGTGTAATCCAGAGAAACCACTGTAAACATTTTAGTATAATCTTCCAGAAGGCTTACCTATGTTTAACAACAGTGAAATCATTGTATGGATACAATTTGGCAGCACTCTCTTTTTGCATTTCATGTGTCAAGAGTTTTTTTCCTATGTTGTTAAGTATTCTTCAAAAACATGACATAGAATGGCTGTTCAATATTCTGTTCTTTGGATCTGTGTAACCTCTTCAGTCTCATCGGATGGATGTTTTGGTAGTTTCCAAATGTGTAGCTACTATGAATAATGCCCAAGTGAGCATTTTTGTACATGAAGCCTGTGCCAGCATCTGGGTACTCCCTCAGGGCAGACTCAGAGGAGCAGAATTGCTGGGGAAAAGGGTGTGAACAATTGCTATGGCTTTGGATACCTATGGACCCATCACACTCCCACCAGCAATATAAGGATGCTCCTATCTCGCTGCACACTTGCCAGCACTGGTTTTTTTTGTTTTTGTTTCTTTGTTTTTTAATCTTTGCCATTTTGATGGGGAAGAGCAGAGATCTCTTGTTGCTTAAGTCTGCCTTTCTTTAAGGATGAGCCTGACTTTGACCAGCAGAGCTGGGAGGAGGGGAAGGACACAGAGAATAGGTTCAGGAAAGGCCTGGCCTGGCTCTGCCTCATGCAGCTCCATGGAAGTGTCTGGAATGTTTAAGGGGCTTGCACAAAGGCTGCCCCATGTCTTTGGTAACTTCTACTCTGTTGTCTGGGCACTTCGAGCAGCCATGACGCTGGACACTTCTACCAGGAGGGCGAGTGGCTGCATGAGACACAGTTCTGTTTGCCCCCAGAAAAATCCAGGGAGTGAGAGCCCTTCTCAACCTCACCCACTCTGATCTCCTATAGCACAGACCCCGACTCCCCTAATTTCCTTAGTGAAAGAGGAGCCTACTTTCAATCTGCGTGAGAAGGGAAGTATGGTGAGGTGAGATTTGGGAATAAGAAATTCTTAGGAATATAAGAAGAAATGGACACAAGACACGGGGGGTTAGGGGAGGTTGGGGGAATGTCAAGGGG
>NW_005371249.1:184976-194200 GCF_000412655.1 Myotis brandtii | reverse complement strand
ACTGGGGGTTAGGGGAGGTTGGGGGAATGTCAAGGGGGCGGGGGGG
Source organism: Myotis brandtii (assembly GCF_000412655.1). NCBI lineage: Eukaryota > Metazoa > Chordata > Mammalia > Chiroptera > Vespertilionidae > Myotis > Myotis brandtii. The sequence goes on along the minus strand of NW_005371249.1, from coordinate 194,154 downwards.
AGGAGACATATGTAATACGCTTTGTAATACTTTAAGCAATAAAACAATTTTAAAAAAAAAGAAATTCTTGGGAAATGCCTTTGGGACACAGGACTTTATAAACCACTGGAGGGAGCAAGGATTGGTTCAGTCCTTTTGAAGGGCAGCAGGGTAACATGGCTCCAGTGGTAAAGTATGAATACTCTTAAAATCAGTAATTTTACTTTTAAGAATGTAGCTAAGAAAATAAAGAGATAAGAATGCAAAAACATGAGCACAGGGATGTGTATAGAAGAAAGTATTGTTGGCATTAGCAAAAAAAAAGAAAAAAAAAAGGGAGACAATCTGTCTTCCACCTGCCTGAGAAATAGAGGCACTTGCATGAGAAAGCCTGTAGAAATCTGGTTTGAGGAAGGGGTTGATACCAGCTAAGAAAAATCTGCCTGGAGAATATCTGGAAACATCCCCTAACCAACATCTAAGGGGAGCCCTTCCTCCCAGCTCATGTTAGGCAAAGCATGGCTGTGCCTAATGCGGGCAGTCACCCAATGAGGGGAGGCCACTCGCTTCAGTCTGCAACCCAAACAGGGAAAATAAGTCATTCAGCCAGGAAGGTGGGGGCCCTGTCAGGCAGCAGCCCCTCCTGGTGCCTCTCAAGCGAATCAGGTGGCCAGTAGGAGAGCAGATATTTCATCTTGGCCTGAGACCCTCCAATAGGGACTTGGGATATGCCATCATCAGACAATATCATGCCCCCAGCCCCCAACATCACCATATATCTTTCATGGGATTCAAAAGGTCCTAATCAGGGACCAGTCAGACTAAATGACATATTGCAGGGAATAGGAAAAATATTAGAAAATATTTAATTTCAAATGACAGCAGGCTTTGAGAGGACATGACACGGATTCATTATAAAAAGCACGTAGTGAGTGCCTGCCCTGTGCTGCGGTGAACAAGGCAAGAAACGTCCCTGTCATCATGGTGTTTATCTTCCAGGGTGGGGAGAAAGATAGCACACAGGGAAACAGGTCATAAATGGTGGGTATGGATTGAGCCGCTGCCCTGAGTGGATGAACAGGCTGCTGAGGCAGTGACAGGGAGGGAAGGTCTCATGGGGGAGGGGATTGTGAGCTGAGACCTGGTGATTGAGACATGCAGCTCTGCAGGGACGGGCATGCCAGGCAGAGGGCACAAGCACCAGCACAGAATGTGGCTCATTGTGCAGCAGGGAGACGGGTGTGGGCTGAGGATCCCACAGGGCCTGCTTCAATCTATAACAACTAGGAATTATTGAAGGGTTTTAAACAGGAAAGGAATGTACATCTTATGTAGTTTATGTTTTTTGCTATGCTTTTTAAAATCTGTACTTTTTAACCATTTTTGAATTTTTATTTTTTAAATTACAGTTGACATTTAATATTATTTTATATTAGTTTCAGGTGTACAGCATAGTGGTTAGGCATTTATATAATTTACGAAGTGATCCCCCTAATAAGTCTAGTATCCACCTGGCACCATACAGTTATTACAGTATTTTTTTACTATATTCCCTATGTTGTACTGTTTGTATTTTTAATTTACTGGGTATTTAAAAAATTGAGATATAATTGATATACTGTATAATTCACCCTTTAAAAATATTCAAGTCAGCCCTGGCCAGCATTGCTTAGTAGTTAGGGCGTTGGCCTGCCCTCAGACCAAAGGGTCGCAGGTTCGATTCCCGGTCAAGGGCATGTACTTGGCTTGTGGGTGCGTGCAGGAGGCAACCAGTCAATGTGTCTCTCTCATATCAATGTTTCTTTTTCTCTTCCCTCTCCCCCTCCCTCCCTTTCTTCCATTCTTTCTGAAAAATCAATGGAAAAATATCCTCGGGTGAGGATTTAAAAAAAAGGATTCAAGTCAGTTTTTTTAATATTCACAAGGTTGTGCAGCCATCACCTCTATCTATTTCCAGCACATTGTCATCACCCTAACAAGAAACTCCATATCCGACCGCATTACTCCCCATTTCCCAATCCCCGCAGCCCCCTAGTAACCACTAATTCACCCTTTTGTCCCCACGAATTTGCTTATTATGGATATTTTATAGAAATGGGATCATACACTTCATGGCCTTTGTGACTGGTTTCTTCCACTTAACATGTTTTCAGGTTCATCTACATTGAAAGCATGTATCAGTACTTTGTTCCTTCTTATGACCAAATGACATTCCACTGTATGGATTTACCACGTCTTATTTATCCTTTCCCCAGCTGATGGGACATTTGGGTGGTTTCCACATTTTGGGCTACTACGAAGAATGCTGTGAGTATTATGGGCGAGTCTTTTAAGGGACACATACTTTCTTGAATAAAGCTCCCTGGATGCTGCGAGCCTTGGTTAATTTCCCGAGTTCAGGAAAAGTTGATACTGACAATTTTTGCCACAGTTTTCATTGCTTGTATGGAGAGGATTTTTAGAAATCCTTACTCTGCCATTTTGCCGATGTCACTCTTGATCACTTCATTTTAAACCCTGTATTAGTATTTGATGAATCAAAATGAATTGAATTTTAAAGGTAAGTGACACTGGGGTTTGTCTTTTAGATCATTGCTATGGTCAGCAAACATCACCTGGCTCTGTTTTTTAAACTTGTTTCCAATGGGCCAAATGTTGAATGAAATAAGGGACCATCTAAGCAAATTAGACCCTTACTCAGCCTCTGGATAGGGCTTCAGGGTTGGGAATAGCACAAGTGTGTGTTTTGGAAAGATGGCAGGGATACTGTAGGAAAAGCTGCTGGGGTGGGGATGACTGTGAGATGGCGAGAGCCCTTGGCTGGTGGGTAGAGGCAGGCTTGTGGCCCTGTCTGGCTGTGGGAACTTCTTCCAGGTCTCGAATGCCCAGCTTCATAATTCATTATGGCCAGGGGTCCCCAGCAGCCACCAGGGTACTCTGCCCTAGGAAGGCTGTGTGTCACTGAGTGATGGAGACACTTACATGTGATTCCGCACATCACAGCTTCTGCATGATTTTCTGTTGAGATAGATTGAGGATGGTGTCCTGCAGCAGAGGGAGGTATGAGCAGACCTCTCAGAGTCTGTTGCTTCTGGGGGATGGGGGACGAGCACCTGGGTATGCTCACTTCTCCTAGATTGGCAGAAAGTAGATGTTATTCACACACATATGTCAGCTGGAGGAGCTGAGGCCAGAGCAGGGCCAGGACCATCTCATCTCCCCACTCACCCGCTTCTAAGTCCTCGAAAGAGCTATCTGTGTTCCATTTTCTAACTGGCTTGTGCTGTAGACGGCCTCATTGCAGGGTGGAGTTTATCCAGGATCCATATTAAGTTTTACCAATTGCAGAATTCTAGCTCAACTAGAATGTAGAATTCTAGCTCAATTAGAGGTAAATCAGAGAAGAGCTCAGGTTGACTGAGATGGCTGGGAAATATGAGGGGCCACCCTTAGGGGCTAAGAGGATCTCAGGCTGTACTTAAAGGGAAACAGTGTCTAGGAGGGAGGTGAGTGTTCTCTGCACTCGGGGCTGCACAGGCACTCCTGGGATTGTGTGTCTTGGAGTATGTCTGGGGTGGGGAGGGCCACCTGAGAATTGTATTGTGTTAGAATAAGTGAAGGATTTGGGGCTATTAAGCTGAAGGACAGACTCAAGGGACCTGGGCATTGTTTGAAGATGTCTAATGGGCTGTTCTGGGATGGGAAAAGCAGATCTGTGAGGCTCCCGAGGGCAGAGTTGGGCCCAATGGGGGAAGCTTCAGGGAGGTAGCCTTAGCCAGCATTGGAAAGGCCTCTATATCAGGCTGTGTCTACGCAGGGGCAGGGGCGCTTGGGCGCAGGGCGCTTGGGCCCATGTGTAGGTAGTGAGTCCCCAGGCAGTCCTAAGGGGCCAGGTCAGTAGAATTCTAGAAAGTGTTTTGCACAACAGCCAAAATGATGCTCTCTCAAACATGCTGGAACTGGCCGGGTCACTGTGTCTTCACTTCTATCCCTCCTTCATTCCACATCTCTGAAGGGAAGGCCCTGTCCCCCATTTGCATAAATCAGAAGCCAGGCACTCTCCTAAATGCCTCCCTTTCCCCCCTCATGCCAATCAGTAAGTCAGTCTCCTGGTCTTGTCCAAGACAGCCTCAAGATATCTCTCACATCTGCCCCTTTTCTCCAAGCCATCGCTGCTGTCTTAACTCAGATCTTCATCATTTCTTGTCCTGGCCTTTGTTACAGCTTCTGGTCTGTCCAGGCCATTTTAACTGATCATCCTTAAATGCAGACAGATCATGTTGTCACCTTTTTGAGATATTTGCCCTCCCTCCACAGCCTCAGGAGAAAGCATAGACATCTTGACATGATGTTTAACCCGTCTCTCTGGCTCACTGTTCTCCCAGGTACTTCCTGCTCCAGCCACATGCCACTGCCAGCCTAGCCTTTGTTTATGTTGATCTTTTTGTCTAATGTTCTTTCCTGGTTGTTGTTTTTTATAAGAGCAGCTTTAGGTTTACAGAAAAAATTGATTAGAAAATACAGAGTTCCCACATACCCCCCCCCCCCCCAGTTTCCCTTATTATTTATATTTTGTATTAGTGTGTGGTATGTTTGTTACAACTGATAAATGAATATTAATACATTATCATTAAATCCATAGTTTACAGTATAGTTCACTCTTTGTGTTATACATTTTATGGGTTTTGACAAATGCATAATGACATGTATCTATAATTACAGTATCATACAGAAGGATTTCACTGCCCTAAAAAGCTCCCATACTCCTTCCAATATATCCCTTCCTTTAACCCAGGGGTGGGCAAACTTTTTGACTCGAGGGCCACAATGGGTTCTTAAACTGGACCGGAGGGCCGGAACAAACACATGGATGGAGTGTTTGTGTGAACTAATATAAATTCAAAGTAAACATCATTACATAAAAGGGTACGGTCTTTTTTTTTTTTTTTAGTTTTATTCATTTCAAACGGGCCGGATCCGGCCCGCGGGCCGTAGTTTGCCCACGGCTGCTTTAACCCCTCACAACCACTTTTCCTGGCTTTTTATATGTGAAAATCTACTCATCCTTTAGGGCAGTGGTTCTCAACCTTCCTAATACTGTGACCCTTTAATACAGTTCCTCATGTTGTGGTGACCCCCAATTTCATTGTTACAAATTGAACATAAAGCATAGTGATTAATCACAAAAACAATGTGTAATTATATATGTGTTTTCCGATGGTCTTAGGCGACCCCTGTGAAAGGGTCGTTCGACCCCCAAAGGTGTCGCGACCCACAGGTTGAGAACTGCTGCTTTGGGCCGTCTACAGAAAAAGGTACACTCTAGCTGACCCTCTGGTCATAGCCTCTGGAGCAAACTTGGTAATTTCAGTGAGGATGACCTGGAGTGTGTGTGTGTGTGTGTGTGTGTGTGTGTGTGTGTGTGTGCACCTGCTAGTGCAGGATATTCCCCCTCCTCTAACCCCCTCCCCCCCCACTCACACATCTAATTCACTCGTAAGAGGGAAATGGGCTCCTTCCATCTCAGCCTGGAGAGGGCTGGAGAGGCCCCGACTTCCAGTTGGACTCTGCTGGGGATGGGCCAGGCCTGAGTGCTCACATGTGTGCACTTGAGCTCCAGTGCCTCCTCATCTTCAGAGATCACAACACCAGATGCATAGTTCTCCTCTCCACTAATGCAATTTATATGTCTGAGCATGAACAGAGGATTTGTGAGCCTTCGAGGCTGGGGCTTCGGAAATTACCTCACAGGCTGGGGCTGCTGGATGGAGATCTGGGGTTTTAGGAGACTTTGAGGGAATTATTTTCAAAGGTCCTGGCAGGAGGAAGAGGCATCTCCACCCAGATCCTCCCCCAGGCCCTTCCTCTGGTTCCTTTTAAAACACACCCTGTAAGACTTTCTGGTTTGACAATGAACTTGAAGGGAGCTACACAGCGTGGCAGAACAAAGGTTCATTGACCAGATCAGCTGAACTGGGAGGTGAAGGGGAAGGACAGAAGGTCAGGCTTGGATGCCTGTCCAGAATCGGGCACTTACTAGCTGGGAGTGTTCAGTGTTCAAAAGATTTTTAAATCTGAGCCTCAGTTCCCCCCTGATGAAGCGGAGAAGGATAAATAATGTACACCAGGAGGTAGTGGCTCATACGGAAAAGGGCACAGGCTTTTGTGTCCAAAAGACCTTTGTGGGCTCAGTCAAGCTACTTAACCTCTCTGAGGCTCCTTTCTGTCATTTGTAAATTTTGAAATAATCACAGCTATCCTGCAGGATTGTTTTTGAGGGATTAAATGAGATAATGTGTAGAAAATGCCCATAGTCATGCCTGGCACTCAGTAAGGGCTCAATGGTCTTTGGTTCCTTTCTCTCCTTCTTAGTATGTGCCAGTCACTCTCTTCCTGCCCCATTGCAGGGCCTCAGCTTCTCACTTACATCTCCATCCAACCCCCATCCCCTCTCTTGACTGTCAGTCAAGAGTCTGTGATTTTCTCCCTATTTGCAGGGACCTACTTGCCTTCCACACCTGCCTGGAAAAGGCTCTTTTTGAACCATTTGACCATGTCACTTTCCTGTTTAAAAAACCTCCTATGACTTCCCTTTGCCTACAAGATAAAACCCAAACTCCTTATCGCCTTCCACCTTTCCGGTCGTACTGTCTCTTGCTCTCAGCAGCTGATAGGCTGCAATATCAGATCTGATGACTGCGGCTCCCGGTTTTGTTGTCCCATTTCTGGGTATCATTATTGATCTTTCTCCCTCCTAAGATTTTAATAACAAATTTTGAAAATGATGGTTTCTTCGTCTATTTTAAGAAATACTTCTCTGGAAAAACAAATTAACAATTATTTTTCTTCATGCCTTCAGAGCCACCTGAGTTTGTCCACAGATTTGTCCCCTGTTTTCCTACGAGCCAGCTGTAGCTGTGGACGGATCAGAACATTCTGTTTCCTTGTAATTTCCTTGTGCGGGGTTGCAGGCCTGGAAAATGATAGATGCCTAAAATTGATCAGGGTAATCGATGCTACGTGAAGTAATTACACATGATGAATGTGTCATCTGCCAGATGTGAGTGTTGGCAATGGCTCGCTTGTTTATAAAACCCCTGAGATCCCATTTGTAACAGTGACTAATGTTTGCACACGGGGCTGTTTGCAGTGTTTCAGAAATGACTATTTATTCGATATAACCACCTTTCTCCTTTAATTCCCCATTTATCACAAGCCTTGCTGCTCTTTCCTACATAACAAAATCAGGGTTTTATTCCATCTTCTTTCTCCTTGACCTCTGTGAAATAGGGGGGTGTTTTCTTTTGCATTTCCATCTGGCCTCCCGCCTTGTCTCTCCCTCTAATTCACAACTTACATGTTGCTGGTGTTCTCTCATGAGGCTCTGACGCCCCATTACTGTACCTACAATATAAACTCTAAACCCCCTTGTGTGCCATTTCAAATCCTCTCCAATCTGGCTTCTACTGATATTTCCAGCCATATGTCTTACTGAGGACCCCAGCACTGGACAGGGAGGTCCTTTTAAGTGACGGAAACCCAGCCTGACCAACTTACACCCACAAGGCTATTTTTTTAAAGGTCCCAGCTTAGGACCCCTAACGAAGAAAGACCTCCCTGCACCGGCCCAGCTCTGGGGATCCCAAGGACTGGAACCAGGCTCTCCAAAACCATTAGTAACTCCCATCCCACCATTTCTGCTTTCCTCTCATTTCTGTCTGTCTTGTGTGATGGCTTCATTCTCTCCTGCAGACAGGTTTTCTCTGCATGGTGAGGAGTATGGCCACTGTCAATGTATCTCCTCAATCGAAAGCATGCCGCCTCCCAGCTGCACTGGGGGAGGGGCTCTGGAGCAGTCACTGTATTTGGGGCATCAGGAGCGATGACTGGTCCAGCTGGCATCGCTGGCCCAACTCTGTGGCCTGGGAGGAGAGGAAGGGGCAGGGTGGGCTCCTAGAAAAAGTGAGCATGGAAGTGTGTGCTGGGCACACAAAGCTATGGCTACCGTCCCTTCTCTCCAGACTAGCCACAGTGGGTGTTCATTCAGGTAAAGGCTTATGAACACCAGCTCTCTGTGCCAGGCTCCCGGCCCCTCCTTCACCTGAGCTCACAATCTGGCGGAGGAAACAAATGCCCAACAGATCATTACAATGCAGGGTGTAGAGTGTGACAGCAGAGACAGGCTCGGAATGCTGTCAGAGCCCAGGCAGGAGGCCTTGAACTCAGTCCACACAGTCAAGGAGAATTCTTGGAAGAGTGACAGGAACCCGAGTCTCCTAGAACAGCAGGAGTGAGCGAGGCGATGAGGGAGAGAGAGGCATTCCAGGTGAACAACAGTGTGAAGATGTGAGACTGCAGGTCTGTGCCCAGAACTTCCTGCAGCCCAGGAGGGCGAGGGCCCCTAGTGGGAGGTGGAGAGGAGCAGGAAAGGTGGACGGGGCTCCCAAATGCCTTGGCCTTCGCTCCGGCCTTTCCCTTCTGCTTTCCATGCAGTGAAATGCAACTCAGCCTCCAGACAAAACTCTAAAGCTGCCCTGTGTTTTTGAATCCGGTCACCAGTCGCAGCTTCCTCGGGGACTCTGCAGTGCCTGTCAGGTGTCTCTGTGCTAGACTTCTGTTCTGCTTTGCTTTCAGTTATTTATTCACACATCTGAGGTCCTTTACTACATCAAACAACGCTCGAATGCGGGAACCGTGCCCTAAACGTCCTTCTCTCTCACACAGCCCCGCTCAGCATAGGGCCTTGTTCAGTGTTCAAAAAAAAAAAAAAAAAATTGTTGAATTGTGATCGCTCGGCTAATTGGATGTTTTTTCCCCCTTGGGAGCAACTAGCAACATGATATTGGTTTCATGTAGGTAAAAAGAATTTTAAAAAGTATCTATCAACATTTTTTCAACATAGCCAAGTTTTGTTTTTTTACCAAAACAAAAAGAGCTTTATGGATTTTACTGATTATACAGTTGTTAAATATGCACATAGAAACTGTAAGTGATACATAAAAGCCTAAGAATCTAAAACCGCACAAGATACCGTCTCCCTCTCCTAGAGGCAACCACTGTTACCATGTCAGATAACAACTGTCCAGACGTTCTCTATAAATCCAACTACAATATATAACTAAGAAGGTAGTCCAAAATGCAACATAAACTAGCCTTCAGAGTACTGTGTTCAAAAGAATTTAACATTTGAATTAAATCT
>NW_005371249.1:139565-184915 GCF_000412655.1 Myotis brandtii | reverse complement strand
GATAATCTAAACGAGTTCTTGATGTTTCCTGAGGAATTTAACAACCACTCGATATTTGCTGCAGTAAGTTCTCCCGGAGTGTTCTCTCTTTCTCTTTCAGATATAACTTACATACCATAAATTCACCCCTTTAAAGTATACAATTCAGTGGTTTTTAGTATATTTTACAGATTGCACACCTATCTAAATTCGGAACATTTTCACTCCCCCAGAAAGAAATCTTGTATCCATTAGGCCTCACTCTCCATTCCTCCCTCCCCTTAGCCCTTAGCAACCACTAATCTACTGTCTGACTCTATGGCTTTGCCTATTTTGGACTTTTCCTATAAATGGAATCATATACTATGATGCCTTTTGTGTCTGGCTTCTTTCACTCAGTAAAATGTTATGAAGGGTCATTGTGTTGTAGCATATGTCAGTACTTTGTTCTTTTTTATGGCTGAATATCACAGAGTATGAATATACTGTATTTTGTTTATCCATTTATCAGTTGATGGACATTTGGGTTGTTTCCACTTTTTGCTTATTATGAATAATGCTTCTGTGAACATTCCTGTAAAAGTTTTTACCTGAACATGTGTTTTCACTTCTCTTGGTTATATGACTTGAAGTGGAATATATGGGTCATATGGGAACTCTATGCTTAATTTTTTTAAAATCTTTTTTTATGCTTAACTTTTTAAGGAACTACCAAACTCTTTTCCATATCAGCTGCACCATCTTAAATTCTCATTAGCTACATTTAAGGTTTTTTGTTTGTTTGTTTTTTAATCTTCACCCAAGTTTTTTTCCCCATCGATTTTTAGAAAGAGTGGAAGAGAGAGGGAAAGACAGAGAGAAATATCGATGTGAGAGAAACACATTGGTTGGTTGCCAACTGCATGTGGCCCGACTGGCTATTGGCCTCCGTAGTTTCTTATAAAAAATTAGCTAGTGATCACAATGGGGCTCATTTTTATACATGAGTTGTTTCTCTTTTGCTGCTTGGAAGATTCTCCATTAATCTTTGGCTTCTGGTAATTTGGTTATGATATGTCTATATCTGGATCTCTTAGTGTTTATCATACTTAGAGTTTGCTGAGCTTCTTGGATGGGTGGATCCATGATTTTCATGTTTTGGGGAAGTTTTTGACCCTGTTTCTTCAAATATATTCTTTCTACCTTTTCTCTCTCTTCTCTTCTTGGTACACCCATTGTGTGAATGCTGGTGTTCTTGATAGCATCCCACAGATCTCTGTGGGTCAGCTCATTTTTCTCCATTCTTTTAAAATTCGCCTTCCTCAGATGGATGATCTCCATTGAACTATCTGCAGGTTTGCTGATTCTCTCTTCTGCCTGCTCAGTTCTGCTGCTGGGCCCCTCTGGTGAATTTTTCATTTCTGCTATAGCACTTTTCAACTCCAGAATTTCTATTTAGTTTATAATTTCTCTCATTTTTAAAAAATATGTTTTTATTGATTTTAGAGAGAAAAGATAGGAGAGGGATAGAAACATTGATGAAAGAGAACCACATGGATCGGCTGCCTCCTGCATGCCCCCTATTGGAGATCAAGTCCACAACCCAGCAACCCTGGCATGTGCCCTGACCCAGAATCAAACTGTTAACTTCTTGATTCATGGGTCGATGCTCAACGACTGAGCAACTAGCTGGCAATTTCTATCTCTTTATTGTTATTCTTTATTTACCATACACCATTCTCATACTTTTCTTTAGCCTTTAGATGTGTTTTCCTTGAGTTCTTTGAAAAGATTTGAAATAGCTGATTTAAAATGTCTGGGCTTTCTCAAGCACAGTTTTTACTGATTGCTTCCCCCTGCCCTCTGTCTCGTGTATGATACATTCCTTTTTTTTTTTTCCTTTGCGTGCCTTGTATTTTGTTGTTGTTGAAAACTGAACATGTTTAATAATATAAAAAGAAATTCTGGAAATCATATTTTCTCCCCACCCCCAGAGTTTGGTATTGCTATTCCCTGGAGTGTGTTGGGACATGGTTCCTGATATGTCTTCATAGATATGATTGTTCTAACCCAGCCCAACTAGAGCTTTCATCTGTACTCTGACTCTTCCCTCTAAGTCTTCTAGGCAGCTTGGGCACCTCCAAACACTGGGATTTCTTGTTACCCAAGGTTCTTCTGTGTTTACTGTGATCAGCACATCTTCACCACACAAGACACTTTGGATAGACTTCAAGACTTGACATTTGACTTGAAACTTTTTCCACTTTTGGCTTCTGTGACAAAGACTCTGTTCTCTCCCTGGTTCCATCTGCTCCTCTCTGACTCCTTACTGGGTTCATTATTTTGCTCAGGGTTTGCTATATTCTCATTTCCCTCTCTTTCCTCTCTACTTTGCAGAGTTTATCTATTCTTACTTCTTCAACAGTTTCCTTTGTAGCAACTTGGTGAAGGCGAGTTTGCTAAGTCCTACTCAGATCTTATTTCCTGTCCCTGACTCAGTCAACTTGGCTTCTTCCCCTACCCTGTAGCCTAGGGCAGTGGTCGGCAAACTGCGGCCCCTTGAGTGTGGCTCTTCCACAAAATACCACGTGCGGGCACGCACATACAGTGCGATTGAAACTTCGTGGCCACACTTAAGGGGCCAAAGAGCCGCACGTGGCTCGCGAGCCGCAGTTTGCCGACCACTGGCCTACGGTATGAGTGCTGATATACAGATTTATTCTCTTTATTGGCACCGCTTCTACTTCTGTGTTCCCTTAGTCTTTTCAGAGAGTCTCTGCCTTCTGTCTGTTCTATTCCATCCCAGCCTTTACATTGATGATTAGTAGGATCTTTCTAAAGCACAAATCTGAGCTTGTCACTCCCCCCATGAAAAACCTTAAATGGCTTCCTAGCTCTCCATGATAAAGGTTATTTCCTTAGCCTCCTTTTGTAGGCTCCCACATCCCTCTACAGTCTGATCTCAACTTAGTTTCTCTACTTGGCTGTTTCTGAAGGGATGACCCCTTCATTCTCTTGCTTATTCTATTTCCTCTGCTTGGAGTTGTACCTTTCCCCACACTTCTCTGTCTATTGAAATCCAGTTCACCCACCAGGCCTCAGATCAACCATCACCTTCTTGGGAAGCCTTTCTTGATCTCTTTATTCAAAGCAAAACCCTGTTGCTTCTGCATTTCCATAGAATATTATTTATTTATCAGAGAAGAGTCATTTTTTTTCTTCTTCACATTATAATAAAGGCAAAGACAGCGTCTAATTTAGGTCAGATGCTTGGCACATAGGTAGTGCTCAGTAAACATTTGTTGAAAAGGGAATGATTTTTCTCCCTGGGTTTCTGGCTTTAGACTCCATCCCCCACCAAGCTATTTGAGAGATCCCCTCCAATTCACCTACCATAGATTGATCTTCCTGAAGGGTGGCTGGATTCATCTGCTGCCAAACCCAACTCATGTTCATCTACATTTAAACAAAGGAGCAGGAAGAAGTAAGAATTAGTGCAAGATCCTAATCACTGAACACAGAGATGCCTGCTGGCACAGGGCTCTCTGGTGGAATTTCCAGCCAGTCCACAAATGCAAGTGGTCAGTGATGCCCACAACTAGTATTCACATTGGCTGAGCTAGAGAATAGGAGCATCTGGGTCCTTTCCAATCCTGGGTTGTCAGACCTGGTACTGGGGTTCAAGATCAATGTATCCCAACCTCCTCATATTATAGATGGAAGAAGGCTTCCTAAGATCACCCAGCAAGTCAAGGCAGAGCTGGGGAAGAAACCCAGGGCTCTCACTCCTAGGCCTAGGCTCCTCCCTCTCCACCAGGCCCTGGAGTTTTGTAAAAATTGTAATTTCTAGATGTCTTGTTTCATGAACACTGATTTTCCTAGAGCTGAATTAATAAGACCTTTAAATTGGCACCTATCTTTTAATTTCCACGTGCAAAACTACAATGAATAGAGAAGGAGTGGGGAGAGGGAGGAGAGGCAGAGAAATGAGAGAAGATGGAGACGGAAAAAAAGAAAGAATGAGATAGGGATAAAGAATGCGGCAGAGGGCCGAAACCGGTTTGGCTCAGTGGATAGAACGTCGGCCTGCAGACTGGAAGGTCTCAGGTTCAATTCCGGTCAAGGGCATGTACCTTGGTTGCGGGCATATCCCCAATAGGAGATGTGCAGGAGGCAGCTGATCGATGTTTCTAACTCTCTATCTCTCTCCCTTCCTCTCTGTAAAAAAATCAATGAAATATATATATATAAAGAATGCGACAGAGGGACAAAAAGAGATAGAGTTGAAGAAATTTCAAAGACCAACAGACAAAAAAATATAATAATAAAAGATATCAACTGAGAGACAGAAGGAGGTGGACAGTTGTAAGAGAGACAGGAAGCAGAGATGGAGGAAGACTACAAGAACAGACCCTCTCTACACTTCCCATCTCTTTCTGCTCCAGCCCTGGGAAATGCTTCAAAAATGATGCAGCTGTTGCTCCTCTTAGGTTTTCTGAGGCTCAAAGGATGACATAGCCTCAGAGGACTTTGTCCCAAGACTTCTTTATTGGGGGCTGGAGCTTCAGCTTTTCTGGTGGTGTGTGAGCTGCAGCAGTTTTGTGTGTATGAGATGGAATTTTGAGAAAACTGTTGGGATTTATCCAGTAGCTTCTCCCATGTTTCCTGAGGCTGCTACAGAAAGAGCTCATCAGGGCAGGGACATCAGCAGCGTTGTCCCTGGTTTGGGAGTGCCTGGCTGGAGGTCATAGGAAGGTTTTCACTCAGGGTTTAGACAAGCTGATTCCTGAGGCCCTTCCAGCTTTCAATTTCATGACTAACTGAGCACTTGGACCTGAAGATAAAGGGTTCTTTCCATCCTGTCTTCTTGAATGCTTAAGCCAACTACTACTTTGGGTTCATGTCTGCCATCAAGGATGTGAACAGAGAGGGATCGTCCATTCTAACTCCACCAATTGATTCCTCCAGCAAAGAAATCTTCTTAGTGGAAATGTTAAGTCACAGACCATGAGACCTGGAGGAGCACCAGACACATCTCCCCTATTCCCCACTTTTATACTTTATTTAAAAAATACATTTTTATTGATTTCAGAGAGGAAGGGAGAGGGAGAGAAAGAGAGAAATATCAAAGATGAGAGAGAATCATTGATTGGCTGCTTCCTTCACACCCCCCACTGGGGATCGAGCCCGCAACCTGGGCATATGACCTGACCAGGAATCGAACCAGCAGCCTCTTGGTTCATGGGTCAATGTTCAACCAATGAGCCACACCGGCCAGGCTGGTTCTCCACTTTAAATTAAACTGTTATATAGAGCTCCTTGGACAGTCCAATCATCCCAGGAGTTGAGAGGCAGCTGACCACACACTTCCACTTCGTTCACCAGAAACTCAGACTTTCAGCTCCTCTGTCTCCTCCTTGACAGCATCTGAGTGCTATCTTAGAGGAGGTTGCTCCATGATGGGGCTTTGGGGGTATTGGACAATGGGTGGGGAAGGCAGCAGATGAGTATAAGTTGGGAAGATGGAAGAGATTAAAAAAATGAAGCTCAGCCCTGCCTGGTTTGGCTCAGTGGATAGAGTGTTGGCCTGCGGACTGAAGGGTCCCGGGTTCGATTCTGGTCAAGGGCACATGCCCAGGTTGCAGGCTCAATCCCCAATAGGGGGTGTGCAGGAAGCAGCCAATCAATGATTCTCATTGATATTTCTATCTCACCCTCTCCCTTTCTCTCTGAAATCAATAAAAATATATTTAAAAAGCAATGAAGTTCAAACATGTAAATCTATTTACATTACATGCCACAAATCATTGTGGTGGAGCTGACTTTCTTTCATGGACATTCTGAGGTTGTCTTCTTATTCCTTTACTTATTCATTTATACACTAGTTTATTCACTTGTGTATCCAACCAACCAGTCATTCATATGCACAGGCTTAGGAGTAGTCATGGGGTAGAAGTGGATGGCATTGGTGGTGGTGGTGGTAGTAGCAGGGAGTACTTTTTTGTTGTTGAGTGGTATTGATGAGTGTGGGCTATTGTGGTGATGTTGATGTGTACTGATGGTAGTGGGTGGTCATGATGGTGGTGATAGGTTGGTGCTATTGGTGATGATTGGTGGATGGTGGTAGATGGGTGTTTTTGTTTTGTTGGATGTATTGATTGGCAGTGGTGATTGTGGTAGTGTTGATAGGGTAACTGTGTGATGGTGATAGTGATTGTGGTGATGATAATAGAGGTGGTGGTAATTTTGGTGCATGCTGGTGGTTGGTGATAGTTGTGTTGTGAAAGGGAGAATAGTGGTGGTGTTTATGGGGATATTGGAGGAGGGGAGATGGTAACAAAGACAGTTTGGTCCTCAGTGCACTCTTAGGCTGGTTGGGAAAGAGGTATGATCTAGACACAAACTGTAACTGCAGATAGATGTACAATGCTCAGGGATGTGGGAGAGGGAAAGTGGAGAGCTTTGGGGGTTGGAAGAGGTAAAGGTTCTCTCTGGCTGGCGATTAGGAAGTTCTTCCTGAACCCTGAAGAGCATATGGCCAAAAGAAAAAAGGTCTATATAAAATTAATAGTCTTATATTTGTTTTTTATATATTTGTTCTACTTGCTAACGAAACAGAATTAAGAAGTACAGAAAAGTACAAAGAAACAAAATTAATTAACTAAAATCTCACTTCCTTGACATAAAGATGGGGGTTGGGAGTTTCCTGACTCAGAAAGACATTCTCTTCCAGATGGAGGAAGCAGTGTGAGGATGGAATGGAGGTGTCTGAGGGTAGGGATTGTTCCAGAACAGCTGGGCCCATCAGCAGAGGTGAGGGCCTTGCCCTCTCTGGGAGGAAGGGAAGTGGCATATGGGTGGTAAGTGGACACACCATTCACAGATTGACCGGGAGTAAGGTGGGGGTGGCGGTGGCAGAGAACCGGCCCTCCCTCTGCCTGCCCTTTGTCCTGTGATCCGCTTGAGTGAGCAGATAAGCTTTGGATCATTGTGTTCTGTGTGTCCCTCCTGGGCAGTGTATTGAAGTGCGTAGATGCAGCCCACTGCGGAATCTCAATGAGCAAGAGAGATCTGGAAAGGAACAGGCTCATGTCCCCTTCCTCTTCTCCCTCTGGCACCAGCCCTCCCCTTCTCGGCCCAGGGGCAGAGCCTCTCAGAATCCCCAGCATTTGTGCTTATTGGTGAATCTGTGTGAGGCCAAAGGAGCATACTTGACAGTGACCTTGGGGAAAAGACCTCTTTGGGTCCTATTAAGATTAGAGGTTACCTGAAAGTTTTCAGTGCAGCTTTAAGGCTTGGAGCCCCATAAAGATGATCAAACCCAGGTTTTTTTCAGTCTTTCCTTTCTTGTTTATTTTTTAGCTGTGGCATTCTTTTGCCAAGCAGCATCTTCAGTGAAAGTCCAATATGAACACCAACAAAAAGGAGGCTGCTTTGGTTGAAACAAAGGAAGAAGATTCTGCCTCGCTAGCCCTTGGTCAACTCACCCCAGGGCCTTGGATTGAAGTGTGAAATGGGGATGATCATACTTATCTTTCAGGGCTGTTAGGACGAAATGCGATGATGCATGTTAAGTCCCTGGGACTCCAGAATTCTGGGAGGCACTGAGGGCTTCCTAGCAGCTTGGGATTCACTCTGGGCTCTGGCACAGGGAGCAGAGCCTGGAAGTTAGCCCTGAAGTGCACCCAGGAAGGTAGATTGCCATTCTGAGAGTTGGCCCAGCCACCTCCTGCTCTGACAGGCAGCACTCAATTGGACATACTCTTCCTATCTCCCCAAGTTCCACTGCCATCGGAGGCGACCTCAGTGTCCCTGGACTTACACTTCACTTCAGCCCTGCAGTCCCAGGGTCACCTTTTATAACAATATTAATAGCTAATATTTATGGCACTCGCTTCCTGCCAGGCACTGTTCTCAGGGCTCCACACGTGTTATCTCATTTGATGCTCCCCAAACCGTTTTTGCACTTGAGGAAACTGCATCACAGAGAGGGTATGTGATTCATCCAAGGTCATGCGTGTCATAAGTAGCAGAGCTAGGATTGGACACTGGCACCATTGTGTCAGGACCCATGCCCACCGGGGCCATCCCCAGCCCTGAAATCTCAGCTGCCATGTCTCCTCCCTGGCCACAGCTTCCCTCTGCCCTGTGCTTCCACCTCACAGAGACTTCTAGGTCCTCTTTGTACCGTCCCCCATTTTCACTCAGTCTCTTTGCCCCATCCTATCTTCACTCCTTTATCAACCCAAATCCTTGGACTTGTACAGGCAGCCTCACCAGCTCTCTGAAGCCCATGTCCTGCTCCTGTGTCTGGTGAAAATCCAGCTTTCCCTATCTGGAATTAGAAGAAAAACATGTTTGAAAACTGGCTGATTTGGAAACTTCTGGAACGTCTGCCAAAGTATTATTCTGGAGAAAAATGCTCCTTTGTTTGAAGAAGCTTCTTCAAGAACCTTTAAGTGAGACACAGAGGATGGGTGGGGCTAGAGTGGGCGAGCAGGAGCCATCAGAGGAGGTTACCTCCAGGTCGCAGCCTCACGCACCCTGGGGGCCCACCCGCATTGCCCCCTCCTGCCCAAGGAGAGCCTCAGCAGGGCTCTCCCTCTGGAGTATGCAAGGGAGAGGTATGCTCCTACCTTAAAATCCTCACCCACCTATAAAATGCAATCCAGAGCCCTTGCCTTGGACTCAGGCCGTATGCAACAGGCCCCTGCCTCTCCCATAGCTCTTCACCCATCAGGATCATACCACACCATCCACACTAGCTTCCCACCAACCACAATCCAGCCTCAACATCTGCCTTTGCGCTGTGATCTCCTGCTGGACCGTGCACTCCTAGACATCCAAACAGCCTGCTCCTTCATTTCCCCCAGTCTCTGCTCAAATGTCACCTCCTCAGAAAGGCCTCCCCTGACCTGCCAGCTCAAATTGCACATTGTTGCTCTCTGTCTCCTCACTCTGCTTAAATTTCCTTCATAGCAGCGATCATTACTGATGTCAAAGTATAATTTCCAAAGAGCCAAAAAAGCATGACTCCCACCCATGCATCCAGTGGGATGGGTCAGTGCTTTATTCAGCTCATTAGCATGAGAATCAGCAGAATGACATAGCTGGTCAAAGTGGGTATGAGAAGCCCATCTATATAGTCAATGGAAAAAGAGTGCTGGAATAAGACTGCAAAGTTAGACACCAAATTGGTTAATGTCCTATAGCACAATAGAACGGTGGCCTTTGGGGTTATCTTTTCTTCTAGACAGAAATCATTTGCATCTGTGTGGGACAAGAATCATTTGCAGCTATCAATCTTCTTTAAGTTAACATTTCACTTCTCAGAGTCTGGGCCCTAATCAATAGTAAATAGTAAGTCAAACGAACAAAATTGCTCTCCTAGAACGGCACTGTCCAAAAGGACTTTCTACAATGAAGGAATGTTCTAGATCTGTGTGCCCGCCAATATGAGAGCCCAGCCTCATGTGGCCAGTCAGCTCTCGAAATGTGGTTGATGTGCCTGAGAAACAGAATTTTAAATTTACTGTTTACATGAAATTAAATTTCAGTAAAAGTAATTGATATATGAAATATACTTATGCATATACTAAAATAATATGTAATTTAATATAACTAGAATGTAATGATTTAATATGGTACAATATAAATACTAAGTAGATACATAATTTATTATATTAAGTATATTCCATTAATTTAATATAAGGTTAATAAGTTAAATTTAAAGTGCCCCATGTGGCTAGTTGGCTACCCTATTGGACAGCATAACCCCAGGAGGTCAGGTGACAAGTAGCCAGCTTGTTAGACAATGCTGTAGTTGCAAAGGCCTTTGGTCCATGTTTTGAATAAGTTTTCTGGACTGGTATCATATTATATGTTTATCTGTTTGTTGTCTTTGGTCCCAATTAGGAAGCAGGCTTTGTAATAGCAGGAA
Source organism: Myotis brandtii (assembly GCF_000412655.1). Lineage (NCBI taxonomy): Eukaryota > Metazoa > Chordata > Mammalia > Chiroptera > Vespertilionidae > Myotis > Myotis brandtii. Next base: position 175,017 of record NW_005371249.1, on the reverse strand, counting down.
CTTTGTGTTGTTCTCTGCACGTGCCCAGCACTTAGATAGGGTTCCCGGACCTTGGCCAGTGCAGTCAGTGACTGTTGAGTAAAAACATAAGCACAAGGAGGCTGGAATCTTACCAGAAATCAAACCATTGGTGAGTTTGGCTGATGAGCATTAGCAAGTATGATGCCTGATGTTTCAGTTTAAGTGGTTTTCTTATTCTGTAAAGTAATTCCCTGCTGTGAACCTCCAACCTGCAGTGCACATATATGGCTCTGGTTTATGGTTCAGGAGGGGTGGGGTGAAGTGTTGTAGGGAGATGTGAGGCTCGCAGGGTGAAATGTTGGGGGTGTGGAAGGATTGAGCTAGGTGTCAACATATAGAGCCAGAGTGGACAGAGGACTCCCCGGGGGAACACAAGTGCTTCCTGGGGATCCTCAACTTATCAGGGAGATCTTCAACTTACCAGGGAGAACCTCAGGTACCCCATAGTTAAAGAAAGTTAGATCTAGCTATTTACTTTGGATAGTGTACTAGTCAGAGTAGATGACCTACAGTAACAAACAGCCCTACAATCTCAGCAGTTGAACATAGCAAGTTCCCAGGAGAGGTTCCTGGCCTTAGAGGGCATTATCTAGTGGGGGTAGATCCAACTCTTTGTCTGTTTACATTGAGTGGCCTGGGACCGCACAACTGCCTCTTAGATTCTGGTGTTTCACCTCTTGTTGTGCAGAGGACAGACCTGGGCCTGGAGAGGAGAAGGGACTGCTTAGAGCACTAGCAGGCAGTGGCAGAGCTGGGCCTTGAACCAGAGGCTTGTGATTTTCCATTAAGGATTCCCCCAAAGCCTCCTTCAAAGATGCTTGCTCTTTGGACCTGTGCCCTGGTCCTCCTGCCCTTTCCCCTGCCATCAATGGGGCTAAAATGAAGCGGGAGGAGGAGAAGTGGTGGGATTTGAAGAGATGTCTTGTAGGCTACAGGAACCTTTATTTATCAGGTCCCGTTTTCCAGGCATGGGCCCCTCCATGTCACCATGCTATTTGAAGTGAGGGGGCTTATGCAGGTGGCAGGCACTGGTCTCTAGCTGTGGGTGAAGCTGGGGTCCCAGACTGCTATTTGCCTACACACCCCTGATATATGTGCTGCACTCTCTCCTCCTACCCCTGGGGATTCCCTGTTCCCTCTCCCTTTTCACCTAACAGGAATCTACCTGCATCAGAGTTGGAAGGATCCTTAGAAATCATCCAACCCCTCATTTGCAGCTGGAGAAAGAGACCTGGAGAGGGAAGGGGCTTACACTTGGCCACACAGCCGGTTGGGGCAGAGCTGGAACTAGAGCCCAAGGCTTCTGAACCAGCCAGGGGTTTTCCCGTGCTTCAGGCTGATTCTTGCCTATTATCTTATCTTGTTTCATCTTGTCTCATCTCATTAAGGATCAGGGGCTGGAGAGGCAGCACTGAGATGGGATCTTCAAATCGACTTTAGAACACTCTTGGCTTGTACAGTGTATCATCTGAGACAAACACTCCCCTGTTCCCGTGCCCCGCACCTAAGCCTGGGAGTGCAAACCAACCCAGCCTCCCTCCTAGTCACCCTCCATTGGCCAGGCTGTCTGTGGGGTCCTAGGACAAAGTCTGGACAGGGAAGAGGTAACAGTGAATATACCAAGGAAGATGGACAGGCAGCAAACTGTTAGGATAGTCCTTTGGGATTTAATGGAGTTCTCTAGAAAGGAAGGTAGAGGGAGATTGGAGCAGGAGAAGAAGAAGCAGAGGCAATAGCTGAGGCATCTTGTTGTCCCAGGAGAATGAGGGGGTATAACAGGGACCCTTCCTACAGGGGGTCTTCCAAGCTTGATTTCAGGATTCCTTACAACAAAGGCAAAACTCTGAATGCACTTGGTTCACTCAGTCAGGACTCTTTTGATTAAATCCAACTCGAATGTTAGGTCATGGAAGAGAGGAGGTTATTGGGAAGACACTGGGCTTTCCCATGTCACTAAACACCAACAGATCATGTTTCTGTTGACTTCAGGGACATAGCAATTCAGTGCAGCCAAGACCCTCCTCCCATCTTTCATCTCTGCTTATCTACGTGTCAGCCCCATTTTCTAATGGCTTCTTCCATATTAGGGGACACAGGGATGACCAGTCTCCAGTGTCCCACAGCTCAGAACTTTGCCCCAAGAGACGAATGGTTCCTTTTTCCCGAGGTCCAATTGAGGGAATCCCTGGAAGGACTTAAATGATCCTGGGTTGGGGTCGGATGCCCACTCATGGCCTGAACCACAGGGAGAATAGACAACCACAGGGAGCCAGCGAGGCTCCTCCCAGGAACCCACTCTGGTTGATTTCCTGGGATTGCTTGTTGAAGTCTCCTCTATGCCACACCCTGTCGGGGCTGAGCTGCGAGCAGCCTTGACTTTAGGGTGATCACAGGAGCTAAGCACAAGGCAGGAAGGGCCCCAGGCCTAAAAGAGAGACAGACATGGTGCTCTGGGATGAGAGTGGTTTTAGAATCAGCTACAGAGAGCAGAATGTGCGAAAGCTTGGAGGGAACCGTGAGCCTCTTGCACAGGGTAAGTAGCGGGTGATGAGGCTTATGAACAAGGCTATGAGCTCCGGATTTGTGCTGGAGGCAGTAGGGGGCCAGAGGGCAGGGAAGGGACCGAGTCAGACCTGTGCTGTGTCTGGCATGGGGTTGCTGAGTGGCTCTGGTTTAGGAACTCCCCTCTCAGTGATGTGTGGAGAGGAGCTGAGATTGAAGTCAGAATACCGGGTGGGGGTGAAGCTTATTCCAGGGTGGCCTCAGCACTCCAGACACAATTATGGAAAAGCTATTATTAGCATAATTGAGCTCCTTTGTTCTTGTGCTATTTCTCCATGGGAGCCGGGAGAGAGACAGCACTCCTCAAGCAAAGGGGAAAGGGATTGCTCTGTGAAAACAGTTCATTTGCTGAAGAAGCTGCTTGTGAGCAAATTCTAACATCTCCGTAGCGTTCCTTCCCTGCTTCTGGTCCTCGAGATGGCTGCTCCACCATCAGCTCCACTGAGGCCATTAGAAGCGTTGGCCAGCCCTGTGGTGAGGAGGAAGCTCTGGGCAGCTTGGCTGGTGACAGGAGACCACTGAGGCTCTGAGGAGGAGGGCAGAGAAGGGTCAGACACGTGGCCTTCCCTCTTGGGGATTCTGGGCCTCTCTCCTGGCATCAGGATAAACAGAGCATCTTCCTGAAATATCTGTTGTTACCAAAGAGTTTGGAAGAGAAAAATCATGTATCATTTTTATATTAAAATCAGATGGATATATTATGGAGTAGAACTCCCATGATGCATACTTAAAAATGTTTGGTAAAATACACCTAACATAAAATGTATCGTCTTAACTATTTTTACGTATTCAGTTCAGTAATGTTAAGTATTTCACATTGTTGTGCAACCTTGCAAAGCAAAACTCTGTACCCACTAAACAATAACTCCCCACCCTTCCTCCGTCTAGTCCCAGGTCATCACTATTCTGTTTTCTGTCTCTATGAATTGGACTACTCTAGGTATTCCATATAAGTGGAAGCATAATTATTTGACTTTTTATGTCTGGCTTGTTTCATTTAGCATAATGTCCTCAAGATTCCATGTTGTGCCATGGAACAGGATTTCCTTCCCTTTTAAGGCTGAATAATACCCTGTTGTATGTATTGGTCACATTTTGCTTATCCATTCATTCATCTGAGGACCCTTTGGGTTGTTTCTACCTTTTGGCTCTTGTGAATAATACTGCTGTGAACATGGGTGTACAAATATCTCTGAGAAGTTCTGCTTTCAATTCTTTTTTAAAATATGTTTTTAATGATTTTAGAGAGAGGGCGAGAGAGAGAAGTTCTCTGTAGGCCCCCACTGGGGATTGAGCCCACAGCCCAATTATGTGCTATGACCCGTTCCATTCCCAGTCAAGGGCACATGCCAAGGTTGCGGGCTTGATCCCTAGTAGGGGGTATGCAAGAGGCAGTCAATCAATGATTCTCTTTCATCATTGATGTTTCTATTATCTCTCCCTCTCCCTTCCTCTCTGAAATCAATTAAAAAAATATTTTTTTAAAAAGAGAGCATTAGGCTCAGAGATGGGGCAATACCTTCCCCCCTGGGGCTACCCAGAGGGTAGCTTTGTGGAGGAATGCTATCAAGCTGGGCAATGAAGGTAGCGAGGTAGAGGGAAACGGTATTAGAGGAGGAGGCCACACCTGAGCAAAGGCCTGGAGGAGCAGCAGTTTTTTTGAGGGAGCCATTTGTTGAGGAGACAGGAGAGAGTTTTCCTCTTACCTGGACAGAGCAGGTCTGAGGGATTCCAGTGGCTTGGGACTTACCCTCACCCTCCTTGCCCCACCAGCCAAGTTGCCCTTCCTTTAGGCCAGGGGAGCCAGTGTTCGGTTCCTTGACCAGACTTCTCCTCTGAGTTTGGCCCTGCCAACTACCCCCTTTTCTCCAAACTCTTTCCATGACTTCCTGACACCTGCCTCTATTGATTTTTCTCCTCTTGTCAGACGGTCCCTCCTGTCTTCTCTGATTCTTCCTTCAGCTCCTGAGTGTTTCTCAGGGAGAAAACCTGGCAGCTTTCAGCGTGATGTCTTCGTGCAAACCTGCCATCTGGATCCCAGGGAAGGGGCTGTCAGCCTTGATTGCTGGAGCCCCCAGAGGAACCCCCTTTGTCGCCTGGCCTCCCTTGCCCTAGATAAAGCAGCAACTGCTCTTTTCTGGCCTCGGTAATTGATTCAAGTTCCCAAAGGCACCTGGGCATCCAGTTAAGAGGACAGTACCCGATGGCTTCAGGCAAAGGTGTCAGAGGTCCTCCTTGTACCTGGTCCTGTGATAGAAACAGAGATGAGCCTGCCTGGCCCCTGCACTCCAAGAGGACAGCCAGATGTGGGAAGAGGCGGTCACAGTCTTGTGATGGGCGGTGTGGGGACCATCAATCCAGCATCAAGGCGAGGCTTCACGTAGACCTGACAGCCTCGCTGGGGAGATGAGAACACGAGCCGAAAGCAGCCTGTTCTCAGAGGCATCAGAGATACAAACAAGTGCTTTAGGCATTGAAAGAACAGGACACTTTTTTCTTACTTGAAGATGAAGGTGGCGCAAAGACTTCCTGGATGAAGCAGAGTTTGAGCCACGCCCTGGGAAGGTGGAAGCAGGATGAGGTGGAGATAGAAAGGCTAGGGATGAGGATGAGCGGGGCGCCGGGACAGGAACCTGTGCACTGATTCTGAGGAATGGCATGGATTTGGGATGGCTGAGCCTTTTGGTGATGGGGAGTCACTGAAGATTCTTGAGGAGTGGAGTGCTGGGGTGGGAGGAGGGCAGTGATCGGCACGGCCATTAGCTAGAAGTATTAGGTTTGGGAAAAGTGAAATCCAATCTGTATGGACTCATTAAATGATTTCTGGGTCAGCAAAGCGGGAGCAAGTCTAACCTTTTAAAGCAGTTGCTTGAGGCATCGATGTCCAGCTCCTGCTCAGCTGATTCTCAATCTTTCTAAAGATGTCATTTTAACCTAGTTTCCTGGGGCTTGTACAATTGAATATTTGATGCTTTAAAAATTGAATTGGAAACTCTCAAACAAGGTAGAAAGAGCTGTCATTTCAAGAGGAGTGGATGAGGTCACCTAGGGAGACTATAGAGAGGTGGACGCAAGTTCCCGGCAGGAGGACAGGCCAGCAAGTTTTCAGGAGCCAGGAGAGGTGGGAAGGGTCCAGACTAAGCCACACCCCAGAGGAGACATGGTGTTGTGACGCCCTCAGAGAGCTCCAGTGAATGGGCAGTGGAATTCTGTCTGTGCTTTAGCCAGAGAGGGGTGGGATGGAAGCCAGCTCAGAGGGGCTGTGAAAGGAATAAGAGAGCCTAGGAGCCAGAGGGGTTTTTGAGTTTTTGGTTTGTCTTAATGAGGAGACACCCGATTGTGTGTTAGTGCTTAAGGAAGAGGCTGAAGTTTGGGGAGAGGAAGGCGACCCTGGAGAAGATGGGCAGGGACAGGAATGAAGGCCAGAGGCAGCAGGATTACCTTTGTCGCCAAAGACCCTCTGCACACATCTGTGCTGCCTGCAGAGCACACATTCTGCCTTATCTTTTTGTTTTGGTCACTTAAGATAATACTATACGCATTTCCACACAGTATTCACACTTACCTTTTAAAATCAGTTCTTCAATTACAAAAGTAACACATGTATATGGTAAAACAAAATGCAAACAATTCAGAAAGGAATAAAAGATGAAAGTAAAGGGCTTCTCCATTTTCTTCCAGCCTGCCTTTTCCGATGTAACTGCTTTTTATAGTTTTCTTGGGAATTCTTCCCAAAACTTGTAACGCATATATGTGTATGTATGCATATATTTTAAAATAGACAAGTGGGATCTGACAGTGTTCTATTCTGCACCTTGCTTTTTTTCACTCGATGCTGTATCTTGGAGGTACTTTCTTATTAGCATATGGAGAGAGTGCTCATTCTGTTTCAAGAGCAGGATGGTATTGTGGAGATGGGGCAGGATTGTTTAACCAGTTCTATATTGACATGGTGTTGTTTCCACTCTATTGCCATTAGAAGTGATACTTCAATGTGCCTTTTAGCCCATTCATCTTTGTGCCCAGGGGGAACTATTTTTGTACATTAAATCCCTAAGAATGCAATTATTGGAGTCAACAACAATATATACATTTAAAGAGGATACATATTATTACATGGAATTGTTGGTCTGTATAAGAGCATATATATTTACAAGTGTGATAGTTACGGACACATTGCTCTTCAAAGAAGTTTCATAAATATTAATATTTCAAAATTTGGGTAGGAGATATACCAATGTTAATTATATTACTGCCTGTATTTTTCTATATGCTTACTAGTTTACATTCATGCATAATAGGTTACAACATGTACACTCCCATGAACAGTAAATGAGCATGCCCCCCCCCCCATTTTGCCAACAGGACATTAACAGAATTTTAAATCTTTGCCAATCTGAAGGGGGAAACATAGTATGTTTCTATTGCTTTAATTTGATTTATTTAATTATGGGGATGTCTGATCATGTTTTCAGTGAATTGCTTTTTCTATTGAGTCACATTTCTCGAATGCCTACAGAATATTTCATTTTATGTATGTATTCTCATTTACTTAACTATATTTTCGTGGGTTATTTATGCTGTTTCCAAATGACTGCGAGCATCTTTGTACATAAAGCTTTGTTTTCTCTTCTTCTTTTAAGCTTTTTTCTTTAGTGTTCCATTTCAGAAGATGAATTGCTGTGTCGATAGTGTAGACATTTTTATGACTCAATATATATTGTCAAGTTGCTTTCTCTAATGACAGTACAATATATAGTACCCTCAATTTCATTATATTCTTATTAGCATTGGGTATCCATAATAAAAAATAATTTTTGCTAATTTTATAGATAAAAATATTTTTTTGCAAATTTTTACATATAAAATACTTGCTAATTTTATGGCCATTTTATTTGTATTTTTCAATACCAGTGAGGTTGAAAGTTTTCATATATGTTTGTTAATTAACCGCATTTTCTCCTCTGAGCTGCCTGTTCCTTTTTTCTGCTCATTTGACTTTTTATACAAAGGAAAGAAGGTGATGTCTTATTGGGGGAAACCCCGATTTCTTCAGGCCTTGTGACTTTCTGGGACATTATTGACTGATACAACATTATAAAAGTCAATCTCTTATATGAGAACGGGGGTGGCAGTGGCTGGAAAAACTTAGAGGAATGTAGATGGGAGAACTGAATGAATAGGATTCCAGGTTATGATGAGAGGGGTGGGGAGGAATTTGTGAGGCAGGATAAAAATCCATGGGCAGCATAGCATCTGTGCTGGGCTCTCAGACCTCTCCATCTCTGACCTTGCACGTGACACTCCGGCGACCAGTGCAGCCAGGACCGTGTTTTGGAGTTCCAGCCTGGGTGTGGTCACTTCTGCTAGCGGAGGCTTTCTTCCAGGCCAGTGCTGCAGAGGAGAAAAAGGTTGGGATGAAGGAGGATTTTGCCTAACCCTGGGTGAGCCATTATTGAGCACAGTCCCCCTTGCTTATCCAGGTAGCCATTCAGTGTCATCATTATTGAACAGTCTTTGTTAATGAATTTGATACCTAGAGTTATTGTTTTAATTTATATTTCTTTTATTACTACTTTTCATATATAGAAATATCTATCATTTTTCATATTTAGGTATATTTACATATATGTATACATGAATAATATATGTCCATACCATTTAATACTATTTTTTTATGTCTGTGTGTGTGTGCATGTGTGTGTATTCTCTCCTTTGGAGGGAATTGTTTGTGCTCACTTTTCCCCCCTGTTAGGATGTTTTATTTTCCAAGTAATCTTTCTGTATTAAAGTACGAGACTGTCATATTTTTCACAGACATTATTTCTAATTTGGCATTTACCTTCTAATTGTACTTATTTTTTCACTTTTTGTTAATGAGATGCACAGAACGTGTTAGGTTGCATGAGTTTTGACACGTGCATATACCTGTGTAACCTACATTTCTGTTGCCCCAGAAAGTTTCCCTGTGTCCCTTCCCAGTCAATCCTCATCCCCTGTCTGCTCTGCCAGAGGCAATCACTGCTCTGATTTCTATCACCAGAGATCAGCCTTGCTTGTTCTTGCATTTCGTGGAAACAGATCATGAAATATGTACCTTTCTGTGTCTAGCTTCTTTCACACAACATAATGTGTTTGTGACTTAGCCATGCTGTGCTGTTGGTAATGTTGTCACTTTTAATTGCTTACTGGTATTCCATTGTATGAATATAGCACAGTTTGTTTATTCATTCTCCTGCCCATTGGCATTTGGGTTGTTTCTAGTATGTAGCTATTATGAATAGTGCTCCAATGAACATTTTTGTACCAGTCTTTTTGTAGACACATGTTTATACTTTTATTGGGTAAATATCTAAGAATGGAATTGCTATCTTATATACTCAATGTATGCTTAACTTTTTTAGAAACTGCCAAACTATTTTCCAATGTGATTGTACCATTTTGCATTCCTACCAGCTGAGTGTGGGGTTCTAGTTTCTCCATATCCTTGCCAATATTTGATATAAATTTTAAATTTTTTAGTCATTCTAGTGGGTTGTAGTGGTATCTCATTGTAATAATAACTCAGAGGAGAGGCAAGATGGCGGCATAGGTAAACACCGGAGACTGCTGCCGCAAACAACCACTTCAAAAATACAACTAAAAGATGGAACGGACATCACCCAGAACCACAGGAAGGCTGGCTGAGGAGAGACTCTTCAACTAGAAGGAAAAACAATAGCATACCGAGGCTCAGAGGAGGTGCAGTGTGGAAAATACTCAGGTGCGGAGGTGCGCGCGCAAAGCGGGCTGGTGGCTGAGGGCGCGGTTGTCGTTTTCAATCAGGAGGGAGTCTCAGACTCTGAGCTCCAGATCCGGGCGAGTCTCTAGGGACTCAGACTCAAATGGGAGAAGCGGGATTGTCTGGCATCAGTTGGAAGGCAGCATTCTCTCCGAGGTTTGCAGCGGTTCCTGGGGTTCTGAGAAGCAGAGCCTCTGGGAACGGGACTGAGGGCAGCCATAACCGCTCCCTCCGCCCGCCCTGTTTGATCCCGCCCCGCCCAAGCCCTGCGCAGAGCCATTTGCTGGATCGCCTCAGGCAAAGGCTAGATTAGCACCTCCCCAGAGGACAGAAGTTTTCCCACAGCTGATTCTCACAGCCAGTCGGCCTGGTGGTCAAATCCCTCTAGTATTAACTACAACAATCAAGGCTTAACTAGAACAAGACTGCGCACAAAGACCACAAGGGGGTGCACCAAGAAAGCATAAAAAATGCGGAGACAAAAAAACATGACAGAAATGGAGGATATAGAGCTAAAAACGCAATTTTGAGGGCTTGCAAGAATGTGCTAGAAGCTGCCAATAAACTTGAGGAGAGACTCACGAAAACTAATGAGACCCTCGATGCTATGATAAAGAACCAACTAGAAATTAAGCATACACGGACTGAAATAAAGAATATTATACAGACACCCAATAGCAGACCAGAGGAGCGCAAGAATCAAGTCAAAGATTTGAAATGGGAAGAAGCAAAAAACACCCAACCGGAAAAGCAAAATGAAAAAAGAATCCGAAAATACGAAGATAGTGTAAGGAGCCTCTGGGACAGCTTCAAGCGTACAAACATCAGAATAATAGGGGTGCCAGAAGATGAGAGACAGCAAGATATTGAAAACCTATTTGAAGAAATAATGGCAGAAAACTTCCCCCACCTGGTGAAAGAAATGGACTTACAGGTCCAAGAAGCGCAGAGAACCCCAAACAAAAGGAATCCAAAGAGGACCACACCAAGACACATCATAATTAAAATGCCAAGAGCAAAAGACAAAGAGAGAATCTTAAAAGCAGCAAGAGAAAGAGACTCAATTACCTACAAGGGAATACCCATACGACTGTCAGCTGATTTCTCAACAGAAACTTGGCAGGCCAGAAGGGAATGGCAAGAAATATTCAAAGTGATGAATAGCAAGAACCTACAACCAAGATTACTTTATCCAGCAAAGCTATCATTCAGAATTGAAGGTCAGATAAAGAGCTTCACGGATAAGGAAAAGCTAAAGGAGTTCATCACCACTAAACCAGTATTATACGAAATGCTCTAAGGTATCCTTTAAGAAGAGGAAGAAGAAAAAGGTAAAGATACAAATTGTGAACAACAAACATGCATCTATCAACAAGTGAATCTAAGAATCAAGTGAATAAATAATCTGATGTACAGAATGAACTGGTGATTATAATGAATCAGGGACATAGAAAGGGAATGGACTGACTATTCTTGGGGGGGAAAAGGGAATGGGAGATGCGGGAAGAGACTGGACAAAAATCGTGCACCTATGGATGAGGACAGTGGGGGGGGAGTGAGGGCGGAGGGTGGGGCGGGAACTGGGAGGAGGGGAGTTATGGGGGGGAAAAAAAGAGGAACAAATGTAATCTGAACAATAAAGATTTAATAAAAAAAAAAAAGTAATAATAACTCATTGGTTCAACTCTTAAACATTACAGTCTTTAATCTACCTATAATTTATTTTGTAAGAAAATTATCTGTCCCCACATAATTAACCAATGGAACTATATGTTGAATAATTACTTCTTTCCACACATATTTAATTTACCACATTTATCTTAAAACAGCCTTTATAATTGAATCTGTTTCCATGCCACTGTGTAACTGTTGATTTTTTCCATCAAGAGCACACTGTTTCAATTATTAGAGTTGTAGAGTTTATCAAGTAAGCAAGTTTACCTTTGTTACTCTGCTTTAAAAAATTTTTTTAATGAGTTTATTTGGGCCAAACAGACGACATATGCAGGGGAATGAGATCTCATATGCTTCCCCTTCCAAATAATAATAATACCCTTCCAAAGACATCCACACCCTGAGTCCTGGGACCTGTAAATGTTCCCTTGCATGGCAAACGGGATTTGGGGAAGGTTACCCTGGATTATCCAGATGGGCCACATGGAATCAAAAGGGTCCTTATAAAAGGGAGGCAAGAGTCGTAGAAAGAGATGGTGGAAGCAGAGTTGGGAATCATGGGGCCAGCAAGGAATGCAGGCAGACTGTAGAAGCTGGAGGAGGCAAGGAACAAATGATCTCCTGGAGCTTTCAGAAGGAACAAGCCCTGCCGGCACCTTGATTTTAGCTCCTTGAGACTCATCTCAGACTTCTGGCCCTCCAGGACGATAGGAGGATAAATTTGTGTTGTTTTAAGCCACTGAGTTTGTGGTAATTTGTTACAGCAGCCATAGGAAAGTGATACATTGACTTAAAAATTCTTTTAAAAAACTAAGTTCTAAATGTTGTTCCACTGTGTTTTTTATTAGATTGAATTAGCACAGAATTTAATTTGGGAAGAACTGACATTTTTATACCACTCCATCTTGCTATCTAGACTTTTTCAGGAAAATGCCCCTTCTCACCTGGCTGGCATTTCTCCCTGTTGCCTACTGTCTTACTAGTAGTTTGGGTTCCCCAGAGGCAGAGTACAAGAGGTTTATGTGAAAAGTAGTCTCAGGAAACACAGGTAGAAGAGTGAGGCAGTGAAGCAGGGAAAGGAAGGCAGCTAATAACGAATTCCACCTCAGGGTTCCCCAACTTCCCAAGAAAGCAAATGTATCCCCTCAATGCTGGAAATGGAGGGGCATCCGGGTCGAGAAAGACCATCAGACCTGGTGATGTCAGCAGGTGGGTCCTGTCCCTGCAGCCACTTGTGGAGAGGGCACTCCCTCCCTCCCTGGAGCCCAGTGTCCCCACATTTCCCGCTGCTGCCTCGGAGGGAAGCAAGGTTGTAAAAGGGGCTAAAGCTGGCCTAACTCTGCTCAGGACATGGTGTCCAGAATAGCTTCCCAGAGAAGGGAAGCCTCCTGCCAAGCGTCTAAGTAGCTGTAGCAGAGGCTCCCTTTAGCCTTCCCATTGCAATGAATGCCTGGCTTCCAAAGGTCATGTCTGCATCTCTTTGCCCAAGGGGTTACCCTGCTGGCCAGAGCCCACAGTAAACCAAAAGTGCCAGAGAATGAGAAGTGGCCTCCTCAGCAGCCTCCAGTCAATGACCAGCTGAGGCCTGTGTGTGCACACCCCAGCCACCTTGCCCCGGGCAGAGGGGATGGAGAACTCTGACCCCCAGAGTTCCCCTGTGGGTGGAAGCTTGACCACACACCTTCAGAAGCTGCCTTCCCTTCCCTGCCTCACATCTCACTCTCCAGCAGGTGTTTCCTGGGGTCACCTCCCAAGTATATATTTATATCTGAATCCTAGTCCCATGGCCAACATCTGGGAAAAGCCAAATAAGACAGTAGGCAGTGGACCTAAATGGCCAGCAAGTGAGATGAAGGCATGGGGATCAATCATAGGCCCCAGGAAGCTGAGGGACAGAGATTTGGGGGCTGGGATATGAGATGAGAGGATTTGGGTCTTCTTTATACCTTACGTTTTTATGGCTCCCCTAACCATTCCTTCTGGTTGGCTGGCTGCTCACCATGGCTATTATTTGGGGTCTGGCCCCAAGATGGGGGTCCTCATAGTGATTCTGGTTGCTCCTGGGAGGAGTGAGAGTGAGGCCCTTCACTTGGCTAAAAAGTGGCTCATTTGGTTTTAATAAGGCAGCAGGATCTGCAGGCCACCTAGACTTCATTTTGGCAGGAGAGCTGAGAACAAAGGCTTCTGGTAGAAGGAACTTTCCATCCAGGAGAATTTAATGCGTTCCTGGGAGGGGAGAAATATCAGTGGAGATTGAGCTAGTGCTCCAAGGAAGCCGTTCAGCTGGGCCCTCCCTGGTAACCATGGGGATGGAGGAGAGCGGGAGCCTAGCAGGATCCATATCCCATAAAAATGTTGGTGGCTGGATTGCAAGATGAAGGGCCTGCAGATACCCTCCGACATCGTGTAATTTATGGGGTAATCAGAACTCGTCCTGAAGGGCTACGAGGGAAGAGGAGCTGTGATTCAGAGCCTCCGGGGCTTGGATGTTTAATGAGGCACTGGGAGCCCATAAAGATTTAGATCAGAATGATTTGCCCATTTAGGATGCTGAGTCTATCTTAGCACCACCCTTGAAGGATGCTACTTCTTCTCTGAAATGCTCGGAGGTCTGGATGAGAAAATCAATGACCCAGCATTTGAGGGACACTGTGTAGGGGACCCGGCCAAAGGGTTCAGAGGCCCAAAACTCTCCATCTTGACACTGTCTCCTGGCTACCACCAAGAAACCAAGAGAAGCTAAGAATCTCACGCTGGAGAAGGAGAAGCTGAAGCCTAGAGAGGTCAAGTGACTTGTTCAGAGTCACACAGTGCACCAGGAACCATTAGCCTTAGTGATAAGATCAGCTAGAGAAAATAAGAACCTTTGAAATCTATGCAAGGGGAAAGAGCTGACATGATTCCTTCTTAGAAGATGAAGGGCAATTTATGGGGTGCAAAAGATAGTATCTTTTGGGGTTTTAAAGCTTGCACACTTAAATTGCTTCCTAACTACAAAATATACATATTACAGCATTTTCAGAATCTCTACTAATTGGTTCTGCAATTAAGAGGGAGCCTATCTTTGGCCAGTGTGGCTCAATTGGTTGGGTGTCATCCTATGCAAGGAAAGGTGGTGGTTTGATTCCCCATCAGGGGACATGCCCAGGTTGTGGCTCTATCCCTGGTAGGGAGTATGCAGAAGGTAAGCAATCGATGTTTCTTTCACCCTCACATTGATGTTTCTCTCTCTTTCTCTCCCTTTCCCTTACTCTCTCTCTAAAAATTGATAAAAATATTTTAAAAAGAGGGAGCCTATAATATGTGATGACTGGCTCATGAAATGGGTTAAAAATGGTATCTGTGCAAGGGGAAAGTGCTGACATGATTCCCAGTGTCTGAAAACACAAGGGCCCAAAACAGTATGTTGAGTGGATGTTCACTGAATCATCGGATGAATGAGCCTGGCCCTCTCAGCGGGACATGATCCTCTCAGCGGGCCCTGGCCCTGGACAGGAAGTGTTAATTTTTTTTCTCCTTTCTGATTCTAAAGGTAATTCATGTTTATTGTAGAAAATTTGGAGAATACAAAAAATATGTAGAAGAAAAAAACATACATTACCCATTAAACACCCACTGCAACCTCCCAGAGAATAACCATTCTTAATAGTAAGATATATTTCTGACAAGCCTTTCTCCTATTTTTGAATGTATGTTTTTTAAAAAATTGGTGGCAGTCTTATTTAGAGGTTTTTATTTTGCCTTGATTCTAACTTAATATTTAATAGTCTCTAAAGAGATGAATTTAGGTAGCTGCGTTATATTCCATTAAAAGGTTGTGGCATGATTTATCAGCCTGTTTCTAGTCATTTCCAATTTTTCAGCATTATAAATAACATGATGATAAACATCTTGGTGCATAAATCTTGGGCACCATCTCTGCCTACACTCAGTTTGGTTCCCAGCAGCAGAAACAATTGTAGAATCCCATCCTCCCTGCACTTCTGGCAGCAGCGCCCAGAGGCTCCAGCCCCAGAGGCTCCAGCCCTGCTAGTGGCTCCATAGCCTCAGCATCTTGGAAGATGACCTAACAGGATGGAGGAGGAAGAGTCTGTGGGAACTTGCTGAGTGCACTCTGCCTCTGGTCAGGTCCCTCTGACTTTCTAAGCTTTGTTTCCCCTTCTGTATAAGGAGGAGCATGAACTAGGTTATTGGATATCAATTTTTTTCCAAACTTGGTGATTATATACTATATCTATATATATAAAAACCTAAGCAACTATTACAACCGAATGACCTGAACGACCAGTCACTATGATGTGCACTGACCACCAGGGGGCAGACACTCAATGCAAGAGCTGCCCTCTGATGGTCAGTGCGCTCCCACAGGGGGAGTGCCACTCAGCTGACCTGTCCTGGAGGTCCACCAGCCTGGCAGTAGTCCTTCAGGTCCAATCTCCAGAGAATGGGCCAGGCATCGATGGACCAGTGCCGCCGGCACGATCCTGACAGTGCCATCAGCCTCCTGGAAGTCAGCCACGGGCACCGCGGCTGCTTCCCCTCCCTAGACACTCCACAAGGAAGAACGAATATAAAAGCAATCGCCAGGTGGCTCCTGACAACCTGCACATCAGTGGGACGGATCCAGATCCTGGGCCAGGAAGGGTGTCCCACTGCCTGCCTAGAGGGCCGATCGTGTCCCGGCCTTCCCCCCTGGGGCCCCCACCTGTGCACGAATTCATGCATCGGGCCTCTAGTATTATTATATACAATTTTGTTTGAGAATATTAAGGATCTCATAAGTAATATTTTTTAAAATATATTTTTATTGATTTCAGAGAGGAAGGGAGAGGGAGAGAGAAATAGAAACATCAGTGATGAGAATCATTGATTGGCTGTCTCTGCACGCCCCACACTGGGGATCGAGCCTGCAACCTGGGCATGTACCCTGACTGGGAATCAAACCGTGACCTCCTGGTTCATAGGTCGACACTCAACTACTGAGCCACCGCCACCCAAGCTCATAAGTAATATTTTAAATAAAAATGTATACATGGCATAGGTAAAGCAGTAACATTTTGAAGGAAAGAGAAAAGCCATAAAAATTTTACCTAAACTTTTGTAATACTGAAAAATATTAGGCTTGTGCATAGTAAGGATTAAAAGCTTCATAATACATCAGAACACTGGTAAGTCTCCAGGTACTGTGAGAACAACCTGCTATAGGAAAAGCTCAGATTAGACATACAGATCCTTAGAAATGCACATCATCTAAAAATAAATCCCTCAACATAGCAGTGCACAAAGCTTTCTTTTCTTCTTTGGCACTTAGCAATACCGATCAATTTTATTTTTTAAAACCCCTTTTTGTTCCAAGGAAAATCTACATAGAAGCCTATTATGTAAAACAGAAAAGAAAGGAGGAGCTCATTTGACTGGGATCAAACCCTGATGCACTGTGTGACTTCTTTTATCCAATGAAAATTAGTGGGAGTCTACTCTGTGGCTGGCTGTGCCAGGTGCTAGGATAGAGTATGAGCAAAAATATTCAGCACAGGGAGGGGGTTGGACATTGCTGACTGTCCTAAGATTGACACCGTCCAGCATCTACTTTCCTATGACATTCATTATGCTTGATAAGGTGGGCCCTGCATTCGTTGACTTGCCCCAGACTCTGCTCCCTTCTAGGGATAGCCCTGCCTGATTCCACCATGTCTAGTGGCCCCTGAGACCTGAGTTAGCACCTCGTAGCCCCTAGGCCAGTGTTGACGAACCTTTTGAGCTCGGCGTGTCAGCATTTTGAAAAACCCTAACTTAACTCTGGTGCCGTGTCACATATAGAAATTTTTTTATATTTGCAACCATAGTAAAACAAAGATTTATATTTTTGATATTTATTTTATATATTTAAATGCCATTTAACAAAGAAAAATCAACCAAAAAAATGAGTTCGAGTGTCACCTCTGACTCGCGTGTCATAGGTTCGCCATCACTGCCCTAGGCCCTGCAAGCCCAGTCTGAAACTGCAGCCTCTGTCCATTCTGTTGATACCACTGTTTATACCACACATGCTATTACTGCTCTGCTGTCCACTGGGCTCTCACTAGTCACTGGGCACTGTGCTCAGTGCTTCCCGTGCATCATCTCACAGTCCTTACAACCATTTGGAGGTGGCGGTGATCACTATCCCCACTTTACAGATGAGATTACTGAGGTTCAAAGGTGTTAAGCCCCTCACCTAAGGTTCCAGTCCTTCTGGCTGCAGAACCCATGCTCCTGCCCACTGCATGCACTGCCTCTGGGAGCCCCTATTGATGGTTTCATACACTGGCAATACTCTGCATGGGATGCAGAGGACTGTGTTATCAGCAGTTGTGCCCAGCCTTCTGTAACCCATCACAGCATCTCCTGCACCACAAAGGGGGCTGTGAAATTGGCCTGTTTTGGGGGTGATGCCTGCTCCATCCTGGGACAGCCATGGTCCTGACCAACTGGGTCTGGCCGATTGCATGGTCTGGGGCTGAGGGATCTAGACCATGTGTCTTTGAAATACTGACCCACCCTGAGGCCTGCTTGCTGTTCCCACTGCCCACCCTCATTGATGGAAAGCTATTGGCAGCTTTCTCCTTTCCTGTCATCTCAACCCAGGTACCTCAATAAGATAATTCCTGACAAAAACTAACTTTGCATTGAGGATTCCCAGAGAACTCTGGCCTGGGATATCTGACTCTTGGGCCCCAGCTTTCTGTCTGTGTCATCCTACTCACCCAGACAAGAGGAGTTGAGAGGATGAATTGAGACAACGCATGAGGAGGTCTTGGCGCCACCCCTGGCACCCCATAGATGCTCAGCTAGAGGGAGTTCCTTGTCTCTCTCCTCCCCTCTCCCTGAGATTCCTGTTTGGGACAAAAGTGCCTGACAGCCCCAGCTCTCTGGGTCCAACCCAGAGGTTTAAACCATAGCCCAGAGGCTTGGGCAAACAGCTTGGGTTGGGGACAGCCAGCACCTGAGCAGGTGACAAGCCCCTGGGGCTCCGGGAGCAGCTGTGAGGCTCCGGAGCCTGGTCTTAGCTGGGTGTGAGTGCAGTGGCTGCACCAGGACAATGGCACTGTCCCTGTGAGCATTGAGTTCTTTTGTCCATTGTTCCCCAAATCTCAGTAACTGCTGGGGAGAGCAGATATTATGCCTGAGATTTCTGCTTTCCATGCTGGGGGGAAAGGTGGGGTGTGAAGAGAGAGAGAATGCTTGGGCTCCTGTCCTGGGTCTGCCCCTGACCTCTGTGTGACCGTGAGCAAGGCCCCTCCCCACTTTGGCCTGCAGTGTCTATCCCTGTAAATTCAAGGTTTGGTTCCTGGTGCCGGCTTAGCAGTTATAATCCGAGAATCTGCCTCCTTCATTTGGTACTTGGAGGTCTGAGTCCTTCATGTTGGTGGACGGCTATGTGTCTGCAGTTCCCCACGCCCGTTGGACTGTGAAATCCCCGAGGGCAGGACCATGTCTGATCCTTCTAGTCCGCATCCTACAAAACCAGCCCAGTGCTGCTCCCTTTGTGTCTGGCTGAATGAGGAACGAAGGGCCCTTTGTGGGATTGGGGAGGGGGCGGGGGCTGTGACTAGTGTTGTCCGCCTGCCCTCCTGTGACCAACGGGGGGCTCCAAGTCCAGAGGAGAGGGGCTGGCTGTGAGGGTCACAGGCAGATTTTGTGTGATCTCATTATTAGTTTCCCCAGTATAAAGCAGAGTTTGCCTAGGTGACGCTACAATAGCATACAGGGTTTCTATTATCAACTTCCAGATCTGTCTGCTTGGCCAGGCTGGGCTTCCGGAGGTCAGGGACCCTGTCAGATTCCTTTCTGCGTCCACACTGCCAGTGCAGCGTTGGTGCCCAGCGTGTGGGGAGAGAAGCCCCTCAGAACGGGGGCCAGGCTGTGTGATGGGGGGACAGAGACAAACCTGACTCAGTCTGGATCCTTTAAAGCGTTTCCCTCCTCGCCTGAACACCTTGCTCCCTGTTCAAGTCCTTCTTGTTGCTGGAAGCCTATTTCAAACGCTGCTTCCTTTGCTGGGCTTTCTCTGATCTCTCCCGGGGGGGAGGTAAAAAAAGCATCCTTCCCTTGGTTCCATGGCCCCGTATCTGCCCTCTGTCGGGGCAACAAGCACTGTTCGCTCAGCATCACAGCTGTTTTGGTCTATGACTCATCTCTTCACTCAGAATTTTTTCTTAAGTTTAAGAAAAGCCATGCAACAATATGAAAAGAGAGAAAATAATCACTTTTATCTCACTGCTGGCACAACTTTTATCATTGTAATGTAGCCCTTTCTAGTTTTTCTGTCCATGTGTGTTGAATATGTACACACTTGTATTGGTTGATCTCTTACCCCCCTTCTTGCCCCCCCCCCCCCCCCGCCCTTTATTGGATCAAAATCCTCTTTCCCCATGTTGCTTCCATGGTCTTTTTTAAAAAAAATAAAAAATATATATATTATTTATTTCAGAGAGGGAGGGAGAGGGAGAGGGAGATAGAAACATCAGTGATGAGAGAGAATCATTGATTGGCTGCCTCCTGCATGTCCCACACTGGGTATTGAGCCCTCAACCTGGGCATGTACCCTTACTAGAAATCGAACTGTGATCTCCTGGTTCATAGGTCAACACACTCAACCACTGAGCCACGCCGGCCGGGCATTTCCGTGGTCTTCATCACAATTTTTACTGTTACCTGCTATCCATTGTGTATTAGTAATCTTTTGGTTCTGAGTTACAGAAATGCCAATAAATGAGCTTAAACAAAAGAGAGATCTTTGTGCAGAGGCTACTGGTGTATCTCATAGCAAGAAGCCAAGGTTAGATGTGTGACCGGAGCTTGGGGACCCCTGAAACAGGGATGTAGACGCCATGAGGTATATCCTATGTCTGTATCGGCTTCATTCTTCCCTCCCTCCCTCTGCTGACAGCTTCCTCTGCTTTTCCTGTCCCTGGCAGAAACACTCACTGATCATGCCCAAGCCGCATACATGACAATCCAGCTTCCCCGACAGCACTGGTCCCTCCTCCTCAGGAGCAGACTCCTCTGTGTAGCAGCAGCAGCAGGATCCCATCCTGCCAGTGCGGTTCCTCTCTACATAACTAGGTAGCTGGGGTGAAAAAGGGATGCTGGGAAGAGAATTCCACAGTGAGATTTTCTGTTGCTTCCAAATTAACAGCTACGGTATTAGTCCCGTGTATTAGCATATAAACTTTTCCTTATTTTGAATTATTTTCCTTGGTCCAATTCTTAGAAGTTGGATGACTGGCTCATAAAGTCTGTACATTTTTATATTTAATATTATTACCAAATTGATTTCAAAGAGTTACTCAATTTCATTCTCACCCAACAGCAGCGTATGAGAGAGCCTTTTCATCGCACCATTAAGAACACTGGCCATGATGACCTGAAATAGATTTTTTAATATTTTAATAATCGTAAAAAGATATCTCACTGTAATTTTTATTAGCATTTGTCTGACTACTAGTAAGGCTGAAGGTTTTCCCATATATTTGTTTTATTAGAGTGTGTTCCCCTTGGTGAATTGCCTTTTCCTGGTCTCGCCCATTTATATAGTGGAGTGTTAATTCCCGTTCAGATTTAATTGCCTCTTCCTCTTGTGTGTGCATTTCACGTTCTCTACCTTTCTTCTGGGGCATGAATCATGGTCTAGCTTGGATCGTAGTTATTTGTGTCCATGTCTGATCTTTCTTATCGGATTCTGAGCTCCTGCTGGACAGAGACAGGCCTGGCAGCAGCCTTGCACGGGCCTTGTAAAGCTTCTGTGACGGTTAATTGGATAAAAGGAGCATATGGTTGCAGTATGCATTATGCACAAGTAATTGTTCAGCCTGCGTGGCGCTGCATACAGGCTGCAGGGATGCTGGAAACAGACCTCATCCATTCACACTGAAGATCTGTCCCAGGCCAGGGCCTAAGAGTATGCCTTCCTGGAGTTGTAGGACAGTGAAGGAGACAGAATTAAACAATGACTGCACAGCTAGCAAGAAAGCCTCCTTACCCACAATGTTCCAGAGAGTTCTATGAACCACAATGGAGCAGGAGCATAGCTACAACATTATCTAGAGCAGGGATCGGCAAACTCTCTGTAAAGGGCGAGGTAGTATGTATTCTAGGCCTTGCAGGCCACATTCAGTGGGCTGTCACATAGCCTTCCTTGTGATTTTCTTTTCTTTCTTTATTTTGTTTACAGCCCTTTAAAAATGTAAAAAAACAATTCTTAGCTTGTGGCCCATGCAGAAACAACCGAGGGCCCGATTTGGTCTGTAAGCTGTGGTTTGTCAACCCAGGTCTAGACCACAGAGTCATAGACCAGGATAGCTGGAAGGGTCAACTCCCTCATTATTATACAGATGGGAAGACTGAGCCCCAGAGGACGGAGGTATGTGCTGGGTCGCCTTGCTGATACCTGTGCTGAACTGGGCAGCTGATGGCTTTGCCTGGACCTTGGCAGGGTCCCCTCTGCCTGTCTCCTGGGACAACCTGCTCCCTTATGTGCCACGGCTGGTGCTCCCCAGGAGGTTAGGGGGTGGTCTGTTCCTAGCGCACAGGGCTCCCTCCCCAAGGGTGGTCCCTGTCCCTTCCAGCGTCCTCCTGTTGAATTGGGGCTGGGGTTATAGAATAGGTGGAGCAGCAGCATTGTTAATTACTGCTTGTGTGTCCTGAGGCTGAGAATTTTGTTGACTGTAGAAGCATTTCCTTTATTATAATTGATTTTTACAAAGAAGGCGACATTCTTTTTTTCAACTGAATTGTGTACCAATATGGGGCAGAAAATACTAAATATAATTGCTTCCTGTCTCCAGAGATAATTCTCCTGACCAAGTAACACACTCAGCAACAAACAGGGCCTGAAACTGCTTGTTCTGTCTCCAGAGGCTTCTGTGGACTCAGGGTCTTACCCAGCTCTCCTTCCCTGTGCAAGGGAAGGGAGGCCAGAAGGGAAGGGAGGCCAGAGGGGAAGGGAGGCCAGAGGGGAAGGGAGGCCAGAGGGGAAGGGAGGCCAGAGACGATGGGCCATCCTACCCGAGCTGCCCCGGGGTGGTGTGCTACTCCAGGGTCACAGTGTCCTTGCAGATGTCTGGGCATTCAAGGCGTCCACTCCCACCTGGTCATGCACTGCCTGGGCCATGAGGCCTCATAACACCTACTCAGCTTTGGGTCCCTTGGAGGCTCCCATTTCTACTGTCAGCAGGACATTTCCTGCAAGAAATAGCCCCCCCCCCCTCCTCCAACCTATGTTCTTACTGCTCTTGCTAAGAATGTCTTTTTTTTTTTTTAATATATTTTATTGATTTTTTACAGAGAAGAAGGGAGAGGGATAGAGAGCCAGAAACATCGATGAGAGAGATCAATCAGCTGCCTCCTGCACGCCCCCCAGTGGGGATGTGCCCACAACCAAGGTACATGCCCTTGACCGGAATCGAACCTGGGACCCCTGAGTCCGCAGGCAGATGCTCTATCCACTGAGCCAAACCGGTTCGGCGCTAAGAATGTCTTGATGCCTCAGCTCAGCATGGGCAGAACTTGCAAGTGACAAGGAATGATTTGACCTGACAATCAGATCCTTAGTTAGGGGCTGAGGTTCTGGCGTTCATACTGCGCCTGCCGGCAATGTGACCTTGGGTGAACAGCCACCTCTCTCTGGGTCTCCGTCAGTACTAGGAGAGACCTGACTGTGCTGTTCCTTTGCTTCCGGAAGCCTGTGATGAAGCTGACTTGGGACCAAGTTCAGCCCTGAGGACCACCAGAGTGCTCTGGGAACGCAGGCTGCCCTCACCGGGCTCTGCCCCCTCCTGCCTCGATGGTCTCTCTGGTCTTTCCTTCTGACTCCTCTCTCCTTGTGTGTCTGCCCCACTCATGCTTAATGGTTGATCGGAGTGTCTTCCCTCTTCTTAGAATGCACCTCCTCATGGGGCTAACCTGCCAGCCACACTTGAGCAACCCCTTCACCAGAAAGTGTCTCAACACCCAGTTCCCTCTGCTTCTCCCATGCTGAGTTGCAATGGAGATTTTTTTTAGGGGGGGCGGGGGGCGGGCAAGCTGGTAATACTGTACCTATCATGAAGCTGGACATCAGGCACAGAGATTGGGAGGACCTTGTGGGAGGCAGAGCAGGCCTGGGGAGTGGAAAAGATATTTATGAAATAACTGACTCAGTTTTTTAAGAGGTGCTGGAGCTCTGACTGCCTCTCTCACCTGCCCTCTGCCTGGATTCCTCCCCCGCCCCCCCTTGGACAATGCTTCTCAAACTTCAGTGTGCACAGAAACCACATGGGGCTCTTGCTAAAATGTACATTCTGATTCAGCAGGTCTGGACTGGAAACCAAGGGCAATTCTGACATGACGGGACCCTCCGTGTCTGGTTTGGGCCATGGAAGAAGGTGGGGCCATTTGATTCAACTTCCTGGGTTTCAGGGCCTGCCTTTGGCCTTTTCCTAGAGCAGTGAACCTCACCTCCAATCAGGGATGGAGTGTCTGGACATCATTGTCCCCTTTGTAGTTCACTGGGGAGTCTTAACACATCATGCAAGTGAGAGCCAGAAATGGCTTACCTGTAGGAAACATGGTTCTATTCTATGTGTGCCAAATGTAGTAAACACCATACGCTCATGGAAAAGTTGTTGAACTTGTGCTTTTATTCTGTTTCCCATTAATACTCATTTCACCATTTGCCATTTGCTCACTCATTTTTCTTTTAAATCTCAAAAGTAGGCAAGCAGTTGCAAGCACTAGAGTTTTAAGGAAAATGTATCAGAAATTTTAAATTTAGAAAATTCTCTTCATGGAAATTGAGAAATGAGGGCTGGCACTGCTGAGTGGGTGCCCATCCAACTCCCAAAACCCCAGAGTTGGAGGAGCATTGCCAACCGTCTCGTTCTCTCTGATTCTAGAAACAGGTGTAACCTGAATTCCCTGGTCCTCACTCACCATGGGTGCAGAGGAGGGTATATTAACAATAACTTAAATTCTGGTAAGTCTTCAGCCACCTCTCAAATCTCCCCAGGTGGTTCTCTGAGAACCTCCTACATGTGTTCAAACAATGGGATGTAAATAGAGATGGTGTCTAAACCTCCAGGACCTGCCTTTAAAAGTAGGAAGAGATGCCCTTCTCTCTCACTTCCCGCTCTCTGGAATGCAGCTGTTTTGGCAGGAGCTTCAGCAGCCCTGTAGGACCATGAGTTGGCTGTGAAACTGCACAACAGAGTAACAGGATGAAAGGAGCATGACGCTGTGGAATGTTGTAACAGCCCGGTGTTTCCTATTGCTGGCCTCAAACATCAAGGAAGAATAAACTTTTATCATGTTTAACACACGTCACTTAGGGTTTTTCTTTTCCTCAAATCTGAACCCTACCCCAGCCAATACTGATGCCAAAATTGGAGCCTTGTTGTGTCCAGACTGAAGTGAGGACCATGTGTTCCTCCCCAACTCTGCTGCCCACAGTTTGACTTGGGCCCCACAGCTAAAGGTCTCCAGCTTCCCTGTGCAGCCCTCCTTTTTCTCCCTAGCAATGCGTTCTCCCAGAGCTCCTCGCACTTTAACACACACTTAAATCACAGGGACCTTGTGGAGGTGGGGCTGAAGAGTCCGCATTTCTAAAAAATTTGCAGTTGGTGTTGCAGCTACTGGCCCAGACCAAGATTTGAGGCTAATCTGTTGGAATGCTGGCTGTGAGCTACTCACAGGCATGTCTGTTTCCATAACGCTTAGCACACAATAGAAGTTCAGTGCATGCAGGATGACTGACTGAAAAATAGGCAATTAGTTTGCAAGATGCCAAGAAGTCCTGCAGAAAGAAGCCTGCCACTCTGTTTACTATGCATATCTCAAATTTATTTTCACAGGAACCCCATTTCAGAAATGCCAATTAACATTCCGTGAAGATAGGGCTCTGAGAAACCCACTCTGGCAGACCCTGATTTAGAAGGGGGTCTTCCCAGCCCTGTGACCAGAGTGAGCCAATCTTCAGATGGGAGTCTCAAATCCAGGACTCTGTTTGGGTGTCTGCTTGGGCAATTAGGAGAAATTGCTTCAGCTCAGACTCCCTGTACCCCTGAGGGCCGGCAAACTCCTTGAGGGGACATATTTGAATATATTAAATACAGGAGCTGATGTGATTGCCAAGGTGTTCAGTTTTCCTCTTCCCCTGGCAGTGCCCAACAGGCCTATGGCCCCCTCGGGGCAAAGGGAGCCTGAGTTGTTTGCCAATTAGCATGTTCCTGTGCATTTGTTGGAATGTCTTTGTTCCCAGGCAAGGAGGAAGTGCTGGGAAGGAAACTGAAGGAGTTGGAAGCTGGCGTAAGACTGAGTTCCCCTGCGGGGACAATGTTGACTAGCTGAAGCCCTAGAGCTCTTTTATGCAAAAGAAGCCTCCTGGGCTCTGGAAGGTCTGCCTTTGCCTGCTTCAAGGGAAAGGGGAGCTGGGAGGAGGGGCTTTGTCACCCTTTGTGGGAGCATCTTGGAATGCAGACCCTGCTGTCTGCTCAGGAGCCCCAAGAGTGGCCTGAAGCCCCGAAGGAGTCAAATTTATAGGATCAAGTATAGGCTCTACATGGGCTGCATCCCTTGAACTAGAATATGGCCACCTAGCCCTTTGTCTTTATTTTGGGTCTTCGCATCAACTCTGGATCGGTAGGGAAAATCATTCCGTTACATGTGTCAGAAGATACGGCCCCTTTGAAACAAAGGCAGAAAGCCATAAGGAGAAGAGGGACAGACATTCTTTTAAAAGCCACAGAATGAGCTCTAACTTCACTAACCAGGTAACTGTGTGGCCCTGGGCCAGTCATCACCTCTCTCTGGGATTGAAATCCCATGTACTAAAAGGGGATTATATCCCTATCTTGAAAGATTATGATGGAGAAAGGCTACGTATGGATGAGCTAAAAAAAAAAAAAAAAAAAAAAAAAAAAAAAAAAAAAAAAAAAGGGAATTAATGAGAAAAGGAAACACTGTAAGAGAAACTAAAAATGTAATCACAGAATTAAAACTTTCCACTAATCCCTTGGTGAGATTAAAGAACAGAATTGGTGCTGTAAAATATTGAATCAGTGCTGGAGAGGTCAAGGTTGATCAATCTCATCAAAAATACAGGGAAAATGATAAAGACATTAAAATGACAAGAGGAAAGTTTACACGTATGGAGACTAGAGAATTAAGAAGTGCCAAGCATTCACTTGATGCTTCTGAGGGTGAGACCTGAGAGAAGCAATCAGCCAAGAGATGAGAGAACACCACAGGAATCCTGAGCGTGCAGCTCGAAAGAGATCAATACGTGCCAGGCAAAAATCGCTGAAAATGGGCCTATGCCAAGACACCTCACAAAAATGCTTGAAGAATCAGGATTTTTAAAATTCTGCAAGTGTATACTCAGACGAAAGGGAAAACCTACAAAAGAATTCAGACTGGCTTCAAACTCTGGCTGCCCTCAATTGCAATGGAGAATGTCTACAGAGTTTTCAGACAATTATTTGATGTCCTACCAAGGTACATTTCATGTTTGAAGTCTCAAGAAAGATACCCTCAAATATGTAAGGATTTTAAAAAAATATACTGCCCTGTACCTTTTTAAAGAAGGAACTTGGAGAAGTTTTCAAAACTGTCATCAAGAGATCAAGCGCTGAGAGTGGAGAAGCCCTGGTATAAGAGGATGCGAGGGGGGGTGCCTGCTAAACAGAGAAAAACTATGAAGTTGTAAAAGTGGTACGAAACCTAATGAAAAGTTAAAGATATTTTCAAAGAGGCAAAGAGGTAGAGATGACTCAGGAAGTAGTGATTTTCTCTTGACTGATACAGGCATCCCACCCATATCCACGGTTTTGACTTTATCATAGGTATGTATTGGAAAAAACACTACATATAGTTTGGTACTGTGTGCAGTTTTAGGCATCCCCCTGGGGGTCTTGGAACATCTCCCTCCAATGTACTTCATTTCTCCCACACTTCTCTCGAAGGTGGTGATCAGGCCAAGTGTAGTTCCATGGAGTGGGGGAGTATCTCCAGAGACCCCCAAGTCCAGACTCAGGGTGAGCATTGCTTTGTTTCAAATGAGGACACGGCTCATTTCAGAGCATTTCATCATTTCTTCCTTAGGCAGCTGGCGGATGAGAGACCTGTAACTTCTTGCTGTCTTGGTGTGGATTGTCTTCGTACTCTTGTAGACAAGCTTTCTGCCCAAGGTCACCATCAGCACCTTGTTCTTGCCAAGGGGACACCTGCTACTTCCAGGTGTTCTGGATGTCCTCAGCCTGCCGTAACTCATGCTGGCCATGGAGAGACTCCAAAGGCCTCTGTAGGTGTCTGCACATTTCTGAAGCTCTTCTGTGGGTTCTGTCTAAACTTTTCTCGGCAGCCTTGAGTCAGAAACATTCTTGACACACTTGGACTTGGGCACGGTACTGCTCATGCTGTAACTGCCTGGAGTTTGAAACAGGCGATAGGTTGGCTTGTACTTTTTAATAACGGAAAGTGACCAGAAAGCCATGTGATCTGCTGAAGGTCATTATGGGCAAGAAGGAGAGATTTCACAAAATTTGTTTGAAGGTAAGTAATTTGACACACACACACACACACACACACACACACACACCATTTTATGTTTATGCCCTGCTGACTTTAGACTGTTTAATAAACTGGTTACCCACTTCAGAAGGTAGAGGCAGAAATCCCAAATGAGAGAGTGTTCAATCCAGTACTATGTTAAAAGACTCATACATTTGACCAAATTGGTTTTATGTCAGGAATGTAAAGATGACTCAGGTAAGACAGCGCATTGATGCAGTTCATCACAGCAACAGGGCAACAGGAAAATGTTGGCAGGAGTTCAGGAACCTGTTCACACAAGGTATTTTCACTCCCCTAGCACAGGTGTCAAACAGAAGCGAGAAGGACAAACGTGATTTCTGTTTTGGATGGCTATTTTGGCTGCTTTGAGAGACTTATCCTCAAAGAATCCATTTGATTTTGGGGTGGCGAGAAGTGTGCTTCATGTGAGTAAAAGTCACGCTGCATCATTCTGTGAGAACAGAGCAAGTTTAGCCGCAGGTCAACGGTTTCTTGAATGTGGAAGAGACTCTCCAAGTTCAAGGTGACCATTTGCATATGAGAAACTCTTCAGGCTCCACCTGGAATTCCCAAAGGGGCTTATCAAAGTGCTTTGAAGACCAGAAAAGGGAAATGGCTAAAACACCGGAGCAACAAAAAATGTAGTCCAATGAGGGGGAGGCCAGGGATTCGCAGGGCATCAGGGCAACCATCAGATGCAACTTCTAAATTATCTCAAGACATCAAGCGATTTTGCTGCTTGATTCTTTAGGGTGGCTCCTGGTCGAGATGTAATTTACATACAGTATCACCAGTTTTAAGTGTACGATTCAAGGGGTTTTGACAAAAGTTCCCAGTTGTGTAACTGCCACCACAATCAAGACCTAAAACATTTCCATCACCCCAGAAGTTTCCCTGCCTTTCTGTACAGTCACTTCCCTCTGCACACCCTCAATCACAGGCAACCACCAATGTACCTTCACGTTGTGTGAGTGTGAATGTGTGTGTGAGTTTGCCTACTGAGGGTCTCTGGAGCTCTGTGCACCTCCCTCGTCTTTGACATTCTATCCTGGAGATTCTGGCTGCCTCTGCCTCCTTGAACTCTAATTTGTCCCTCAGCTCAGCAGGGCTGCTGGGCTCGGTTTGGGTCCCCCTCCCAGTGCTGTGGCCTGGGAACTCCCTCCAGGCAGTCAGGTAGACAGACATAGACCTCATCTGTGGTTTTTCTCATAATCACAGTCCTGTGTTGTGGGTCCAATAGCTATAGGAGAGATTTTATTCAATGGATTTGATTTTTAATTGTTTATGCTAGGAGGGCAATTTCTGCAGCCATTAATCCTTCCCAAGCAGAAGTGGAAGTGCTCTGACTCATACTTTGCTATTTGCCTGATGATCTCATGTTACCTGGAGTCACCAGAAGAAAGCACTTCAGGTGCATTCAAGCTGGTGGCCACTCCCTTGAGGCAGGTGCACAGTTTCAGCTGAAAGGAAACAATTGTGTTTTCAGTTTGGAACCCACTGCCTCCTCAAGGCATAAGGAAGTATACAGACATTGTTGAATAATAATTCATTTTGAAATAATTTCAAATTCAGTGAAACGTTGCAGGACCAGTTGTACAAAGAACTCCTATTATTGTCAATTGTCCTAACAAAGTCTTTGTTCCCTCTCTGGTCCAATCCAGGCCAATATGTGCACTTAGTAATCATGTCTCTTTGGTCTCCTTCAGTCTGGAGCCGTCCCCCAGTCTGTCCTGCTCACATATATCCCAGACAGTTTTAAAGAATGCAGGCCTTTCATTCCAGGGCAGGGTCCTCCATGTGGGTCTGTCCATGTTTCCTTGGGTCCAAACTCAGGCCATGCTTTCTTGACAGGAATTACATAAAAATGATGCTGGGCTTTTTTAGCACAGGGCGTCAGGGAACCCAGGATGTCAGTTGATTTCATGTTAATCACCTGGTTACAAGGTTGTCTGACAACTTTCTCCACTACTGGAAGGGCCCCATTTTCCCTTTTGTAACTTATGGGGACAAGTTCTGAGACTCTGCCAGTATTCAAAGGTGCCTTTTTGAAGGACTAAAACATTTATGATTTAACTGCTCTAAAGGATAACAACAATATAACAAAAGCGATCATCTAATGAGTAGACTGTTAAGTGCCTGGCATCATGCTAAGCACTTTGCAAAACTTAATTTAATCCTCAAGTGCTGTGCCGTAGGCACCATTATTTTAACCTCAGTGAGGAAACTGAGGATCCATGGTAATGGCTTTGGAGCAGGACACGTTAGATGCCACCTACTCAGTCTTCTTGAGTACTAACAATTTCTTTTCTATTTAGTTCAAAAAAACCTATAAAAGATAGTAGCCAAGAGAGAGTTAAAGGCACAAAACAGAAGCACTTTGGATTTTCTTCTTGCAGCTCAAATGCTTCTGTTTCGGCAACTAATGACCAGAAGTTCCATTTGATGCGTTAGTAGATGATACAGAGTAAAAAATCTGCAGCCATTTCAAAATTGGGTCAAAGACACTTATTTAAAGTCACCAAAGTTGTCAAAAACAAACCCCACTAAACCTCATTATTTCTACCCATGTTAGGTCAGGTCATAAAAGATAATGACTAAAAATGTCAACCCCGTTAAAGCCATTTGGAAATGTGCCAATGCAGGGACCAACCAAAAGGAGAACTAGAATATCTCTGTAGAAAGAAAAAACCCACCCTGGGCATTATTAAAATATGAGAATTGATGTAACAATTTTTATACTGGCCAAAAATTATGAGACTAAAATGTTTCCAAATACCCTTGAGAAAGAGACCATAATTTTCTCATGTATTAATTATAAATTAAGCACTGTCTATCAGTCTCTGTTTCAATTCTTAATGAGAATTTTTATCTGAGTTCATTTTTATTAAATCTCCCTTGGGAGAAGAATGGTGGATTTACAGATATTTTACTAGGGCCCATTTATTATGGGCCATTTGCTGTGGTCATAAATTTTGCGGTTGAATGACGAGTGAGGAGGAGTGGAGCAAGAAGTGGATTGAGCCTGAAAAATAGGGTGGGATTAACGGGGGCTCTCACGGAAAACAAACAGCTTTTACATTTGGAGACAGCTCAAAATGGCCTGGAAAAAGTACCACATTAAAATGCTCTTTGGATGAAAATAGTCACATCAAAATGGACTGCTTCACTCATAAGCCTGTCACAACACTCACCCTAATTCCAAGTATTTGTGGCATTCACAGACATAACATGGAGTTTTAGCTCTTTCTGAAGACCCTAAGGCCATGGATTGAACCACCATACTGAATGAGCCCAGCAGACTGCCTGGCATCCCATTCCCACAGAAGTTTTGGTATTCTCCATTAATCACTTAGGGAATGGTACTTAAGTGATAAAAAAAAAAAATTTGTTATGCCTGACCAGTGTGGCTCAGTGGTTGAGTGTCCACCCATGAACCAGGAGGTAACAGTTTGATTTCCAGTCAGGGCACATTCTTGGGTTGTGGGTTTGATCCCCAGTAGGGGGCATGCAGGAGGTGGCCAATCAATAATTCTCTCTCATCATTGATGTTTCTATCTCTCTCTCCCTCTCCCTTCCTTTCTCCGAAATCAATAAAAACATATAAAACATTGTTTTAGTTATGTTTGTTGTGTGTGTGCACATGTGTGTAATAAGTGGAGTTAAAATTTTAATGGAATCTTCAAAAGGCAGTTAACTAGTAGTGGGGGCTAGGGGTAGAGAGTGAGTATAGAAAATACCAGTGTCTTGTTGGGAACATGATTCCAGGAGTCATAAGCCTTCATATCTGGGTTCATGACTTTGGTGGCTCAGAAATATTTGGAAAGTGTGGCAGAAATGGCTGATTTCCCTTTCTTTTATATACAGTAAAACCTTGGTATAACTGGCTAATTTGGGCAAGGGGGAGTCCATTAAAGCTGAAAGTCCATTATATAATAAAGTAGTTTTTCCGAATGTGCATGTTAAAAAATTGACAAATTAGTTTTTACTTATGTAGACTAAGTTGTGTAATTAAAATTAAGTATGTATGAAAAGTATAATTTCCGAGAAAAGTTTTCTGTATGTATTACTGAATTTTAAATTTATACTGAATAGGTCTAGTAAATGCATGCATTCACCAGTCATTACACGTAAACAAATGCACAGGGCTGGGCGTGGCTGAGTGCACATGGAACATTGGCCAGCTGGAGTTCAAACTGCTGCAGAAAGTCTCACCATGCAACAACAGAACCAATTACTGAGCGCTGGATCCAATGTGATCACATGTAATCATTCCCCAAACATTGTGTGTGAGTGGTGACTCTTGGATTTAAGTATGTAGACTATAGTTGTAGACATGTAATATTTATGTCAGCAAAATTACTGCAGTGTTTTTCCTAACATATGGCCTATTCACTAAAATTTATTTAAAACAACAGTAAATTGCCCAACGGGTGTGGCTTAGTGGTTGAGTGTCGACCTATGAACCAGGAGGTCATGGTTCGATTCCTAGTCAGGGCATATGCCCAAGTTGTGGGCTTGATCCCCAGTGTGGGGCATGCAGGAGGCAGCCGATCAATGATTCTCTCATCATTGATATTTCTATCTCTCTCTTCCTCTTCTTTCCTCTCTGAAATCAATAAAAATATATTTTAAAAATACCACAGTGAATTAATAGTAAAAATAACCTATTAATTTAATTATAAGCAAATCTTGGTAAAAGCATTTTAAAATTAAGAGGGTGTTAATTTTCACATATGACATACAGGCTTGAAGTTTTGTCCGTTAAATCCAGAATCCACTAAATCCAGGTCTGAAAATTCGAAGGTTTGCTGTAATAGAAACCTGAGTTTTTTTCTGAGTACCTGGCTGCTCAGAAGAAAGACTATATTTTCCAGACTTCCTTGCAGCTAGTTATGGCTGTGTCATAAAACTCTGCCAAATGGGATGTAAGTGCCCAAGTTGGCAGTTGTGTCCTTAAAAGGAAAGGAGCATGTTCTTCCAGCCCCTTCCAGTTGGTGGGAATGTAGACTCATAGTGATGCATCTTGAACCAGGTAGACAAGCGACCCTCAGGATGGCAGAGCAACCAGAAAGAGGAAGCCTGGGTCCCTGACAACTTGACAGCCAGAGCTGCCATACCAGCCTGGACTTTTATTCATGAGAGAAATGAATTTCTTTTGTTTAAGCCACTGTCAGTCTGGGTTTCTGATGCACATATCTGAACCTATGTCCTAACTAATTTTGTAGGTAAGTGGAGGATCTACGGTAATTGTTTCCATGCTTGTCTGTCACCAGGCTGTGTCAGTCTCTCCCCATATTTCTCTCTAGTTCCGCATGGTTGCTTCAAAACTACCCTGGGCCCTAGCACAGAATAGCGCTGGTGAATGTTTATTGAATGAATGAATGTGCTGTGAGGCAGACCCGCCTGGGGTGGGAGCTGCGATGTATCAGAAGACTGTGGAGGGCCCTAGTCGGTTTGGCTCAGTGGATAGAGCGTCAGCCTGCAGACCGAAAGGTCCTGGGTTTGATTTCGATTGGGGGCACATGTCCGGGTTGCAGGTTTGGTCTCCAGTGGGGGGTGTGCAGGAGGCAGCCGATCAGTGATTCCCTCTCACCATTGATGTTTCTGTCTCTCACTCCCTCTCCCTTCCTCTCTGAAATCAATAAAAATATATTGGAAAAAAGAAAAAAAATAATAAGAAGAAGACTGTGCAGGGAAAGCTGCTGCCCAGTTGGAATTTACGTCTAGGAATTTGTGTTTGGCTGCTCATAACAGAAAAGCCAAATAACAGTGACTTAACTATATAGTGATTTAATTTCTGCACATGGAGGATCTGGGGGTGGGTGGTTTCTGAATTGGGATTGGTGGTTAGTGGTGTCAGGCCTACATTTTTGCCATTCACTTGGCCTCTTCCTCACGGTCACAGGATGGTAGCCAAACTCTATCAAGTCTGTGTTCTAGCAAAGCAGGAAGGTCAAAATGGTGAAAAGGAAAGCCAGCCACGCCTGACCCCTCCAAAGGTCACAGGACACTCCTGATATTTGCAAGGCCTGGGCAAGAATACAAAGGGAGACCCAGCAACCATATGACTGAATATATCTGGGTATTTTGTTGATGAGCTGGCGAAGTCTGAATGAACAATAAAATCAAGGTCTACATAATTATCTAAAGTAGGGGTTGGCAAACTGACCTGCAGGCCTGCTGCCTGTTTTGTGAATAAAGTTTTATTGACACACAGTCATGCTCATTCTTTTACATATTGCCCATGGCTTCCTCGTGGCCAAGGCAAAGAGAAACCCCAGTAACCCACAGAGATCTTGTTGGCTGAGAGAAACAGATGCACTGAGCACTAATTTGGCAGCCAAATAAAGGACATGACCTAACAAAATGACAATGCACATTGTTCATTTTTCTGCAAGATGTTCTTCTGTGGCTTCTCCTTGTGGATTTCCTCCAGCTAAGTGGACAGCATAGCATAGATCACAGCTCAGGGATTAAAGACCCCACACCTGCTTTCTGCCCATGTATTCAGATCCTGGAATTAGACTTAGAGGATCCAGGGACCAGCTGGGTCATCCCCAGATCCTCAAAGCTTCTCCGAGCGCTGAGGGTTGCTCTGTCTGTGTCGGAACATTCATGTGAGGGGCCAGGGCTCATTTGTAATTAATTGGGCAGCAGTGGGAGCTGGGGAGCTTGCATCGATTCCTAACACATCCTACAAAATGGCGACAGCAGCCTGGAAGAGGCTGGCCAAATTGGATTAGTGAACCAAATGTCTAATCTAATGCCTGAGAGATGGACGAGGCACTTATTAAACGGTCCACAGGCAGGGATGTTTTAAGTACTTAATCAACCCTTCATTTCCCTCCTCTGGGGAACAGGGAAGCCTCAGTGCCCCCGTGGTGAAAAATTGCCAATCCCTGCAGGATCTCTCCTTGCCATTTTCATGGCAGAAAGTGCGTGAATGATAGCAGAGCCTAAGCAAGACAGGATGCTTGGCCATGGAGGAGTGGAGGCTGCATAGGTGTGGGGCAGGAGGCCTGGGTGCGCCTGCCTCTCCCAACTGCTCACCGGGAGGCCTGGCATCAGTCCTCCCCCTCTCAGGTCTTAGGGCTCCTGCAAGGCCTCCCACCTGGAGGCTGCAGGCAAAGAGACTGGCGTGGCCAGTGCTCTTTCCTGGGGAGAGGACTTGCTCTGTGTGGGAGAGTCATTGGGATTTTCTCTTTGTGATTTTAAATCAACCTCTGCCTCCTGCTTCTGGGCTGGAAAGCCCCCTCTTATTCTCTTTGCTTCCCCTTCCTCTTTTCACACTTGAGAGATTTACATTTTAGAGCCAGAGAGCACCAAAGAGGCCACTAGTGGCCCCTGTGTTGGAGTCCTGGAGGCCTCCCTCTCTCTTCTCTGGTAAAGTATCTCCCTTGATGAAGTTCACCTTTCCCATCAGGGAAACTAGGGGTGGAGGGGGTCCTGTGTTAGACTTGCATCGAGGCCCATTACTGTTGGTTACATGGTGACTTTAAACTCAGTTGGCCCAGGCCCGTCCATGTCCAGTTTGGGAAACCGAGGCCCAGACATAGGAAGAGCTTTGCCCAAGATCCCAGGGTGAGTTTCAGTGGAGCCAGGGCTGGGCCTCTCCGGGGCACTTCTCCCGTACCCCCTGCCCTGGCCCTGCCCGACTAAGCACCACCTGGCCTGGTCATCAGGGGACACAGTCCAGTCCGCAGTGGAGCCCACCACACTCGTCTTCAATGCCCCTCTCCCCATCTTGAGGCCTGATAGTCCTTCTTTGTCACATGGATGTCCCTTTGCAGGGTTCTGTGTGTGTGTGTGGTGTGGGGGCGGGTG
>NW_005371249.1:125121-139499 GCF_000412655.1 Myotis brandtii | reverse complement strand
GGGGGGGGGGAGGGGGGGGGGGGGGGGGGGGGGGGGGGGGGGGGGGGGGGGGGGGGGGGACTGGAGAGGGTAGCGGGAGGAGCAGCCTTTGTAGCTTTCCTTCCAGGACTGGTTTCTATCAGAGCAAGTACCTCATCCCCCCCCACCCCCATCCCCGCCCCAGCAGCAACAGGCTGGTGGGGGGACCCGCCAGTTTCCTGGTGGGTCTACTTCCCTTGGGAGGCTTAGCAAGCCCTCTCATAGCACTCATTAAGACAGCCGAATAGAAACATTTTAAAAAGCAAGATAAAATCCTCGAGGAGAAAAACCAACCAAACAAACCCCGCAACTTCCAGTTAAAATGCGGCCCCATCACTCTAACTCTTCTGTCATCCATCAGTGCCGAATCTAAGCCCTTCTCATCTCCACAGTTCATAGAGAACTCCTATCAGGCCTCCCAGAACATGGTCTTCAGGGTCCAACATTTTTGCCTTTGATGTTCCTGGCCCTTCTCCTCACTCTCCAGTGCAGCTGCCATAGCCAGACCTCCCGGACCCCACAAGGATGAGGGACAAACAGCTGGAGAGGGGAGTGAGGCAGTATCCCCTCCAGAGCTCCAGCTGCCCCTCCTCTCACTTCAGAGGCTCACAAGGAGGGGTGAGTTGTCACCTTGGTGGGGTAGTGGTGGCCCTGCTCCTGGTCCTTCCAGTAGGAGATGATTTCTTAACTGATTTATTTATGGCCTGGCCCTTTCTTCATCTTTCTGATTAATAGTCTAGTTGGGGGTTCTGGGAAATTTACATCCAATTGTTACCATAGCAACCAGCTCTCTGCACAGGATCCCGTAGAAAATGCGTTTTGGGTCTTCTGAAGGAGCTGGGGTTTACAAGGATCTCAGCATCTACCACGGCAGAATGGGCAAGATGATGTGTGACCGATATGAATAAGAATTATGAGCAGGGATATGAGATGGTCTCGCCTCGCCGTAAATTGGGAAAGACAGTTTTAGCGCCTTCCCTCTTCCCTTTTCTTTTTCTATCACTGGACACCTCTCCCCCTCAACATCCCCTCCTAAGTCCCCAGAAAGTTAGTTCTCCGCAGGCCAAAGGCAGGACCAGTTCATTGAAGTTGTGAGGAGGCCCATTTCCTTTTCAGCAAAAGGAAGAATTTGTAGCAGGCAGACCACCTGAAGATGTAATTGACAGCCTTGAGACGTAGTGATCTCCCACCTCTGGAGGTGTGTGAGGGGCTCCTGTCAGGGGGCTCTAGAGAGGATGGCATGAGGGTGGTATATGTGGAACCTCTGGGTCCCTTTCAGCCCTGGGATGGGGAGTTGAACTGAGCCTGCTTGTGCGACCAGCTCTCGCCTCTCCCCTGGCTAAGAAAAAGGTCAGATTTGGGAATTTAACTCCCTGGGCACCTGGGATGTCCTGTGTGTCCTCATCAAGATGACTTCATTCTCTGATGAGGGGAGGAAATTCAGTTTCTCTGAGAGCCCTCCCTGGGAGCGCATCTCTCAGTGAGGGCTGCTTGAGCATTGAGAATGGATTCCTTTGGCCCATGCACGGGCCCCTCTTGGGGGCTTGGGCTGGGTGTGGGGGTGGCCAGGAAGGCCCTGTGGCTGGGCCTGACCTCATGAAAGGTTATGTAGGTTATATGTCCCACCACATGGATACACTGACAGATGAAAGCGGAAAATGCTCAGCTGACAAAGTAGCATTTGCATCCCATTACTGAGCACATCACTTTTAGTACACTATAAATTAATATGCTTTTAAATAAATGCTGTGATCTTGTGATTAGCAGTTTTATTGCTTTGCCCTTTCCTTTGATATTGAAAGTGGCCACTTAATAAATGTAAAGAATTAAAATACATCACAATTAGGGTAGCTGTTTCTTTATATCTTTATTTATTAGTATACAAGCACTTCAAAAGTCAGAAGTGGCTCAGGACTCCCTCTGAGAGGCCCTACTTGCCTAGGAGTGTGTTCACCCTATATCCATCCTATACATGTATAGCTATACATCGTATGTAATCCTAGACAATAGCTGTGTGACCTTTGGCAAGTTGTCTCCGCAGCCTCAGTTTCTTCATGTGCCCCATTTGCAAAATGGTGAAAAATAACTCTGCCTTGAAGAGTTTCAAGGATGAGATAAGGTGATGTACATGAAGCACCCAGAAAAGTTTCAGATACACAAAGTTCCCAGTAGACAGTAGGTGCCCAGTAATTGGTAGCAGTGATATCATTATTTTATCCAAGTGCTAATTGGTGTCCAGGTGTTTTGATGTAGAATATTCCTAGATCTGTTATCTATTACTGTGTAACAAATCACTTTAAAATTTAGTGGCTTAAAATAACAATCCTTTATTAACCTCAAGATTCTGTAGGTCGGCTGTTTAGGTTGGGCTCAGCCAGCAGGTTTTCTGGCCTCGGCTAGGATTCCTCTTGCTCTTGTGGTCAGCTGCAGATTGGCTTTGCTGATTTTGGCTAAACTTTTCATATTTGGGGCTGCTGCCAGGACAACTGGGGTGATTCATTAACTCATCTCCCGTAGCCTCATGTGGGCTTGTTCATATGGCAGGAACAAGGGTCCCAAGAGAGCAAATTGCAGGGTGCAATGGCCCTTAAGGCTTACAATGGAAACTAGCATAATGTCATCTCTGCCACAGTGTAACGGTCAAAGCTAGTCACAGTCTCAAGGGGTCGGGCAAGAGACTCCATATCTTAATGGGAAGAGCTACAAAGTCTCATCTACAGAGCAACAAAGATTCAGGAAGAGAAATAACTGGGGTCAGTTTTGGAAACAATCTACCACAACTCACCCTTTTTAAACAAAAACCAGAGCCAGGAGTTTATTCCCTGTGTGCCCCCAGTGAGCAAGCCTCGATGAATTCTGTTCTTTCCCGTTGCGTGGTTCAAGCCTATTTTCAGATTTGTCTAACAAAATGAATTTCACACCTGGGTTACTCACCCACTAACAAACACTTTGTTCTTATCTGATGCCTGGGACAAACACCTAGACAGCCTGGATTTGTAGTTCCATTACCTAGGAGCACAGTAATTGTTAATTACTTGCTTTATTTGGTTCTGTTGCGTTTGCCAATACTCAATTACCTATGTTAGGTTTTCTTGTGATCAGTGGGGCTTATCCAATATTGCAGCTCAGCTTTGTTTTTGTCTCAGAGATGTCTTTTCCAAGAGAGTTAAAGAAAACCCTTGTTCACTAGTTTATTGAATATTAGCCTTTATCTGCTTATTTCAAAGGTTCGTATTCACGACTGCAAGGACCAAAGTGCTCAGAATGAGCTCTTAGAATCGAACAAAGGATAAGCCCCTCCTTTGCCTGATCTGGCTAAATCCCAGTGCGTGGAATAGAGGGAAGAGTGAATTGTGGGATCCTGGGGCATTCGTTTAGCTCATGCCTGAATCTCTGAGCCTGCCTTATCCCTCCTAATCCACCCTCCACATTGCTGTGAGAGACCTAACGCAGAGATCTGATCACATCACTTGTGCTAGAGTGCATTGTTGGACCCAGTTCTTCCGTTCTTCTTATACTCATGGCCTTTGTCATATGACTTTGCAGGTGCATGCCCTTGAATCTGGACTAGGCCACATGACTTCACGTGGTCAACAGAATAAGGTGGAAGGGATGACTTGACAGGTCTGAGCCCAGGCCTCAAGATACTTTGCATGTCTCCTTTTGCACGCTTGGGCCTCTGCCATGAGCAAGACATGCCCGGGCTGGCCTGGCGCTACCAGAAGGAAGATGAGACTCGTGGATAAGAGCCAAACCACCTCAGCCCAAACCAGCCAACATCCAGCTGACCCCAGATGCGTAAGTAAAAAAACACTGATTGTTGTTTTAAGCCACTGAGATTTGGGGTGTTTTATTGCAAATCAAAAGCTGATTCATGATTGTTGTACTTAAACCCCAGCACTGGTCCCGTGTAGCTTGAGGCATAAAGTCCAGAAATAACCTTCCAGCATCTGGGCCCTGCTACGTCTCCTGTCTCATTTCCCCGAGATCTCGGCCTTTTCACTTTACACTTTGACAGTGACCCCAAATGCAGTTTTTCAAATGCATCATGCTGGTTCACATGTCTGTACCCTTGCACCTGGTGTGCCTTTGGCCTGGAATGCCATTCTCCTCTCTTTTGCCTGGAAAACTCCTATTTGTCTGTCAAAACCCAACTCAGGCATCGTCTTTTCCAAGAAGTCTCACTGTACTCTCTCATTGTGGTAAATCATGCTCACTTCTGTGAGATGCCTGGACTCACATTTATGTCTGTTGTGACCGTGGGACTTGATAGTATGATATGTGTTCTTTTTATTTTATTTTTGCCCATCTTTGCCGCCTATCAGACTGATTCACTTAACGACGGACAGACTTAATTTGTCAGTGTATTCTCAGTGCCCAGAGCAATGCCTGGCTCCAGCAGTGCTTGGTGAATAAACGGGGTGCTGGGATCCCTCCTAGCTCAGGAAATTGCCAACAATGGGAAGGCAATCATTTCTTGCTTCCTTTCTCCCCACCCCCCAAACCAACCCCCAAACTCACATGATGGAATTCATGTCTTGTCCTTGCACTTGTGGCCTGACTCCACTGTAGGGGGCACTCAGGTGCTTAGTGAACGCATAATTCCTTGGTCCTTTGGGTCTCCCTGCTGGGCTATGAGCTCCCCCAGGGCTGAGTCTGTATTTGGCCACCTCTGTGCCCGTGGTGCTGGCACCAAGCCCATACACCGCCGTTTCAGAAAACACATTTATTCAAAATATTCATGTTTCTGGAACATCCCTCAAGTGGCAGGCACTGTTCTGGAAGCTTCGGATAGGTGGTTAACGAGATAGACCTGGTCCACCCTTCCCGGGCAGAGCATGCATTCCCAGTGGGGAGACAGGAAAATGAAGAGTCACAACTTAGTTCAATAAAAGGTGGTTTCTGTCTGTCTGTTCCCATGGCTGGGGAATTTTCTTTGTATTTGGAGGTTATGTTTGTGTCTGACTTAAAAAAGCCACTTGTGAAAAGTGCTCAGGAAGCCGAGGGGCACCTCTGAGCGAGAGCATTAGTTCTCCAGAAGGTTGACCTCTGTGACACAACCAGAGGTCAGAACCGGCTGCTGCTGCCTTACGGCCGGCACCCAGGGTGTGGGGTGAGGGCCGAGAAGGGGCGATGGTGCAGAGGGGGAAACAGTGGCAGTTTTCAGTATGAGCCCTATTCTGAATGGCTCTAGGGCATATTCCAAATCGCAAGTGCTAATTTGCGACCAAGCCGTTTTTCACTCGGACAACTTTATATATTGTGCTCCAGGGTGAGTAGTATCGTGGATGTATTTACTTAATGATGTGGGGGAGGCCAGCCTATAAATAAAATAATTGCAACGTGTGACAAGCACTTTTTAAAGGGGCCTGAGATGAAGGTGTGTGGGGGAGGCAGGGGCCAGATGACGTTGGGCCTTGAGTTTTATTGCAAGTGCATCAGGGACCAGGGGAGAGAGGGGATGCGATTGGCACTTTAAAAATATTACTTCTGCTGCCATAGGGAGTCAATTTTTATTTAATTGAATCAAATATTTCTGGAGAGCGTCCAAACAAATTGGCCTCTAGTTCTTGAAGCCATCACCTCCCCATTCTGAATTTCACTGCCTCCTTGTAAAACTCGGGACCCTAATTTTCCAAGGAGACAAACATTCAATTTCTGGTTAGATTTGCATTAGAAAGAGACCTTAATTACTCTGATCTCTAACACCTCCGAGGAGCTGATTGAGCTTTTCAGATGCAAAGAGTGTTAATTGGCTAAGGGGCCCAGCTGAGCAAAACCCCCCACCACCATGTGTGCAAGGGGCCAGGGTGGGGGCGGGGAGAGGTCGAGAGGTGGGGAAGGGGTGCAGTGGTTCTCAACCTGTGGGTCGCGACCCCTTTGGGGGTTGAACGACCCTTTCACAGGGGTCGCCTAAATACATCCTGCATATCAGATATTTACATTACAATTCATAACAGTAGCAAAATTACAGTTATGAAGTAGCAACGAAAATAATTTTATGGTTGGGGGTCACAACATGAGGAACTGTATTTAAAGGGCCAGAAGGTTGAGAACCACTGGGTTAGAGAGAGGAGGGGACACCTCACCTTTGTCAGGTTTCCTGGAGGGAGGTCTGCACCAGAGAATGAGGGGAATCAACAAAGCGGTTTTGCTAGCTTTCAATCCTTTGAATCTCTTCCTATCAGTCCTTGCAGTTCCAAGGCACTCCCAGTGCCTCCAGGAGGCACCCCACCTCCATTCCCAGCTCAGGATCTCCCATATCCCCTCCCGGGCAGACTGTGCTTCTCTGGGCTCCTGGTTTCTAATTACAGCACTTTCCACACGGCATTGGGGGTCTGTCCAATTGGAGGACAAAGACCATCTCTTGAAGCTTTGCCTCCTTGCACAGTCCAAAGTGATGCTCAGGAAATGTGAAATGGATAAATAATAGAACAAATAATAATAGGAAGAATGTTACTAATAAGATAATAGAAGCCAGCACATATATAGGACTTCCTGTGATTCTGTGCTGTTTAGTCCTGTTTTCCAATTTCTGCCAGAGCAAATGTCTGACATGAATCACCATTGATAGTTATAGATTTGTGAGATTATTTAATATTTACCACCCCATCAGGACAAGAACTCCTGTCCATTTAATTGAACATTGATAGAATGAGTAGACGGAAAATCAGTGAGACTATAGAATCAAGCAACTTGACCCAACCGGCATGTATTGAACACTCTTCCTAACAAAAGCAAATACACATTCGTATCAAGTGCATACGACACACTAAGACAGACTGTATTTGGGGCCTCAATAAATGTAAAACAATACATTTAAAACAATTCACTTTATACAAATATTTCCTCAGATCACACTGGAATTAAATTATAAGTCAATAACAGAAAGATTTCTGTAAAATCTGCAAATGTTTAGGAACTAAATAACACTTTACTTCTAAGTAACCCATGGGTTGAAAAAAGTGAAAAATGAAATGAGAAGATATTTTGAACAGAATGAACTGAAAAGACAACATCAGAACTTGTGGGATGCTGCTAACGCAGTTACTTATGAGGATGTTTAGAGCACTAAGTGGGTGTATTAGAAGAAAGAAGTCT
Organism: Myotis brandtii; assembly: GCF_000412655.1. Classification (NCBI taxonomy): domain Eukaryota; kingdom Metazoa; phylum Chordata; class Mammalia; order Chiroptera; family Vespertilionidae; genus Myotis; species Myotis brandtii. The sequence continues at coordinate 132,380 of NW_005371249.1, read as the reverse complement.
CAAATCAATGACCTCAGCTCCCATCTTAAGAAACTAGAAAGGGGAGAAAAAATAAAACCCAAATAAGCTGAAGAAAGGAAATAATAAAGATCAAAGTGAAAACCAATGAAATAGACTATCGAAAAACAGTAGAGAGAATCAATGGAAATAAAAGCTGGTTCTTTGAGAAGATCAGTAAGAATGATAAATCTCCAGTTTGACTGACCAGGGAAAAAAAAAGAGAAGATATAAATTTCCTACATCAGGAATAAAAGAGGTGCTATCACTACATCTTCTCCAGATAAAGAAAGGATAAGAAGAGACTATTATGAACACCTTTATGCCAATAAATCTAACAGTTTAGTTGAATTGGGCAAATTCCTTGAAGGACACCTATTACTAAAGCTTACTCAAGGATAAATTGTTAACTTGAATAACCCTTTATCTATTAAAGAAATTGAACTTATAAATTACAAAAACTTTCCCACACTGATGAGTTTCTACAAAACACTTAAGAAAGACATAATACTAAGTCAACTCAAATTCTTCTACAAAGTTTTAAGGAACAGGGGAAAGGAGATATTTCCCAATCCATAACCCTAATTGTGGTTATGGTTTCATGGGTATATACCTATGTCAAGCCTTATCAAATTGTATACATTAAATATGTACAGTTTATTATATGTCAGTTATATGTTATAAAGCTGTTTGCACCCCCTCCCACACACACACATATACATACACACACAAAAATTCCTGAGGCCTGTCCTAGGTCTGCTGATTCAGACTGTGTGGAGGAGACTTTTGACATGGTTTTGTGCTGATTCAGACTGTGTGGAGGAGACTTTTGATCATGGTTTTGTAATTCTGATGCACACCACAGGTTGAGAGTGACAGCCCCATGACCTTGAAATTCTTTCCTGTGGCCTATGAGGCTCCCCTTCTCCTCTTCATGCTTCCCTCGAAAGCTTTACCTCTTCTCCTCATTTTTTTTTTTTTTTTTACTCCAGCTGTCTGTAGTTCCCTGCAGGTACATGCTCTTTTATCTTTGCAGACACTGTGCCCTTTCTCTAGAATACCTCGTGCTCTTCTGTAGTTGAGTAATTCCTACTTGTGCTTCAAAACCCTGCCCAGGTGGCACCTCCTCTGAGAATCCTTCCCAGATACACTGTACTCCCGCTGAGGCTTTCTCTGGGGACCTCTTTGAACTTTAATTTCCTGATCTGTAAAGTGAGTTTAAAAAGAATACTTACCTGGGAGGATTGTTTTGAAGACTTAATGAGATAACAGATAAAAATATTTAATACTAGTGGCCCAGTGCACGAATTTGTGCACATTGAAAGGAAATTAATTAGAAGAAATATTTAATATCGCTACTCGTCCTTTCTCTATAATAGAAGTGTCAACCAAATTCACGATTGACAATGACACATCAAAACACATGTGCAGTTGGCACCAGCGAGAGCTTTATATGTATCGTGCATGCACGAGTCAACTTAGCCTTTTATAGATATAGAATAAACTTGCTTATTTAGACCTGCTTTCTGATTTAGCTAAACTTTTTCCAGCCCAGTGAAGCACTCCAACTTCTCTTTCAGGTAATTGTCAGCAACAAAGCAGTAAATATCAACACGAAGCAGATTATTATTGTAGATCATGCAGGGCGAACAAGAGTAGAATATTTAACTGCAGCAGTGTTTGACTATATTCTGCACAGTGAGAAAAGCAGAAGAAATTTTCAAGGTCCACCATTTCTTACTTCTTTACAGTCGGGTCAAATTTCTAAGCTTTCTAAATCTTCATTTTCTGGCTAATGAAAAGAAAATAGGATTCCACCAAGTCTCCTATCTACCTACTCCAGGACTTTTGTGAGGATCAAATGAGATGAGGCACAGGAAAATGCTTCACCGACATTTGGTTAAAGTGTAAAATGTTCCCACCTGGCTATAAAGCAAGTTGTGTTCCTGGGCTGAAGAAACTCCAAGGAAGCTAGTCGCTAGGGAGCGGAAGCTGGGCGTTGCTACGTGATGTCATTACCTGGAGCCCACAGTGACCGTTTCGGTCTGGGCTGGGCTGTGGGCTGCATTTTGCGCCATGGGGTCTTGGCAGTGCCTGCTGCGATTTGGTGGGCTGTCGCTCCAGGGTGGTGGCAGGGCCTGTGTCCCACTTGGGGAAAGCCGAGTGTTGCTTTGTGGGCGCCAGGTCCGCAGTGCCATTTCTCTGTAAATGGCCAGTGCACATCACAGCAGCTCCTGCGTTGAGTGTCTGCCGCCTGGTGGTCAGTGCGTGTCATAGTGACTGGTCGGACAGACAGCATATTAGCCTTTTATATATATAGATAGTTCTTGGTGTATATTAGAATTCAACAAATGGTGACACTGTTGTTGTGGCTCTTACTGTTATTATTGCTCATCATTGTCAGAGCCCTCTGAACACATCCTGCATATCATCCCACACACTGGTGGCTGCTGTCTGATTTTCCTCCCCTAGACTGTGACTTTCCTGAGTGTACCATAGGCATTCAGTTAGTTCAGCCCACAAACATTTGTTGAGCACTCCCTGGTTGTCACCCTCTCCCAGGTGCTGGAGACACAAAGATTAGGAGGAAGAGAATGGACATCAGTGAAGAAAGCAGACTGGGGAGTATAAGGAATACAGACTTCTAAGCCATTGTTCCATTCTTCTAGCTGTGTGACTTTGGGCAAGTTACTTAACCTCTCTGTTCTTCAGTTTCCTCAGTTATAAAATGGGGGGAAAGAATGCCTATCTTACTTGGTTGATGTGTCTTTTTATTTTACTTTAAAACACATTGATAGTTTTGCTCAAATCAGCTGATATCTGTAAAACACCAAAAAAAAAAAAAAGACACTGAATATCCATTGGATCTGGCAATTAGCAGGGCATCAGAGGTGTGGAGAGAACTGTTTTAGAGGAGGCAGAAGCCAAAGTGCCAGGATGGAAGGGCGAGTGACTCTAAAAGCGAGAAAGGGAAGTGGAGACAGCTCCTTAGAGCTATTACGATGAGAACAGGAGCAGCAGGAGGGTGGTGGCTGGATGGGGAAGGGTGTGCACGGGTGCTGAGAGACCAAGTGTTATGATGTTGAAGGGAAGGTGCCAATAGGATGGGAGTGACTGCGGGTACAGGAGAGAGCCAGGACAGAAGGACAGAGCGAGGGGAAATGACTGCGTGCCTGTAGGTACAGCAGGAGGTGAGAAGTGGTCAGGCAGGGAGGGAGGGAATTCCATGCTCTTGGTGGAGCAGATTCGTCTGTGGAGGGAGGAGGGGAGGTATAGGGGTGTGTGTTGGGGAGGGCTGGAGAAGTGTGAAATCGCTCTTGAGGGGTTGGGGGAGAGTTATAAAAGACTGTCAGGCCTGCTAAGCAGAGACCAGAATTTGGAAGGGTGCCAGCCTGTGGGGAGGGGGAAGGGACGTCGATTTACCTGCAGCTGCAGCCACTGGGGTGGAGGTGGTGAAGGTGGGGGTAGCATTGCTTCGGGATTGGGCTAGCTTACTTGTAGGAGGACCAGTTTGTCTCAGTTTGCCTGGGATTGTCCAGGTGGTAAAACTGAACAATCTGGGAAACCCCCTCAGGACAGTTAATCACTCAACTGGGCAGAACGGTGACAACCGGGGATCCGAGGGCTGTGAGAAAGCTGGTTCCTGTGGTCTGCACCAGGGTGGTGGGGTGGCTGCAGGGGGTGGAAGAGTGGGCCAGATATGGGAGTGGAGGGTTGGGAGGGAGGTTAAAGGACCTAAAGGTGTTACTCTCCCAGGTGCCTGGCCTCCTGAGGCACTAAATATTTTTTTCAGAGACTGCAATACCAAATGTTTACATGCTACTTTACATTTTTGCCATAGCCATATAGCTTCTGTGTTAACTTAATATTCTTTAAAATCGGTTCCTTAATAAATATATCTTAAAACAGTCTCTGTCCTATGTGGAGAAGAACAAAGAAACCACACACACCACCACCAAACAGGAGTTGGATCCTGACTGGATCTGTTGCCTGACAAAGGAGCCGAGCCCCAGGCTGCTCCTTCTCTGTTAACCTGGGAGCCAGCCGCGCCCGTACTAGAGAGCATTCAAGATGTGCTGCGCCAGACCTAGTCCTTGAGCTGCTCTGAGATGGAGACTTGAAAGGGGGCGTAGCTTTCCTGTGTTACTCAATTCTGTGTTCCGTTGCTACCTGAAGTCCTCTTGCACGCCTCATTTTGGAAAATGCTGTGGTCGAGTATTGAGACTGTAGGTTCTCTTCATGTTCTCTAGAGTCAACAACAGCTGTGCATTTAAATACCAAGAAGCCTTTTTTGTGGTGTTTTCTGAGAGGTCATGTATAGTCTCAAGATTATTAAGCTGAAAAGGTTCCTGAGGACTCAACTGATCTGAACCCCCCCTTAACACCCCCCGCCCCACACACACCACCCGCTGAAACTGAAGCCCAGAGAGGGCTGGGATTCACACAGGGCAACACAGCACCAGCCCTCCCAGCTAGGCTATCACACCTAGTCGGCTGCTTTTCCCAGTCTTTCCCCACTCTGCCTTCCGAGACAGTTTTGCTTCTTGATTTCTGACTTCTTGTCAGCTGTGATTAATGAGGAAGGCTCCTGCATACATGATTTTCAGCTGTACCCAGTTTACGACAAACAGATTAGACCATTTAAGTCAGAACAATGCTATTTAGCAAAGCCGGATTTGGAGCTGGCAGAAATTAAGAAGATTAATTTAAAGGTAAAAAAAGAGTGACAATCATAGATCAACACCTGAAAAATCTTGCTGCCTGTACATATCCCTAATTGAGAAGTATGTGGAAGATTCCATCCGTGAAATTCAATTATCATGTGAGCCAGTGAAAGCAGCCTCCCCGGGGAAGGAACCAGGCAGCCCAAATCACAACGACTCCACCTGTCTGTTTCTGTGTCAAAAGAGTGAGAAAACCTGCCTGAAATATGGACGGGATGCATCAACATAATGAAAATGTCCGGGGTCCCTTTCCATAATGGGATTACTCCCAGGCTCCTGCATCAGAGGCCAGCCCAGAGAAACCTCTGAGGCTCCAATAACCCTCTGGATCCCGAGGGCTGAAGGCACAGGTACCCATTCCTGCCACCCTTGCCCCCAGCTTGGATGGGAGGTGGGACTGGACGGGGGTGGCAGACAAAAGGCGCTCTCAGGCACCCACGCCCCTTCCACTGATTAGGGGCTTCTTAACTCGAGCAATCAGCAGAGAAAACTCAGACAACTGTAATGATTACAAATGAGCCACTGGTAATTGACCCACCTTTTAATTGCAGGGAGGGATGAGTCGGTGGCAGTGGTGGCGGTGGCAGATTCGTCAGCACTTGCTTTGTGTCTCCTATTTGGCTGAGATTCACCCAGGAACACACGGCAAGCCCTGGTCTGCAGAAGAGCTGGACGCAGCTCCTTTTCAGTTAACTGCCCAGGGTGGTGGTGGTGGTGGTGGTGGTGAATAGAGACATATTCCCTACTGATGCTTAGAGGTGTACGGTTTGCCAAGTGCTTTCACAGGCAGAAACTCAGAAAATTCGACTCAGGAAACCCTGAGATAATGTCTCTCGTTATACAGATGAAGAGGCTGAGGTCCAGCAATTGGCCTCATCTGTTAGAAAGTGTATTGTTGGATTTGGATCTCCCGTGTGTGGGTGCTGCCCCATTAATGCAGAGGAGGACATGGGCTCAGTCTTTCAGGAGCTTGTGTTTTGATGGGGAGGATTCAGCACAGACTGGAGAGAGATGGTCATTGAGGGTCAGCTGTGGTAGGATCATTAGATTGGTGGTCAGACAGAGGTCAAAGATGGAAGGGACTGCAGGTTGAGGAAAACCTCCCAGGGCAGGGGTCAAGTGTGTCTTTAGCACCACTCTAGCTCCAGTGCCCAGCAATATGCTCGGCACAAAGCAGGTTTCAACAATATCGGTTGAATAAATGAATGAATAAGATAGGCCTTAAAGGCTATAAAGAATTTGGGGGAGAGCAGGTGTCGGTAATTATTGACCAGGAGAACGGAACCTGCAAATTGTAGGATATCAAAATTGCAATAATATTGGGTTTGCCGAATCCATGCTGAGTACAGACGAGCTCTGGCTGACTTTAACGATGTGGTTTGCTAATCTATTGAAATCCAACAAATCTTGGCAGCATGATCTCGTGGAGGGTGACAGGTCGCACTTTCATGTGCATCCCTCTTCTCTCAAAGTCACTGGGAACATGGCTTCCAGGACCATCTGTGCCTCCTCCAGTGACAGAGGTTCCGAAATAGTTTGTCTCTCCAAGAATGATTTTGAGTTCTAGTGGCTAGTCCCAGATTGGAGCAGGACTCAAGGAGAGGAGAACATTTAGCCAGGAGGGCAAAGGTCTGTGTTTAATTTTCAGTGAGCAATGAAAATCTATGAAGATGGCTCTCATGCTGACTGTGTACTTTGAGTCTTCAGGACCACTGTTGAAGGGAGCACATCTCCCTGTCTGAAGGGTGTGTCTAGACCAGCCGTGGGCAAACTATGGCCCGCGGGCCGGATCCGGCCTGTTTGAAATGAATAAAACTAAAAAAAAAAAAAGACCGTACCCTTTTATGTAATGTTTATATTAGTTCACACAAACACTCCATCCATGCTTTTGTTCCGGCCCTCCGGTCCAGTTTAAGAACCCATTGTGGCCCTCGAGTCAAAAAGTTTGCCCACCCCTGGTCTAGACTCTCTGCTGCTACCCAAGAGGAGCCCCCTCAACCACCCTCCCTGAGCTGGAAGGGACAGAGAACATGGCCTCATCTCCAGTCTGAACTACTGGTACATATGATCCTCACATCTGTGATCTGAGACAAGTGGGTGAGGAGCTCATGATCAACGTTAAAGTCAACAACTTCATAAAAGGTTGGAAGCAGGGAAGCAAATCTGCCTGTTCCTAACTATGGGATTCTCATTCCAACATGTAACCTCAGAACGGCAGTGGATTTATTAAGCCCTGGTCAGGAGGGGTTTGCTGGGGACATTGGATGGTCACATTCCAGGGTTGGCTGGCTCTTCTCCATTGTAATGTGTTTCCATTCCACTCTCTGACTTTCTCTGCCCTGCTCTGTGCCTCAGGGGCTGACACCACAGATTGCACTATCTCCTTTGCCCCTGGGAGTCACTGTTAGGTTTCGTCAGTGGAGGCAGCACAGGAGATTGAAGGGTGGGAGGGGGAGAGGTCAGGTACTTCTTTCCTCCCCTCTGCTCCTGTCCCCCCCCCCACCCCCCCACCCCCCGCCGCCCCCTGCACCTGCATCA
>NW_005371249.1:96135-125109 GCF_000412655.1 Myotis brandtii | reverse complement strand
CCGCCCCCTGCACTGGCATCATGTTCCTGGCAGGGTCAGGGTCCCTCTGTGACTGCTGTGAGCCAGGCAGCCACTCCTCCGCAGCTTCAGCTCTTGCGAGGCTCTCAGAACACCCTCTGGTCCCTTTGCCCTTCAGGTCTAGGGGTGGAATGGCTCCCGCTGTGGTTAGCCTCATCTTCCCGCTCAGACCTCTGCAAATGGTCTCTTCCTGGGATGAAGTTATATTTCCTGCCAGGATCCTGACTGGGAAGAGATTTTAGCTGGAGATTGGGGTTCCTACCTTGGTCACCTCTGACTCCCCTGGTCTGATTGCAGAACCTGGCTATAGATCCCTCAGTAAATACATACAGAAGTCTTTATCCTCCAGGCGTCCATAAGATTGGAGGGAATCTCTGTTTCCCTCCCTTTTCCTCCTCTCTCAGCCTGGGAGGGTGGCCTTCCTCCTTGGCATCTCTGTGATAGGGAACTGGGCACATCAAGGTGGAGATGCTCACCCCCCACCCCCACACCGTCCTGGGGCTGAAGGCTGCTTGTCGGAATGAGCAGTGCCTGTGCTTCACCCCCAGGAGCCCAGCCAGAGGTCTGTAGAAATGATACCTTGGGGCTTATTTGGGGCAGGTGAGGAAAACCATTGTTATTGGGGAGAAAGACCTTACCCTACCTTCAGGCTTGCCTTGTTCAAGTGGAACCAGGTTTTACGGGAGAAGAAGCAGCTAACTTTTCGGGTTGGATAGACCTGAGTTTGAATCCTGGATCCTCCTCTCTGAGTCCCTTTCTTCATTTGTAAAAGGGAATTATTGATAGTCTCCCTGTTGCAAGGTTACCGCGAGGATTGCACATGGACTAGACGAGAAGGGCTGGGATGCGGGCCGGTCCTGTGCCCCCCACCTGCTCATCCTCGGATCCTCCCCTCTCTTGAGTATGGTGCTCATGAAGAAAGCAGTTTCCCCATCTCTACGTTTCCTTCTCTCCTACAAAATGACCTTCATAATACTGCATCCCAAATGCATCCCTTTCCATTAAAATAAGATAGACTTAAATCCCCAATCCTTATCTGAGAAACATCCCGTGCTCCCCAAGATTTCTGTAAATTTGAGGGGACTTCTTTTCCCATGGCTACCTTAGCCTCTGAGTCAGTTTCATTTCTGGATCATCTTTTCAGCTCACCAGTGTTGTTTCTTTTCTAAACTTGAATGAGATATAAAATGCAGCTCTTCATTTTCACAAGTTTTGCAAGAGCAAACCCAGCTCTCCAGCACAGAACAAAACTCGCACGTTGCCACAGCTGGCTCTAGGCTTCCTTGCCCCATCCTATCGCCTCTCTTCTCCCCTTCCTCCCGATTGCCCTGGGAACTCCAAATTTTCACTCTGTCATGCTGAGCTCTGCAGCGTGGTCCACCCCTGCTCCCCAATTCTGCTGCAGGCCACCCGTGTCTGCCCGAATCTCCCAGTTGTACCCAGGAGAACAAAAGGGTCTTTCATCTCCAGCTTCTCTTCCCTTAGAACCCAGCTGCCCATGTAAACAGTACTGGTTTCCCTCCCTGACGTCACCAGGTGGGGCACCGAGAGAAACCCAAAAGCTCTGCCACCAGTTAGACTTTCTCCCACACGTCCTCCTTCTGGGAGGGTTCGGGGCAGAAGTGGAATGGGAGCTGCCCTGCCCAAACCCTCAGTCCTGGGTGGGGGTCCTGGCGCTGTCACTTGTGCTAGAGACCTCGGATGTTTAGGCATGAGACACTCCTTTGAAAGCCTGCCCTGAGAGTCTGTAGCACAGGCAAGCCAAGGCTGGAGGTAGAATTCTGCAAAAACATCTGGCGAGGGTGGGACAGTCCCCAGGAGCCAGTCCACAGGCATCACCCACCACGCTGACAACAGAGTGCGGCTGGGGCTGCGTGGAGCCAGGTGTCCTTCAAGTGGCTGACAGGGTGACGCTGGGCAGGCTGCAGTCCCTCTGTGGGTGGGCCTGTGTCCTTTCTGTGCACAGTGAAGGGGCCTGGCAAACTGGAGCCCCAGTCCTGAGAGTCTCCAGCCCAGCATCCTGGGGCCTGGCGAGCTGGCCAGAGTATAGACGTCCTGGCACAGGCGCTGTGCGCACACACAGAGCCTGCATTTTCTCTTGAACACGCTTTCTCTCACCTTGTCCTTGTGTCACTGGCTAAGATCCCATCTGTCACGCTGAGCCATCTGCTTCCTCTCCTGCTATCTCTGCTGCCCAACTCTAAGTAAATTAAAAAACAAAGAGGCAGGAAGCTGCTGACAGCCGCATTCATCCTCATTTCTGTGGCTGGCAGTGGGAGCTGAAGGGCTGGCTTCGTGGGTCTGAATTAAAGATTAGTTAGGGCTGGTGAGGAGGGGAACAGTTCGGTGGCTGTGACATCCGGATCCCGAATGGCACCACAGGTGGTAGTGAATGTGGATGGGGCTGAGAAGGAAGGGATTTGAGCCAGTGTGAAGGACAGGGGCAGGATGCTGGCTTTGGAGTTGGGAGAAACTGGGTTCAAGTCCAGTGTGCTGCCCAAGACCTGGGGCTTGGAAAGGGAGCTCCCATTCCCCCTTGGCCTCATAAGTCACTGACCTCACAGAGTGGTTGAGAGACGCAGTGAGGAGCATGCAGATTGATAGTAGGTGTGCAGCAGGTGCTCTATAGAGAACAGGTATTTTTGAGGGACTCAGGGAGGCAAGGAAGAGGATGGAGCAGGCAGGGGGGCCCTTGTCTGGAAGGGCAATAGGGAGGAGTTAGTGACCTGGGTCTCCTCTGTGGGCCTCAGTCTCTGCATCTCTAAAATGGAACTAAGTGGGACTATGGGGCCAATCCCTAGAGAAAGTGTGGAAAGAGCAGGAGACATGGGACAACCCTGGAGGACACGGGTCAGAGGAGCAGGAGACATGGAGGGGGAACCATTGCTGTGGCTCCCAGTGGGATGGCTCCATGATGGACTGTGTTCGTTCCCCTTATTTTCTGTCCTCCCGGTGAGAAAGAATCAAATCGCTTCACCTCATTGACATCAGACTTGGCCCATGAATGTGAAAGGAAGCTCCATATGCCAGTTCTGAGTAGAAGCTTTAAGAGCTGGCACAGATTTCCATTCTTGCTCTTTCTCTTCTTCCATGGGACTGAAATATGGTGCTCCCATCTAGTCTGGGTCTCAAGATGAAGATGGAGTGGAGCAGAGCCAACACTGACCCCCAGCGGATATGGATGGGCGCCAGAAATAAGTGTTCATTGTGAGTCATGGACATTCGAGGCCCATTAGCAAAAGCTGGCTGATTCAGGCCCCTTCAAATCCAAGCTGGTCCCAACCTGCATGTTGAAAAAGGGATGCAGCTGGCCCCTACCTGCATTCCTGCAATCTCTGTTTTTTTGCCAGATGGGGTGTCCTCTGTGACCCTCTCTGGATCTCAGTCATTGTTTCTGCAAAATGATTGAATTGTGGACAGTTGAAAGTCAACAAGGGAGCCCCTTGTGGGGCAGACAGGTATTGACACCAGTGCAAGAGGACGGCCATCGCGTCCTCTTTGTGCTCTAAGCTGCACGGCTTCCTGATCTTACAGGTCTCACTGCTGCAATTGCCAGGGCCTGGCACGCTGGTGCTCTCCTCCCACGCCAGCTTCCCACAGTTAGAGAGTGGCCTCCACCACGCAGTCCCAGGAGGCGAGCTTAGACCTCCCTGCATATCAGGGTCTAAGTCCCTCCTTCCTGACCTGACCCCACTGAACTCATGATGGGGAACCGTCAGGCTCTGATTGAGGCATGGAGGTGCCCCAGGCAGGCGGATAGTTCAGCTGCGAAATGAAAGCCTCGGCATTTATTTAGGGAGAGGAGACAGCTAATGGCAACACGAATCCTCTTTCTATTGTCCTGAGATATTTACTTCTGGTCCCAAACTTGGCTATTCCATTCTGTAGGGCCAGAGTGCTGGTCTCCCTGGAGAGGACACTTGTCTGTTGGGAAGCATCTGGGCATCTGAGCATCCTGACTCTCACTTTCCAGGCCTCTGTGCAGCAGGGCTCGAGCACTCAGACCTCCTGCTCTGAGTGACACAAAGAGACAGCGGAAGCTGTCCTGGTGCCGCACAGCGCCCAGCCTCTGGGGCTGCAGTGGCAGTGGGGCGGGTGGTGGCATCCAGTGCCCAGTGGCAGTAGCAGGGCCACGTGTGCAGTGGCTAGCAGGATTTGGGGCCATTAGTGGTGTCCTTGGCTCTGTGGTGGCATTTTGGCTGTGGTCCTGGCCTCTGCCCACTTCCTAGTCCTGATTCTGCATCTGTCCCAACTGTGCTGTGAGTTGCTCACTGTGCTGTCACTATGCTTACTTTCTGCTGTTTGTCAGCTAGAGTCCGTTCCTGCTGCTCACCAGGAGCCCTGACAGTGACACACCCTCCCGAGAAGGCGGGTCAGCATCGTGGTCCCAGACCAACCCGGTTGGCAGGGGATTCTTTCCATTCGTGCGTGGTTCTGTCTCTGTTCTGGGAAATACATTTTGTCATATTTCCCAGAATATCTTAGTACCTCTTACCAGCCCTGGCCGGGTATCTCAGTTGGTTGGAGCATCATCCCGATATACTAAGGTTCAATTCCTGGTCAGGGCACATACAAGAACCAACAATTAATGCATCAATAAGTAGAACAACAAATCGATATTTTTCTTTCTCTCCCCATTCCGCTCTCTCTAAAATCAATAAAAAATAAATTACCACCCAGACAGCAGTCCTGTTGGTGCACTCCTTAACCTGAGTCCAAGCGCGCTGGCCTCCTCCTCAGGAGGAAGGTGTGTTGGGGCGTCCCACAGCTGTGCTTTGTAGTGGTTGCAGTCACACAGGGTAAGAGCCAATTCATATTCTGAGCAGTGGGACAGGACAGGCATCTGTCGCAGTCTCATGGATGTCAGTCCTAGAAGGACCCCTTGAGATGGTTTACTCGGGCATTTTTCCAAGTGGTCCTGGCAAACCGATGGCATCAGGATCCCTTGGAAAACCTATTGAAAATGCATGTTCCAGGGTCCCACCAGCTGAATGAGTGAGGCCCAGGGATCTGCATGCTGATGCTCTCAACCAACTCCCGACACCATTACACAGATGGGGAAAGGAGAGCCCGGGTCTCCCAACCCTCAGGCAGCCAGGAGCCCCTCTGCAGCCCTCCAAGTACATAGCTATTGTAGGCAAGAAAGAGTGATCCAGGTTGGCTGTCAACAAGGCCAACCTGGTGGGGAGGAGATGTTGTTGCTTTTGGAAAAACACTGTGATGAGCATGGAATTTATAATCTGGCTATTTCAGCAAATATTTGTGTGCTTTGCTGAAAGGTGCACTTTCAGATCAATTCTGCACTGCGTCTTCTTCAAATTATTATTCTAAGCTTGCAAAATTGAGTTTATTACTGATGTAAAAATAATAAACTCAGGAATCATTCATTACTCTCTACCCTCAGGAGTCAGTTGAGTTTTTTAAAAAGTCAGGCAAGTCTAGGATGACCCCAGGTTTCTTGACTAAGAGGGGGATGAGATGGGAACTTGGTAGAGGGGCAGGTTTGGGGGAAGTGGGACTTATAGATTGTGTGGTGTATGTGGAATCATCATAGAAATATTGGTGGGCAGAGACCAAAGAGGCCTGGAGCTTAGGGGAGAGGTTTGGTTTGAAAGTGAAAAGTCAGAACCTTTTAGCACAGGTGAGCTGATTCAGAGACAGTGTTTTATTTGTGTGTGTGTGAGAGAGTGTGTGTGTGTGTGTGTGTGAGTGTGTGTGTGTGTGTGTGTGTGTGTGTGTGTGTGTAGGGAGGGTAGCCCTCATCAGTCCCTTTGTCCTTCAGTAGAAAATGGGGGAAGGGGAGGGAAGGAAGGGTGAGTGGTGGGAGGCTGGGACTCAACAATTCATAAATTTCACCTGGCACTAACATTCTGCTGCTCTGTGCCATAAACATTTGTGAATTCGATTTAATTCAGTTAAGTTTAACTCAATTCAATTCAGTAGTCCCAGTTACTGTGCTGAGCACATTCCAATTCATCAACTATTGAGCACCTACTATGTTTTAGGCCAGGGTTCCTCAAACTACGGCCCGCGGGCCACATGCGGCCCGCCGAAAACATTTATCCGGCCCGCCAGGTGTTTTTGCTGCCGCTGTGTGCATAGGAATTTGTTCATAGTTTTTTTTTAAACTATAGTCTGGCCCTCCAACGGTCCGAGGGACAGTGAACTGGCTCCCTGTTTAAAAAGTTTGAGGACCCCTGTTTTAGGCCCTGGAGCTCACCAAGGAACCTGAGATGGTCCCCATCTTGAGTTGACTTTCACTTGTCATATTTAGCAGTGGATTAGGTTGTGATGTTTAATATCAGGAGTGAAGTCCAGAGAGAGGAGACAACATTCTCAAGGTCACAGAGCAAAATAGTGAGAGAGGACTAAGCTATAATTTCTCAGGTGTGATCCAGGTTGGCTGCCAAATAGCCCAGTGTGGAGGATTTCTCTGAAGTATGGTACAGCCAGGAAAAGGTGGTAGGATATGAATAGAGAAAATGAAAATAAGATTAGCACTAGATTATTGGCAAAGAGGATTAATAACTAGGTTGGCTTGGAACTGTATTGAGGGCAGCAGCAGGGCTTCTGGGCTCACTGCAGTGATTAGTCTCTTGAGTTGGATGAATGAATGGATGAGAGAATCTCAGGACTCAGGGGTCACCTCATTCAGTCTTCTATTTAGAATAGTCTTGCACACCTCCAGTGATGAGGAGCTCACTGCTATCCTACACAGGGTAGATTACCCTTTATTTGAGCAACTCTGATGACTGGAATTTGCTTTTTACCATGGAGTGAGAACTTTCTTGCTGTGGTTCCAGTCCATTGATTTGTCATGGCTCAGCTCCTGGGTACCACAGATCATGTCTGCTCCCTTTGTCCTGTGATAGACCCTCAGAGATTTGGAAGTGACCATGTGCCATTGAGCCTGTCTTCTCCAAGTTGAGTGCCCTAGATCCCTCAGCCACTGGGTCCCTCGACATCTCATCCTCTCACTCCTGATGCATTATGGTTCACCGTTGTTCCTCTCACAGAGTTGAGCACAGCACTCCAGAAGTGTGGGCTGGACATATCCTGTGATGAATGTGTTCTTTTAATGCTTATTGCAGGACCAGGAGCTGCCTGTATATCATCCTGAGACAAATGACCTTATGACCCATTGTCCATCTGCTAATGACCCCTTGCTTCCACTTAAGGACATAGGCACCTTCTGGTTTCTCTGTATACCTGGGGGAGGGGTGGGACAGGAAGGCCCCAATGAAAATGGTTTAAATCCCATGCAAATGAAAATGTGAATACAACCCTAACTGGTTTGGCTCGGTGGATAGAGCGTCGGCCTGCGGACTGAAGAGTCCCAGGTTCGATTCCAGTCAAGGGCATGTACCTTGGTTGCGGGCACATCCCCAGTAAGGGGTGTGCAGGAGGCAGCTGATCGATATTTCTCTCTCATCGATGTTTCTAACTCTCTATCCCTCTCCCTTCCACTCTGTAGAAAATCAATAAAATATATTTTTTTAAAAAGAAAAAGAAAATGTGAATACAGAAGGTAGTCTGTAAATTCACAGCACTCGTTAGTGACTGGGTCAGCAAGTAGGATTCATTCCTTTGCTATTCAAAGGGTCTATGGACCAGCAATATCAACATCCCCTGGGAGCTTTTGGGATGTGCAAAATCGCAGGCTCCACTCCAAACCTACTGAATCAGAAGCTGTGCTTTAACAAGATCCCCAGCTGACCCATATGTGCTTCATTTGCCTTTTATGAGACTCAGTCATGATGCTTGGCTCAGCCTCCAGGGTATGTGGATCATGCCAGGACGACCTTCCTAAAACTCCAATCTGGCTAGGTCACTCTGTGCCCACCTCCTTTCAAAGGGTCCCTAGTGCCTTCGGGAGAAAGTCTAACCTCCCAGGCATCACAATCTGACTTGAACCAGTCAGTCTCTAGGGTCTATTGCCCGACTTGTATCTGAATGTCCCACTCACACTAAGTGATTCAGAAGTCCCCCAGCAGGCCAGGCTGTTCCATACCTCCCTGCATTTGTACATGCTGTTTCCTCTGCCTTGGATTCCATCCTTAGACTTTCTCCCTTGAGAAAGTCATTCTTTTAAAAAATACTTTTTAATTGATTTTTAGAGAGAGAGGAAGGCAGAAGGGGAGAGAGAGAGAGAGAGAGAGAGAGAGAGAGAGAGAGAGAGAGATATTGGCTGCCTCCTGCATGCCCAATACCAGGGATCAAGCCTGCAACCTGGGCATGTACACTGACTGGAAATCGAACTGGCAACTGTTTCGGTGGACGGGACAATGCCCAACCAACTGAGCCACACCGACCAGGGTGAAAAAATCATTCTTAATGCTAAACAAGTTGGAGATCATTGATGCCAACTTTTCTAAAAAAGGAAATATGAGGGGAAAATTCAGAAGACCCCATATAAAATTTCAGAATCTATTTCTTTTCTAAAATACTGTACACAGCCCTGACCTGTTTGGCTTAGTGGATAAAGCATCAGCCTGGGGACTGAAAGGTCCTAGGTTCGATTCCAGTCAAGGGCATGTACCTTGGTTGCGGGCACATCCCCAGTAGGAGATGTGCAGGAGGCAGCTAATCAATGTTTCTCTCTCATCGATGTTTCTAACTCTCTATTTCTCTCCCTTCCTCTCTGTAAAAAATCAATAAAACATATTTAAAAAATAAAATACTGTACACAGCCCTAGGTGGTTTGGCTCGGTGGATAGAGTGTTGGCCTACTGAGTGAGGGGTCCCTGGTTTGATTCCGGTTAAGGGCACATACCTGGGTTGTGGGCTGGATTTCCAGTGGGGGCCATGCAGGAGGCAGCCAATTAATGATTCTCTCTCATCATTGATGTTTCTATCTCTCTTTCCCTTCCTCTCTGAAACATATATATATATATATATATATAATGTTACACAGTAATATTATTTTTCAAAGAAAGTTTTGTAAAGCTGAAAAATATGTGTTTTCACTCTTCTAGATGACATATGCAATTTGAAGAATTGTGATGAACTTGAACAAATGTAACTGTGTGAAAATTTACAACTAAAATTGACCGCTGTGCTATTGATGGGGCATTGATCTGAGAGGAACATAAACCTTAAACCATCTCCTAAACTCTCCTTTTGATGTTAGCAGTACACTTGTATCAATAATTTACTGGACACATTTCTGCATACTTTCGTAGATCTCAGAATATATTTAACTTTGACATAATTGGTTGCCAATGGAGAACATAGCTTCTTGACATTAGAATGTATTTAAAATTATTTAGGATTTATCGGCTGAAGCTAGCTATCATTTCTAGAGAAAACAAGATAGTGGAGCAAGTAAGCAGTAAAATGATCATAAACATTTTGTTTCCATGACAGCAATGCGCATATCTGAGGCTAGGTTTTCCTAAAAAGCAAAGGCTGAGACAAGGGTTTGTGTGAAGGTGGTTCATTTTGGGAAATTGGCGCCCAGGAACTGGGAGGAGCGAAATAGAAAAGAAGGTTAACCAGAGGCATCTTCTGCAGCTGGCCACCTCTGTGAGCACCTGGGCTCCAGCTGGTGGGGCCCCGAGGAGCCACGTGGAATACTCCTCAGCATTGTTGCCTGTGGAGCAGAAGAAGGGAGCACTTCTCCACTCGTGTCCATCTCCTTGGGGGCAAGGGTTGTTGCTCTCCGAGGAATTAACCCCTTTGTCCTTCCAAGTTTGCTCGCTTGTCAGAATGTCCTATGTGACCCCAGCAGTAAAAGCCCCCAAGCAGGAGATCTGGGGCACAGCTGAGGTGAGCTGCCATCAGATTACACTTGCACAGCTGGTTGCCTCAAAACAGCTGGAGTAAAAGAGTGTCCCATACAACATGTAACAATTTTAAAACAAATAATTATCTTCTACTTTGAATTATTGTGAGTAAAAGTTCAAATTTTCTATTTTATTTAAAACATATTATTTTGGTTTAATATACATGTGGTACACAAATTTTAATGTTCTTTTATATTCTGCAATTGATTGGCTTATTTTACATAAAATGACTTTGTTATAATTATTATTAAGAAGTAAATAATATACCCATTAAAACTTTACTTGGAAGAGGATCTGCTTGTTCTAATTTGCATTAAGATGCCACATGGACTCAGAGTGGGGCCTCTGAGCAACAGTAACCTGTGTCCTGGCAGGGTGAAGAGGGGCAGTTCGTGTGTCCTAGCAGGATAGAGAGGGACAGTGCTGTGTCCTGGCAGGGTGGAGAGGGACAGAGCCCTGTGTCCTGGCAGGGTGGAGAGGGACAGAGCCCTGTGTCCTGGCAGGGTGGAGAGGGACAGAGCCCTGTGTCCTGGCAGGGTGGAGAGGGACAGAGCCCTGTGTCCTGGCAGGGTGGAGAGGGACAGAGCCCTGTGTCCTGGCAGGGTGGAGAGGGACAGAGCCCTGTGTCCTGGCAGGGTGGAGAGGGACAGAGCCCTGTGTCCTGGCAGGGTAAAGAGGGTCAGTGCCCTGTGTCCTGGCAGGATGGAGAGGGACAGAGCCCTGTGTCCTAGCAGGGTGGAGAGGGGCAGAGCCCTGTGTTCTAGCAGGATGGAGAGGGTCAGTGCTGTGTCCTGGCAGGATGGAGAGGGGCAGTGCCTGTGTCTTAGCAGGATGGAGAGGGACAGTGCCATGTCTCCCAGCAGAGTAGAGATGGACACCCAGTGGGAAAAATTGTAATCAAACCAACTTTTTGTAATCCTGAGTATTTTTGAAACCTCCTGTAGGAGCCATTCTAAAGGTCCTTACAGTAATAAGGGGCACCCTTTAGATCCGATGGAGAGGGACAGAGCCCTGTGTCCTAGCAGGGTGGAGAGGGGCAGAGCCCTGTGTTCTAGCAGGATGGAGAGGGTCAGTGCTGTGTCCTGGCAGGATGGAGAGGGGCAGTGCCTGTGTCTTAGCAGGATGGAGAGGGACAGTGCCATGTCTCCCAGCAGAGTAGAGATGGACACCCAGTGGGAAAAATTGTAATCAAACCAACTTTTTGTAATCCTGCGTATTTTTCAAACCTCCTGTAGGAGAATTTGCCATTCTAAAGGTCCTTACAGTAATAAGGGGGCCCCTTTAGAGCAGGGGAGCCTGTATGCTTAGCTTTCGGAACATTCAAATTTTCCTTCTCCCTCCTTGACCTCCTTGATGGTGTTCTACTAGAGGACACTTGCAATTGCAGGTCTAGACTAAAACCAAAGCACGTATTAAAGCAGGGTTTCTCACCTTAGGTAATGGTGGACACTTGGTGCCAGATAGTCCTTTGTTGGGAGTGGGGAGCCCAGTCCTGTGCATTGCAAGAAGTTCAGCATCATTCCTGGCCTCTACCCACTAGATGCCAGTAGCAACCCACCCACCTGGACCCCATGTGACAACCAAAAATGTCTCCAGACATTGCCTAGTGTCCTTGGGGAGCAAAATAGCCCCCACTTGAAAACCACTGCTTCAGAGGGTGGAGGATTTATTGGCACAGCTAATTACTACTCTCAATGCTTCTGTTCCATAAGCTCTGGTTTTCTATACTCCTTTTTTTAAAAGTCCAGATGGTCTAATATTTTCCTAGTCCTGAGGATTCAGTGAAAATCACAACACAGGGACCTGCATGATGAGGTGGCAGGCCAGTGTCTGAGATGCTGGATCAGGTCCTCCAACCACAGGAAGTTTCTGATCCACAGCGGGCCCAGCACATGTGTGGTGGGGATAGCTCAGGGGTGGGCAAGTATCTGGATGAGGCTGCACCTGCTACAAAGGTATACAGCTGGATGGAACAATATGAAACTGTGCATAAGGGTCAGGCTGCACAGAGCTGAACCACCAACCAGATGCCATACGTGGTTCTCAGGTCTGGAACAGTGATCTCTTTTGCCCTCATGGATGAAAGCACCTGCCTCAGTGCCTAACTCAGCATGGGCTCAAACAAGGCCCTGAATTTCCATGTCAGCATCACTTTCTCATTGTTCAAGTTCTTCCACATCCACTCACCCAGCTGATCCCCACAAACAACCAAGGAGGCTAGAAAGTGTGGGAAGGATTCCCCTAATTTCCTGAAAAGGACACAGGCTTGGAGAGGGGCAAGATCAGACAAGAAGGAAATAACGGTGCCAGGATTTCAGCCCACCCCTTTTGACCCTGGAATCAATGTTTCTGTGGAAGAGAATTCAACAGACACGACCAGACATAAAACAAAACATTAACATTCTATTTTTACTACTCAAAAGTCAGGTGTTAATGAATGTTCATCACAGTACAAATTATAATATCAGGAAACTTGAAACAACCTAGATTTTTTGTTTCTGAATGGATTCTCTCCGAAGAACAGAACATCTGTCAGTAATATAAGAATAAGGGGTTTAATCTAGGAATTAAGGAGCCTGGAGACTGTAGTCTAACCAAGTTGATGTGTCCAGATGACCATTGTGGGGACTAAAAAAATACTTTTCCTCTAAGTTCTTCTAGCCAGGTTCTTAATCAAATTAACAGAGGCAGATGAACAGGAGAAAGTCAAAATTTTAACACATGTGTATGAGGAATTCACATAAGCACGAAAACTCCAAAGACAGTGAGGCAACACTGGGTATATATGACACTTTGGACCAAGGAGAAAGGTGGTGGGAGTGGGGTCTTACATTTCAGAAATGAGACTGGGCGATTTGCTGGTAGTTGAGAAAGAGCCAAACACACAGGCAGATACTATTAAGGGACTCAGAAATAATGGGTCACGGGGCTATCTAGCTACCAGGCTCTTGCCTGAAGCTCACCTATTTGCCATGCTTAATTCAATTTAGGCCAAGGTGAACACCCTAAGAG
Organism: Myotis brandtii; assembly: GCF_000412655.1. Lineage (NCBI taxonomy): Eukaryota > Metazoa > Chordata > Mammalia > Chiroptera > Vespertilionidae > Myotis > Myotis brandtii. The sequence continues at coordinate 112,294 of NW_005371249.1, read as the reverse complement.
CCCCTTCCTGAAGCAGGCTTTCTATATGAATCTCTTGAGCAGGAAAGTAGGGGAGGGTCCAAGGTTCTTTCTGAATCTTTTGTTTCTTAATAACCAGCTTAAAATCAATATCCCAAAAGGCAAAACTTTTGGTCCCCTTTATCATCCCAGAACCATTTAAAAGAATTAAATAGACTGATATGATTAGCATGACAATTAATGATGCTCTAGACTAGAAGAACATTCGTTAATACAGAAAAGTGTTCTTGAAATAGTAAGTTACGCCGAACCGGTTTGGCTCAGTGGATAGAGCATCGGCCTGCGGACTCAAGGGTCCCAGGTTCGATTCCGGTCAAGGGCATGTACCTTGGTCGCGGGCACATCCCCAGTAGGGGGCGTGCAGGAGGCAGCTGATCAATCTCTCTCATCGATGTTTCTAACTCTCTGTCCCTCTTCCTTCTTCTCTGTAAAAAATCAATAAAATATATTAAAAAAATAGTAAGTTAAAAAGAAATGTTTAAAAACAATATATAGAGTATTATTCTATTTGCGTGAAAGGATGTCTATTTAAGCATAGAGAAAATAGACTAAAATAGCACATAAGGATGCTCAGAGTGGTTAATTACCAAGTGTTGAGGGAATGGGTGATGAAAATTTTCTCCTTTTTGCTTATGTGTATTTCCTAAATTATTTACAGTGAATATATGATCATTTGTAATAAGAAAAAAAATTAAATATTCTATTTTAGATGCATTAGGAAACCTTGCTAATTAAAGAAGAGCAGGCTCCTCTGGAGACATGGGGTAGGGGGAGAAGCAGGTCCTTCCTCTCTCAGCTTTTCCTTCCCTGTCTACTTACAGACACCAGTTACTTACAAAATAGGAAGCTCTCAGGTCTTAGGATGAAAATGCTTCCGTCTTATTCCTCTCTTTAACAACTCTGAGTGGATGCTGTGGGTGAGATGTCGAAAGTAAGCGTTTAATTTAGAATACACAGCGGAGAGAACCTTTAATATAATATTAATTCCTTGTGAAAATTAGCAAGGTTTAATAACCATGTGAGCTATTGGGAATCCTGGTGTGACTCAAAATGACATCTGCATTAATGGTCTAATTAATAATGTATATGTTAATAAGAATCTCATTAAAGCCAGGTTACAATTATCAATGTAGGATGCACTTCCTTAGCATCTGTGGGCCAATGTAGTGCTCCGGTGATTCCAGTTGCAATTTCCAATGATAAATGACCCTTTAAGTCTCATTAATTGATTAAGGGGGCAGCGATTAGTGTAAAAACTCAACTCCTTTGGAAGTACAAAAACCACTGGTAAGACAGTGATGATTACAAATAAGGAGGAACCAGTCGGCTTGTCACAGGCAGTGGGGGGAGGGGGTGTAGAGTGAGAGGTAAGAGACCACAGACAGGTTAACCGAGCCCTCTCGCCCATGTCTCCCCCACTGCTGAGCATTTGACTGTGTTATCAATATTTTAATAATTCTATCCATACTGATTAATTTTTATGGAAAATTATTTTTCAAAGCCAGACTAAACGGTTAATTGATTCCTTTGGTTATTTTTCTCTTCAATTTAGTTTCTTTCTTCTTAATCCTATTGAAATTATTTCTATCAAGGATGTTATTTACCAAGAAGACTTGGTTTATCAATGAATTTTTTAAAAAAAATTGATTCATGATAACACCTGCCATTTTGGCTTTTCTTTTCTTGGACATTATTTTGAGCAAGTGCAAATTTCCTGGGTCACATTTAGCAAATCAGTGTCAAGAAGATTTGAATTTTTAGTCAATGAAAATTTCCACCATGTTGGTTTTTAGCCCGTGTCAACTGTATTTTATGCTGACTATTGTCACCAGTCAGCTTGGTTATACATTGGGTGAAAGACTGAGAGCTTATCTTGATTCTAAGCTAACTCATGAAAAACAATGTGAGCAAGTTTATGAGCTAGAGGCAGACATTAGGGGAGAGGGGAGAGGAAGGAAAGTGGAGAAGGACTGTGATAGAACCAGAGAGAGAGAGAAGCAGAGAGATGGAGACAGACAGCAAGAGGTTGTCGAATTCTGGCTTCTTAAAGGGCCATTATAGATCCCCTTGACTGCCACACAAACTCTTTTTTTCCCCCCATACAAACTCTTACTACTTTAGAAAGAAGGGCCCTAGGAGGTGATTACTGTTCAGAGAGGGGAAGGCACCTGCCCAAAGTCACACCAAGGGAGGGCTGGGGCCTAACCTGGGCCACCTGATGGCTCTAGCCCAGCCTTGGGCAAACTACAGCCTGCGGGCCAGATCCCGCTGTAAAACTAAAGAAAAAAAAGACCGTACCCTTTTATGTAATGATGTTTACTTTGAATTTATATTAGTTCACACAAACACTCCATCCATGCTTTTGTTCCGGCCCTCCGGTCCAGTTTAAGAACCCATTGTGGCCCTCGAGTCAAAACGTTTGCCCACCCCTGGTCTAGCCTGTTTCTGTTTCCTTATCTCCATGGTTCAAAGGTCAGCATAGGCCTGGCTCCAGGGGTACAAAGGCTTTTCTTCCTTTTTCCTCCTTTTCTGAGCTTTCCTGTTAAGAGTCACTTTCTGCTTTCTCCTTTATAAGAATTTCACAGCAATTCACACACCCTGAGGGGTGAACGCATAGCAGATTGCTAAAGCCAGGCTGTAATTATCCTTCCTTCTGCTCCAGTGAGGACGTCACTTGCACAGGGATGAATGCTGCCGGGTCTCTCACCCGCCCTGTATTTCCTGAGCACCGATTTGGTTTGACTATTGGGGGGTCCTGCATTGGGGGCGGCACAGAGATGAATCAAATGGTGCTGTTCCAGGAGTTCTGTAGCAGCAGAGGACCGGAGATGGGGCCACAAATAGCTAGGAACAGAGGGAGCATAGCAGGTGTTCAAGGTGCAGAGCTGTAAAGCTCTGGAAAGATTCTGGTGGGATTTGAGCAATTTGAATAATGGCAGGGGTGGGGGCAGGGCATAGGGCAGAGGGTCTATGTATAGAAGTGGCATGAACCGGGATGTGGAAGTGAGGATTGAAGAGCAGGTTTTGGCTGTGTAAGAAGGCTAGTCTAGGTTGGAAACATGAGTTGGGTCTGATCATAAGCTCTAAATACCTGAGACCTTGGCCTTGCCCAGGGATTATAAACCAGCTGCCCCAGAACGGACTGAGGTTCCCTTCTGTATTTTCACTTTTTAATATTTCAAGTTAGCAGTCAACCTTTAAAAACCAGAAGATTTCATATGAGAAATGGATTTCCAGCTCTTTGGAAACACCCAACGACCTGGCCACCTAGGCCTGTATTTCTACCTGGCAACTTAACTGGTGTGTATTTGGGGATGTGCATTTTTCTGGGGAGAGGGTCTGTGCTTCCATCAGATCTTCACAGGGGAGGGGAGGTCCATGACCCCTCCAAAAATTAGAACCATGGTTGAAGAAGAATATTGAATGACATGGAAGCTGTTCATGAAATAATAGGCAAAAAAAGCTACAAAGGAATATTAACCATATAGTGACATTTTTTAAATATATATTTTTATTGTTGATTTCAGAGAGTAAGGGGGAGAGAGAGAGATAGAAGTATCACTGATGAGAGAGAATCATTGATCGGTTGCCTCCTACACGCTTCCCTCTGGGGATTGAGCCCGCAACCCAGGCATGTGCCCTGACTGGGAATCGAACTATGACCTCCTGGTTCATAGGTCAACTCTCAAACACTGAGTCACACTGGCCCAGCCATATAGTGAAATTTTATAAAAATGTTTATATTCAGAGAAAACGTTGGTTACCTCTGGGCAACGTGATTAAAGGTGATTTTTCTTTTCTTTCCTTGTCTCCACTTTTATAAGGAACATTTATAGCAAGAAATGTGTTATTTTTATTAGTTTTTGAAGTAGACCTGAGCTGGTGGGCAGTGTTTAAAGCTTTTCAAAGTTTCCCAGCTACTTATGGGAAGAAACTTGAACTCTTTGGTCTGTGACCCTGGCCCTTCTGCCCTGGGTCAGCTGCTCTCCAGCCTCATCTTCTCTGTATCTTTGTCTGGACACTTGGGACCCTCCATCCTACCCCTCTGAAGGGCGTTGAGTGGTGACACATCTCTGCCTCTTCCACCTTCTCTCTTTCCTGCTAAGGCCCTACTTTTCCTTCTAGGGTGGTTAAATGCCAGCTCCGTCATGAAGTGTTATCCACCCCACCTGCCGGGTCACCTGCCTCTTCTTCCCCACAGGGCTGTTTATAAAGTATGTGTCTGACTCTGCCACTGGACTCTGGTCTTCTCGAGGGAGGGCACCCTTGCATCTTGATTTGCTGGCTTGTCCATTGGGCCTTGACCCCTCCAAAAATTAGAACCATGGTGCAGGATGTGATCAGAAAAATGCTTGTTCAAGTCAATGGACTGGAAATAAGGAGAAACACACACACAAGGGTTTTTGTTAGAAAACATAGATTCAAGTCCCTGCCCTCTTCAAAATGCCAGTGTGATTGATCAAAGGCAAGTCCTTAACCCATCTGTCTACTTGTTCATTTGTAAAATGGGCACATAGACTTGCTCTGAAGACTAAATGCAATGATGTATGTGAGAGTGCTTTGGAAACTGTGAGTACTAAATGAATGATAGGTACTGCTATTGCTTATTTCCATTTTTTAAAAACGCAGCTCTTCCTGAATGTTCCGGGTGGTGTGGCTGACCTACTGAAGGTCACACATGTTAAGTCAGTGGTGAAGCAGACTAAAGTCTTATGGGCCATTCTCTGTCCTGTTGCAGCAAGTGTTAAAACAGTGGTTCTCAACCGTGGCCGCACATTAGAATCACCTGGGAATCTTTTTAAAATCCTGATTTCTGGGCCTTGGAGGATGAGGCCCAGAAATCAGGATTTTAAAAAGATTCCCAGGTGATTCTAATGTGCAGCCAAGGTTGAGAACCACTGTGCTAAAAGAAACTAGAAAACGCAATCAGGAGCTGGTCGCTGACTTCTCTGTGCATATGTTGTGGTTTCCCATCATTTGCTGCATTGCAGCTGCCATCTGTCCATGTGTGAAATGCCTGCTTTAGCCTCTCTTTGCTCTTCTCTTTGAGCCCTAAGTATCCCTGTCAGATGTGGAGCTGAGGGCTGGACTGGGATGGGGTGAGGAGACGCCCTTTGCTCCATGTCTACAAAGGGAGGGGAAATTATGACTCTGCTCAAATATAGAGAAAAGTGAATTGTCACTGGGCTCACTCAAAGATGCCTGCGGATTGGCAAGTCCACAGAGACCAAAGGCATAGAAAATGGGCTGTGGGAGATGTGTTCCCAGGCCCTACGCAAGGCATGGATGTTGGGCACCATCACCCCAGCCTTTGGGAAGATGTGGTGCGTGCGAGCAGAGGGGCATAAAAAGTTGGCACATTTGGGAGCATAAATTCTGCACCAGGTTAGACATTGTAGGCCTATGACAATGGGAAAGGACCTTGCGTAAAGAAGTTGAGACCTCTCAGTTCTGATGCTCCAGCTGTGAATCTGGAGAACCATTCAGCCTCCCTGAGTATCCCTTTCCTTTATCTGTAAAGTAAGAGTTTTCTTCATTGAGCAAATATTTATTGAGTGCCAACCATGTGCCAAAGAAGCTTTAGTGAACAAAACAGATAAGATGCCTGCCCTCCCCTCGAGGAGTTAATATTCTAGTGTGATGAAGCTTTAGTGAACAAAACAGATAAGATGCCTGCCCTCGAGGAGTTAATATTCTAGTGCGATTGCCATAATTCCTGCCCTGCCATCCTCCCAGCGAGAAGGCAGCAGACGGGAAAGTGCTTTGTAAAGTGGTGCACCTGGGAGAGGCTGTGGTTGCGATCCACCTGGGCCTGTAACTCAGTTGATCTTTAGCCATCCAGCAAACTGTGTTGCTCCAGCAGTTAAATAATTGAGGTTCATATCAGGAGGGAAGACCTAAATTAATGAGGTTTTCCTCATGCTTCACTTCCTTTCTACACATTGAGTTGAATCAGATTGGTAAAACTCACAAGCTTGGAGCCAGAATTAGCTGTGAGGTCTGTTGATCACAACTTCCTGCTGTCATTCATTCTACTTTCAGGCACAGGTTTGGTGAACACCTACTGGGGATTCGAGCTGAACATGTGGAGTGCCTACAGGGCTGTCACAATCTAGCTGGGGATCAGATAAACATTTAGACAATTGTAGTATCCTGTGTAAAGGACAGGAGGAGGTGGGGAAGTTCAGGTGACTACAGAGTCCCTAACCTGGACTTGGGAGTGGGTAGTCAGGGAAGGCTCCCCATAGGAAGTAAGCTCTGAGCTGGAACCTTAAGTTTAAGGTTGTGGTAGTGTGGGAGGAGGGTTATAAGGAGGGGAGACAGCCCTGAGCTATGCCTGGAAGGAGAGGTAGAGGCACTCAACTGAGAAGGGAGGGCAGGTATTGTGGCCAGAAGGTACCATCATGCAAAGGAAAGAACATACATACTGCATTGGAGAGAGGCCCCTAGTGGTCCAATCTCTAATTTTACAAAATGAGAAATTGAGGCCCAGAGAGGGAGGTCTCAAGGGCAAACTTGAGGACATGTGACCTAAGTGTTCTTGGGTCCCATTCCCCATTCCTAGGTACAAGGCTGTTTCCTAAAACAGTGATTTTCAGAGCATGATTCCTAACCAGCATTATTAGCATCATTTGGGAATTTGTTAAAATGCAAACTCTCAGGTCATTCTGATGTCCGCTCAAGTGTAAGACCCACTGTGTGTGTGGGAAGGGGGAAGGGGAGATGTCAACAGCTCTAGATTCCAGGCCTGGCTCTGCCCTGACCCCTGAGACAGGAGAATGTGGGCCGTCTCCTCTCCGTCCATACAGGGAGAAGGCAGCGGTGGCAGACATCTGCAAAGGCTTCTGCAGCCCTGACTCTCAGGACTGGGCACGTGCTCACCAGCCTGGCTCCACTTCAGGCTGCAGTGCCCCGGGCAAAGTGCTGTCCCGGGGTGGCTCCTTCGGCGAGGCCCAGCATTGCAGCCTTGATTGTCTCCACGGACATCATTAGCTGCAGAGTGCCCTGGCTGAGAAGGTCTGACTTTGGAAATAAAGCCCTTAACACAGAGAGGGATTTCTGTAGGAAAGCACGCTCTACAGAGGCTGTAGCTCACCCCTGCCAGGGGTCAGGGCAGCCAGGAAGGGGCTTGGGATGAGCTGGCCTAGCTCCAGTATGGCCACCCAGACTCACCTCTTCTCAGGTCCTGCGATGTCCCTACACAAGGCTTCCAGGGACCTAAATGCGTCCGTGCATTTGCTCATTCAGCTAGCAGTCCCTAAGCAACTGGCAGCCATGGATCAGCAATGGGGTGGGCGGGGGAGGGTGGTTCCAGAGAGGAACTAGACACAGGGACACAGGCCCTGCCCCCTAGATTAAGAAGGATACCTTATAATAATAGCTAATATTTATGAGACATCTATTATGTGCTGGGTATCATTCTGTTTTATCTGTGTTCACTCATTTTATTCTCACAGTGCTTGGCAATAATAATGCTTTATTATCGACAATATAAGCCCTCTCAGAGTACTCATTTACAAATGCAAAACCAAGGCAGAAAGAGGTTAGGTAACTTGCACTATTAGGTGCCAGTCAGGATCAGAATCCAGGTAGACTGGCTCTGAACCTGAGCTTTCAGCCACCAGGCCCTACCCCTCCCTCTCCACAGGTGAGTGTATACCGTGAGTTAATAAGCTAAACAGCTGGACAAGAACAGTCAGCAACCCAGGCTCCCCACCTGAGGGTGTGGCAGGCTGACTTCCTGCTTTCTGCCTCAATTTCCTCCTCCATAAAGGGGATTAATAATTCTTGTGTGGCCATCCTTCCTCCCAAGACTATGCTGAGGATTGTGTGGGTGGTGGATATGAATTAGGCACAAATTCAAGGGCCAGGGGACTGCCCTAGGTGGGAGAGAGGTGTCCATTTACCTGGGCTCCCCTGGCTTCCCTAAGCTCTTAGGTCAGCTTAACAGTCCCATCACCTGCTATTGGGGTGGCTCCATACAGACCAGGGCCTCCACACCATGCACTCAACTGAGAAGGGAGGGCAGGTATTGTGGCCAGAAGGTACCTCAACAGGGAGAGGTCGGGAGGGAAGCTGCTCCTAGGTACCTCACCCAGGTTGTGAGGCACAGGTTGTCTAGGAGAGAAGGGGCTCAGCAGAGGCACAGAAGTGTCAGAGACAGTAGGGCTCCTCTCTATTTTACAATGTATTTGAAACCCTTTGTTAGAGAAGCAACAAGAAATATCTGGAGAAGGAGAGTCAGGACTGGAACGTGGGCGGATGTGCTCGGTGCCTGCGCTCTTAACCTTTATACAGTGAACTCTATAAACTCTAAACACTCTATCAGCTTGAAACACTGTAGCACTCTAAACGAGGCTATCATATATTTGGGTGAAGGCTGAGCGCACAGGTGACTCCTTGGTGGCCCCTTGCAGACATCATGGGGAGATGGGAGGTGTGAAGCTTGGGGCTTGGGAGCAGGCTGCAGGGAGTCCAATGATCTGTCCCCCACTCATAGCCCCTACCCCAGCCTCAGCCACTCTGAATGGGCCCAAGAACGCAGGCTGGTGGCCATGGGTGGAGAGAGATGCTTGCGGAACATTTGGGCTCACTCAGGGCCTAGAATCAACTTAGAGGCCAATGTTATTGCCCAGTTTCCATCCCATCAATTGGTGTGGGGAACCTAGAGGCTCCTGGGGAGACAAAGGAACATTGATAAGAAAGCAGGGCTCCTGGAACAAAAGGCATGGAGACTCCAGCCTGTTCCGACGAGTGTCACAATTACCGAAGCATAGCTGGTGGCCTAGAAAGGTCCTGACCAAGGCCAGATGATGAGGATGAATGGGGAGGAGGTCCCCTGAGAAAGAACTGACCAGGAAGGAGGGTGATGGCACCAGCAGGCTGGCATCTGGACTAGACAAGGATGGGAGAGGACCTGGGCCAGGTCATAATAGGGTCTGGGCATGGGCACTGCTGGGTCTTTCTTACAAATCTAAACATTAACCCATCCTATAAACCAGCAAGTCCAGTCTTAGGTATTTACCCAAGACAAATAAAAACATATGACCTCAAAAAGAATGGTATTTTTTTTTAAAATTGACAGCAATTTTATTCACAAGTATTCAGAAACCGGAAACATCCCAAATGTCCATCGTCAGGGGAATGGACAAGCAGAGGGTGGTACATCCTTATAATGTGAAGTGCTCAGCAAAAAGAGAGACAAACACTAACATATGCAACAACATGGGGCTGACTGAAAGAGGTCTTTGTCTTCTGCAGTACGACTCAATTTCTATGATGTTCTAGAGCAGACAAACCTAAGTTCTGGTGGAAAAAATTCAGAACAGTGTTTGCAGGTGGAGGCAGGGAGAGGTCGGGAGGGAAGCTGCTGGTGGGAAGGTAATGTTTGAATTACACAGGTGGATCAATTTGGCAAAATCCATAAAATAGAAGTATGCTTGATTATGTGAAAATTTACCTTAAAAAGAACTAGAAACAAATATGGAACTCTGGTTAATGATATACATGTTGAAGTATTTCTGGGTAAAGCATATTGCTGTCTGCACCTTATTTTGAAATGCATCCCCAAAATAAGATGGGTAAACAGATGGATGCATGGATAGATATATGATAAAGCAACTAAGGCCAAATGTTCATTTTAGTGGGTATATATGTATTCACTTTACAATTTTTTTCCAATATTCTTGTGTGTCTGAACTTTTTCATAACAGAATGTTGTGGGAGAAAATATCTGGTGTAAGTGCTGTTTCTTGACTCGACCCAGACTGACACAGCGCATATGTGGACATTGTAATTTATTCAAGGATTCTCCTATTGATTGACACTTAGGCGGACAGTGTTCACTGTTGCTAGCGAGACTGCCATCCTTTACTTGTACCTCTTTGTGCACATGTAAGTGTATATTCCTCCGACAAACACCTAGAAGTGGCTTTGTAGGGTGAAAGGGTCTCTAACACTTTGTAGGGGGCCAGGGAAACCAGGCCCAGGGAGGGTGGCGACTTACTCTGGCTCACACAGGAAGCCCGCAGTGGAGCTGACCTGAGCTCCTGCTCCCATGCTCTTGCTACAAAAGGTAGAGTCCTTTCCTTGCTCCCGTGGCCTCCCATCCATGCCCATCTCTGCCTTAAAAAGAGACAGAAATGGTAGAGATAAGGCTCTGCCTTCCAAGAGTTCAGAGTTAGGTCAGATGGACAGTAATCACCAGGGGGAAGGCCCAGAAGTGCCTTCTGTCACCTTCGACCTCACCAGGGCCTCCACACCAAATCAAAGGCACAGCAGGAGAAGCAGGTGGGCAGAGAGAGGAGGCTGCACCTTTCCTAACACGCACATCCTGGCCAGTGACCACGAACAATACACCTCCAGTAACTGGGCTCATGGAGATGACACAGCCATTCTAGGCAGGAAGCTGTGACTCAGGCCTGGAAGGACCATCTGCTACCCAGGGACGAGGTGCTCAGAGAATGTCTCTCCACAGACTTCTGGGCCTGCCAGCGGGGCAGCAGATGCACAAAGCCAGCCAGAGCCAGGCAGGCCAGGGCTCCCCTCTCATCTTAGCAGTGTCTTTGCAGATCTTAGGACACGAAAGGTCTGTAAGTAACAGAGAACTGTGCAGAGGAGGAAAGGGAGGGCCAAGGTGGCCCCAGGACCTTCACCTGGACACCTGCATGCATGTTAATGCTGTTCACCTTCTGGAACCAGTGTTTGGGATGGAGAACAATGACGGATTCCTTTTTAGACATAATGAGTGTCAGAGGGGAGTTCTTGATGACTGAGAATAATGGTTTTTTTAGTGCCAAAAAAAATGTAACAAATATTAAAAACCCATTTTTCCTAAGTCTTAAAGTTTAATTTAAAATTTTATTAGCCTAATTGTATATCCAAATTCCCTTAAACGGTGTCATTTACAATTTATTTTATTAGCTTCCTTTAAGCATTTTGAAGTATATTTGTAAATTTGTTGCATCCTTTCTCATTCACAGCACTTCACATGCCTGACCTAATAAGTTTTTACTTTCCAAGCACTTAAATTACTCTTGTAAATTTAATAAGTCAAAATCATAAATATGGTGAATCTCAGCTCTCATAAACATTCCAATACTGTTTATAAAACTAATCAAATTCTCTTACAATTTTTAATTTAAAATCACAAGTCTAAACTCAATTACTCAATTACATATTTACAATGTAATCACAGATTTGCCAAATTCTCTTAACACATCACAAACCCTGGAAATAGCAACTATGTACAGATCATTGCTAAACTAAATACAAACATATTAATATTATGCATTTAATTTGTTTCATTATTTCTGTATTAATTTATACCTTCCAGGGGTTAAAAAAGACCATTTTTCACTAAGGGAATTACTTTCTCATCCCAAGTGAACTGAGGTCCGCTCTCATTCATGTGAGCTGAGCTGCCTGGTCCCTCATGCATGGCCATGCTCTAGTTGCCATCTCAGAGAGCAGCAGTTGCTTATTGTACAGGGGTTGTGGCTGGCACTGGAGACTTAGAAGCATAATTATTTTGGGTGGTTCCTGTTAAGTACTTTTCAATGTGACATCAGGGTATCCCAAGCCCAAACTTTTTAAATGGAGTTGGACTCATAACCCAGGCCCCTTAGGTGCACATTACCATCACCTATATTACTTATCTGATAATAGTCTGCAACACACAGGCCTGCCCCGCCACCATGTTCCATCTAGTCTCATCCAATGAACTACTTTGTTCAATATCTAATTGAAATCTTATTCTTTTCCTATTTTTTCTTTATGACAGGGACACCACTTGTAATAAAATTTAAAATAATGCCCAATTGCCCAGCCAGCATAGCTCAGCAGTTGAGCATTGAGGTATGAACCAGGAGGTCACGGTTCAATTCCTGGTCAGGGCACATGCCTGGGTTGCAGGCTCGATCCCCAGTGGGGGTGTGCAGGAGGCAACCGATTAGGTTCTGTCTCTAGGTTCTGTATAGGATCTCCAGCCAAGTCCTGTCTCTAGGTTCTGTCCCTAGGTTCTGTCTCTAAGTTCTTCAGCCAGGTTCTCTCGCTAGGTTCTGTTTCTAGGTTCTGTGTCTAGGTTCTGACTCTAGGTTCTGTATGGGATCTCCAGCCAAGTCCTGTCTCTAGGTTCTGTCCCTAGGTTCTGTCTCTAAGTTCTTCAGCCAGGTTCTCTCGCTAGGTTCTGTTTCTAGGTTCTGTGTCTAGGTTCTGACTCTAGGTTCTGTATGGGATCTCCAGCCAAGTCCTGTCTCTAGGTTCTGTCCCTAGGTTCTGTCTCTAAGTTCTTCAGCCAGGTTCTCTCGCTAGGTTCTGTTTCTAGGTTCTGTGTCTAGGTTCTGACTCTAGGTTCTGTATGGGATCTCCAGCCAAGTCCTGTCTCTAGGTTCTGTCCCTAGGTTCTGTCTCTAAGTTCTTCAGCCAGGTTCTCTCGCTAGGTTCTGTTTCTAGGTTCTGTGTCTAGGTTCTGACTCTAGGTTCTGTATGGGATCTCCAGCCAAGTCCTGTCTCTAGGTTCTGTCCCTAGGTTCTGTCTCTAAGTTCTTCAGCCAGGTTCTCTCGCTAGGTTCTGTTTCTAGGTTCTGTGTCTAGGTTCTGACTCTCTTTAGGAAAACCTCTGAGTGGGCCACAGTTGACTCTAGGTTCTGTCCCATCTTTCCACCTTTGAATCCATCACAGCATCACGCCGAGGCCGCGCTTTCCCCGGGCTGCTCCCAAGTAAGGACTGAGCACAGCCAGGATATGGTGCTGGCCCCTTCCTGCTCATCGTGGGACACCTCTAACCTTTGCTTGGGAACTCCCCATCGTGTTGGCTAAGACGTTCTAAGAGCTGCATTGGAGTCTGACACTTTTCCTTCCCTCTTTCCCTCCTTCCTTCCTTAGATGTCAGACCTGCGTCATTGTCTGAAGCCTCTGCCTCTTCTCTGCTCCATCCCCGCCTTTGTCCTTCATGGGTGTTTCTCCTAATACATGTCATGTATGTACAGCTGTACGTATGTACGTATATACGCATGTCTAACCCTATCTTGGTGTCTGCTTCTTGGAGGGCTCTAACAGAGGTGGGATATGAGAAAGCAGGCTGTGAGATGATGGGGCGTGGGGTCTGGCTCACTCACTGGACAGCTATGCCATGAAAGATGCTGTCCCAAGTGGAATGTGGGGCACTGATAGTTCTTGGCACAAGTTGGCGGCCCAACAGATGAAGATTTCACAAGTGGTGACCTGGTGAAATGTCCCAGTGGAATGTAACAGCCTTGGTATAATGATACCTGCATTTGAAGAATAGAGAGGAAATAGTGCCATCAAGGACAGTGGAATTAGCTAATTTTACTAAAATGTGACACCCCCCCCAAGGGGTATGATGAGAAACTGAGGGCAGTTAACACGTAGTTATAGATTAAGTGTTTCTCTCTTTCTTTCCTTTTCTACTCTCTCTAAAAATCAATGGAAAAATATCCTCGGGCGAGGATTTAGATAAATAAATAAAAAATTAATATTACCATCGGAGAAGCTATAACATTTTGGACAGTGACTGATTGACTGTGTTTCCCTTGGTCCATGCTGCTCAGGTTCAGTCCTACTCAAGGACAAAGCCTTTTCTTGTACCTTCTCTCCTATGTCTTAAGGACCCCCCTTTCCACCAAATCTTGTTTTGAGCTCTCAAGAAATCTGGAATCAGTTAATTTCATAAATTCTCTTCCCAAATATGACCTAATTTTACTGTATTATGTGGAGCAATTTTGTTTCCATTCATCCATCACAACCTCCTCCACCACTGTCTCCCACTCCCCAAAACCAAGTCCTGGGCCTTGCCTTTAGATAACAAAGGTCCATTAGTGTGTTTTCCCAAAACAAAGCAATCATCCACCAGGTGAACTTAGCTTTCGTCTCTGAAATGCAATAACCCTGGCAAGCAGCTTTTAGAATAATAAATGTAATCCCTACCATACATGGCCAACTAGATCCTTGCCACAATTCTATGCACAGAGACTCTAGCATCAAGCCAAACACTTCAATGGCTGGAAAACGGTTTGATTAAACCGAAAGCATCAGACACATGTGGCTATTATTGTCTTCACTCTTATTATCTTGTCCACAGAAAATGATTCCACCGGCACGGGAGTGGCAAACTCAACTGTCTTCAGAGGCCAGACCCGTGCCAAAAGGGACCAGGTGTAGGAAAACAGGGAATGCTAGAGACTGAGCCAAACTGAAACTTATTTCCCATCTAAACTATATCCCTACATAAAAGTGTGCTTGTTAAATAAAGCACATCCACGAGACATGCAACTCTCAGGCCATCAGCTTATAATCTCTGTATCTGTCCTTGTCACTCACTTGTCTAGCTCGTTCAAGTACAGGGCTATGAAGGGCGACCTCCTGAGGATGCACCCTTACACTTCCTGCATTCAATCTCTTCATTGTAAAGACCAGCAAACTGAAAACTGGGTCAAGAAAGGGTCTTGTCTGAACCACTACATCCAAGCTGCTGAGCTAAACTGGGATTCTAACCCAGTTCATCCTAAGTCCCACCCCAGTGCTCTCCACCCCCTGCATCTACCTGATGGGGTTCTGAATAGGAATGTCCTTGTCACTCACTTGTCTAGCTTGTTCAAGTACAGGGCTATGAAGGGCGACCTCCTGAGGACGCACCCTTACACTCCCTGCATTCAATCTCTTCATTGTAAAGACCAGCAGACTGAAAACTGGGTCAAGAAAGGGACTTGTCTGAACCACTACATCCAAGCTGCTGAGCTAAACTGGGATTCGAACCCAGTTCATCCTAAGTCCCACCCCAGTGCTCTCTACCCACTGCATCCACCTGATGGTGTTCTGAACAGGACGATGCTAAGGCCGGCAAAATGAAGCCTGTAGCTGCTCATTCTGACTGCATCACTTAATTCACTCACCAATTGGCTGAAAGAATGAAAAAATAAGTGAGCTGGCATTGCAAGGAAGCTCCCAGCTGCCTCCCGCCACCAGAGCTGACCTATATTGAACCACTACATCCAAGCTGCTGAGCTAAACTGGGATTCGAACCCAGTTCATCCTAAGTCCCACCCCAGTGCTCTCTACCCACTGCATCCACCTGATGGTGTTCTGAACAGGACGATGCTAAGGCCGGCAAAATGAAGCCTGTAGCTGCTCATTCTGACTGCGTCACTTAATTCACTCACCAATTGGCTGAGTGAATGAAAAAATAAGTGAGCTGGCATTACGAGGAAGCTCCCAGCTGCCTCCCGCCACCAGAGCTGCCCTATATTTGAAGGTCAGACATCAGAGCTGGAGCTTCCTGTGTGGAATTTAACCAGTGGGGCCCACATGGCTGCAGGCAGGCAGGCGGAGGAAGGGAGAAGGGATACTTACAGACTCAGGATCCTGGGTGCTCAGAGCCGTGTAGCCACCTCCCCACCCTCCCATGTGGGGCTTGGATAATTTAAATATCACAGCCACAGGAGCCAGACACACGTTTCAATGTCACCCCAATTAGGGGGCTGGCAAGGTTGGATGGGCCCTAGAGGGAAGCACTGGGACGCCTGCTAGATGAGAGAGCGAGGGCCCCATAGCCACCTTCTTCTAAGGAAAAAGGGGTCCAGCTGTGCTTTGGAGTCTTGAGCAAAGTCCCATTCTTCTGTTGGCTGCTGCTTAAATGGACTGATGGGCTCCTTTCTGCACATGTCGGACAGTGTTCTCATGAGGAACACGAGCCATAACGAAGGAGGAAATACCAAGAGTCATACAGCAGGGAAGGATTCGGTCTGTTACTACGAAGGGTCCATAAGGTAGAAATTGAATGAGACCGGCTAATAGAAATCTTTTCTAAGGAGTAAGGTGCTACGATGGTCCGTGGTTACTGTTGTGGGCATCCAAAGAGCCCTGTTCCAGGGGATGCTCTCATGGGGCCCCAGAGGCAGTGAGAACTGTGGAGTGGCAGGCAGTTTGGGGCAGCAAAGGAGGAAGCCTTTTGTAACGGAGCTGTACAAAGATAGGAGAGACTGTCTGAGAGGCAGTGAGCTCGCCATGGCTGGTTGGGTCCAAGTTCCGGCTGGGTGAGCATTTGCTTAAGGGCACCCAGCCTCTGATGGCAGGAGATTTGCACCGGATCCCTTTCAGGCCTCATGCTCTGGATTTCAGATTT
>NW_005371249.1:65415-96102 GCF_000412655.1 Myotis brandtii | reverse complement strand
ATGAAGTTCAACCAGGAACCAAGAGCTCTGGTCCAGGCCAGGCTCTACCCCAACGTGCTGGACAGTGCCCGGCCCTGCGCCCTCACCGCCACCCCCTCACCCCTCTGGGCTCCGCAGCCTAAGAGGAATGGCAAGGCTGGGTCAGTGCATCTGGGTCTCTTCAGTTGCAGATGACTTTCAGGCAGCCTCTATGTGGAAGGCATATCTGAAGACTGGGGCAGAGTTGCTTCTTCCTTCCTTCCCGGGGACCTTGGTGGTCCCTTCTTGCAAAGTGGGGTTTGGAGGAGCACAGTTTGGAAGCCATGGCTTGGAGTCTGAGGACCCTTGAGCCTTGGCAGTCCATGAGCTTTCCCACAGCATTAGGATTGGTTCCCGGATCAACTGCAAAGACAGAGCCCCCTCTTCACAGAGTCTCAGTTTTGTCACCTGGACGCAGCCCTCTCAGGGCCCTGGCCCCTGTTCCTGCCCCATCCCTACCCCTTCTGCCCCCAAACCAAAGGTGGGAGTGTAGATTTGCACAGGAAATGGCTTGATTAACATCTGGGCTCGGTCAGGGCTGTGGGATGAGAGGGGACTGTCAGAATTGTGAAAACATGGCCGAGTCCTTGGGGAAATCAGCCCAATTTGATATCCCAAACTTGCAAACTGTTGTGGAGAGCCAGAGCCCTGTGACTCCTGAGTTGCCTTAACCATCCTGCTGGCAGCGCAAACAGCAGCCCATCTGGGGGTTGGGGAGTGGGAGATGCAAATCAGTGGTACTGCAAGCTCAGTCCCTCTGGCGCACACTTTAATACCAGGGTTATAACTCCCATTTGGCAAGCGATCTTCAGAAAAGTGGAGGCACTTACTTACCTCAATCGCCTGTGAATGTGGATTCACTTGTTTGCGTATCCACTTCCCCCTCTGTGAGCTCCTAGAATACAGGGGCGGTGCTATCTCTGAGGTGGATGCCGGGGGGGCGCTCCGTCAGAGGCCTTTTGCTGGTTCTGTGCCTCCTTCTTCTACCTGCCTCCTGCGTTCTCTTGCTTGCGGTGGTCTACACCTTGACTCTCCAGCGGCTGCCCCAGGCTACTGGAAACTTCCCACCATCGCAGACAGACTGCAGTGACTGGAACTCAGCTTCTCCTTAGCTAATGACTTGCAGGTGCAGGAGTGTGGAGCCCGGCTCCCTGGTCTTGGGACAGGACAACCCTGAAGCATGACATACTCCAGAGCATCTCCTTCTCAATAAATCAATTGTGTGTGAATCCTTGTCTCAGGGACTCCTGCTGTGTCCCCAGCACCTAGGACAGGGCCTGGCTTAAGAACTGGATTACCAAGGGGGTAGCCAACAAATGAAGCTATGGAAATAACTCTAGAGATGAGTCCAACTCCTCAGCCCAGAGAGGAAGATGCTGAGGCCCAGAGAGGGAAGGCACTTCCCCAAGGACTCACAGGGAGGCAGAGGTGGAGCCTGAGCTAGAACCCCAGTTCCTTGATTCCCAGTTCAGGTGTCTTCCCACTGCTGAGCTGCCCCTCCCCAGTAATCCTGTTATTATTAAGCAAAATGTTCAGAGCCTCAAGAGGTGAGAGCAAACTGTGATGAGGCCTTAAAGATGGGAAGACTGTCTGCCAGAGTGAGGAGGAGGGTGTAGGGTAGGGCTTCTGGGAGGAGGGAGCACGTGAGCTGGGCCTGGAAGGATGAGCAGTAAGTGGGGTCCGATGGGATGATGGCATTCCTGGCAGAGGGAACTGCCCGAGCCAAGGCGAAGCAGCTGTAGAGTGTATATTGTTTGGGGAGCAGAGAAGAGTGAGCTCATCAGAGACAACTGAGGTCTGAAGACACATTCCAGTGGAAAGAGCTCTGTTATCATCATAGCTAACCAATGGGATGAGTGCCGGACTCTGGAAAGGGTGGTATGTGCAGGTGGGGGGCCTTCCTGCCTTTCCAGTGTCCCCACAGAAAGCACTGGGTCCATAGGGTTAATAGGAAGCCCTATCCCCAGAGGCTCCCTGTTTCCCAAGTTTCTTCCTGGGATTGTCCTTACTATTGCAAAGGCTGAATGAGAGGGCTCTGGGCACAGTGGCCTCACAGGGGATTGGAATTTCTGAGCACCCAGAGACCTCTGGGCTAGACCTGAGCCTAGTGAGTGGGACTTGGGGGGGAAGACTGGCAGGGCTCCCAGAAGAGAGAAGGAGCTTGGCTAAATCAATTCTCTATATCCCTGATCTTCTTTCCACACCAGGCTGCCTCAATATATCAATCTGTATAATAGGAGCATAAACTGAGACCATTTTGTCTGGCATTCAGTCCCAGTGACCTGCTCTGTATTTTAGCTGTAGTTCTCAAAAGTCTTCTTTTAAAAATAGGCCAACATTGGGCTAAATTCAGCAATACCAAGTTTCCTGGTTATAAATCCATGGGCAAAGGACTGTGAAGCTATTGAAACCAGAGGAGAAGAGAGATCCTTGTCCTCCTTAAGGAGTCTAGGAAATAGCAAAGGACAAAAAGACATCATTTCTGATGGAGGGTTATGGACTAATGACTCATGGGTAGAGGTAGACAGATTTGGGTGACTCAGAGAGAGACAGAGTTTTACCCAGTTTCTCACACCAGATTAGGGGCAGGGCTGTGGAAGGATCCAGAAATCCTATCTCCCAGGCTAGGGTTCTTTCATTTTGCAGTCAGATTGTTATAGCTGACCTTTAAGGCCTCTTGTTTTGGACCCCCCAGCCCTCACCCCCGCAAGATCTGTGGGGTTATATAAGTTGCGAAGTTTCCACAGGGGTACATGCCGCACACATTCCTGGGGACTTCCTGGGCTGAAACAAAGCTTCTAATATTTCCCCTAGCGGAGCAGATAGTTTCCATCAGTCCTTTCTTTGCCTGTATGTGTGTGCTGCTCCAAACACCGGGAGGTACTCTGTGTCTCCCTTCCCCCTGGACTGGACCTTGTGATTTACTTTGACCAATCGAATATGGCAGGAGTGGTGTTTTGAGACGTCCAAACACAGGCTTAAGAGGATGAGAAGCTTCCTCTCTCCCTCTTGAAATCCAGCTGTCATGTAAGAAGTCCAGTTACTCTGAGACCGCCATGCAGTGAGGAAGCCCAAGCTAATCCTGTGGAGAGGTCATGTGGAGGACCACTAAGGTTCCAGGCACCCATTCTAGCCATCAGCTGAGTGCAGCCAAGTGGATAACCTCAGCTGATGCCATGGGAGGTAGAAGAATCACCCAGAGGGCTCAACAAACTCACAGAATCAGGAGAAATAGTTCTGTGTGGTTTTTTAAAAATATTACTACATTTTGTGTTTGTTTGCTTTTTTCAACGATAGATAAGCAAAAGACCTAGTTTCAAATGTTTTCTTCTGACCTTGAGTTTTTAGCAGCTTAGTGAAAAGGCGATGGTGGCAATTTTGTGGAGTCCGGAGCAATCTGCCAGGTTTGTGCCTTTTCCCCCTGGCCCCGCCTAATCTGTACTGCCTCCGAACTCGTCCCTGTGGGATCACTGCAGGGCCGTCCATCTGACTTTGGAGCCTGCTGGCTGAGAGGATAGAGCTAGTTGGTGAAACGTGGCAAAGGGCAGGTTAGGAGGCTGGAGAGGACCCTCTTAACCCATCGTTAGGATGAAGGTCATTATTCCACAACTTTTACCCATATCAGGCTTCCTTCAGGGCGCTGGGGAAGGGGATGAGTCAGAACAAGTCCCCGGAATTTGGACTCAGAGGAGAGGCCAGGTGTTCCGGCTCCAGCTCCATCACTGACCACCTTGTGAGCTTGTAGGCATCCCTGCGCTTCTATGAGCCTCAGAACTTGGTCAGAGAATGCTCCTTGAGTCCTGGGTCTCAGGCCCTGTTCCAGGCCCAATCTCCACCTGGAGGGGACTCCTCTGCCAAGGGGGAGACACACCAGAGATGGTCCAGTTCAATATCGTGCAGTGGGGCTGGGTTCTGTGGTGAAAGGAGGGCTGGCCAGACTTGTTCTAAGTGGGGACCATCGGTGATGGGGATGTGAGGTTGTGGAACCACCGTGCTCTAGTTTCCAATGAAATCCTGAGTCCCGCTGTGGCAGCCACCTGGCTACTCAGTAGGCTTTAGGCTGGAGAAGATAAAACATTAGATTAGTGGTTCTCAGGGTGTGGTCCCCAGTCCAGCGTGTCATCATTACCTGGGACTTCTTAGAAATGTAAATTCTCAGTCTCCCACCCCCAGCCACTCTGGAGGTTGAGCCCAGCATTCTGTGGCAGATCTGATTTTTACAAGCCCTCCAGGTGACTCTGATGGCTGGTAGAATTTGAAAACCACTGTGTCAGATGACAATTGTCTACTGGCTTGGGGATTTGGCGATCAGTATTTGGTATTTGCAGTTTGTATTAGGCAATCACGTGTTATTGATTAGTTCAGTGGATTCTGGAGTTTGTTGTATTTTACTATCTACTGCTTTATTTATTGGTCTAACTGTTATTGACTTCTGGTCCCATAGCATAAGGTACCATAGCACTGCCTGGTTCCAAACATAAGGTGTTTTGAGCATCTAATATCAGCTGAGGCATGGTCCTTACCTTTACTGGCCTCAGTTTTCTTGCCTGTGAAATGAGCTGGGGGAGTTGGAGTGAAAGAACTTGAATACTGGTTCTGGGTGCTGGTGACTATTCTCAGGGGGGTTATGAGCTAGTCACGTCTCCTGACTGGCAGGGGCAGAACCCAAAAAGGAAGCCCAGGGCAGGGGAGGAACTCAAGCAGGAGAGTGTGGGGCCTAAACGTCAGCTCTGCCACGTGACCAGGACAAGCCCTGTGCTGAGAGCACCCAGGAGATGCAGAACTGCATTCCAACAGGGCTGGAGATGCTTCAGTTCCCCTACAATGTCCACCAGCCCACAAAGACACCCTGAATAAATACAGTCTAATAAAAACAGTGAGCAAGTTGTGCAAACACAGCTTCCAGACATGGCTCCTAGTACTACCTTCCCTCTTTCTCCCAAACACAGTGTTGCCCTGACGTCTTCCAAAAGAAATAGGAGTTGCTACTTCTGAGGGATCATGACAGCTCTGGGAAGCAGTGGAGTTTTTAGCATAGGGTGTGGTGTGAGCAGAGGCTAGGAGGCCTGTGTGGGCGGGGCACACCTGGTGGGGGGACGGTGAGAAGACCACTGTGGCTGGCACACGGGGCATGTGAAGAGGCTGGAAAAAGGCTGAAGACCTCAAATGCTAGGGCACAGGTTTTAGATTTATGTTCTCTGCCAGTTTTTGCCCTACCTTCCTTAGCAGCCAAATCCTTTTGGAAAAGGATATCTTATGTTAATGTCTTATTATAAAACAGACAGTAATGGCTAAGAGTTAGCAACTATGTTCTATGTGCCTTACCTGGATGGATTCCCTAAATTCTTACAACATCCCTCCTCGGCAGACAGTATTGCTGTACCTGGTTTACTTTGGGTAAGAAGGCGAGTCAAGCTTTGAACCCAGACATCCCGGTGTCAGAGCCCGCTGTGCTCAAGCACTGTGCTGTATTCCACTCACTATCTTTCTTGGAGTGGGGCTGAGGGTTGGCAATCTGCTTGCTCAGTCTCCTCCTCCTCCCACAGTGGGCCACCAGGCTCCCCCATGTGACCCAGGGACAAGGGGCTGAAACCGCTGTTCTGATCTGCCCCAGGACTTTGAAAGAGGGAACATAGTCACAGTCTAGCACGGTGTGGAGAGGATGGGAGGGAGAGGGAGCCCTGCAGCCTCCCACTGGGACCAGGCAGAGGCAGGAGACAGAGCTGGGGCTGAGTCTTCTGGCCTCTGCAGCTGGAGTCAGGGGATCCTGCTTCTAAGCCCAGCCCTGTCGCTGACTGTGGTCCTGAACCAACAAGCCTCTGTCTTCCCTGGGGTCTGTTTCCTGATTGTACCACCACAGGGCTGGACTAGGTTAGCAGTTTCCAACCACTTCTGACAAGAGTGACATTAGCATAATTGTTTTTGTTCAAATGTATGAGCACTACTTATTACAAAGTCAACCAATGACGATAATGAGCCTATTTCGATAACCCAAATAATTTGAAATTGGACATTATAAATAATAGTTGCAATCCAGTATCAGCATCAATATCCAATTTATTTCAGTTTTTAGATTTGGTTTCACTGTATTATTAGAGTCCTGCTCCACCCTGAAAAGTAGTTGCAAATGAGAATAGAGTTTCAAAACACTTAACTTCCCATCTCAGAATTCTCCAATTAAACTGATCCAGGAACTTCAAGAAGGATAATAGGCCATTATTTTGTTTCAGGGTTGAATTATTAATAATACCTAAGCCCTGCTCCCATTCCTTAAATTGTGAGTATTAAATTTGGAGGAAGATGATGAGTAAGATTTTTTGTTTAAATATTCATTGTTTGGCAGAAAAATAGGTTTCCAATGTAGCATGAAGGATGTTCAGGGTTGTCATTTAAGAAAATCTCACGCCTCAGCACCCATCTCTGACAGCTCTTCACTCAGAGTTCCTGAAGAGTCAAATTTATTTTGTTTTGCATGTTCAGTCCAAGTGTTAAGAATTCAATTAGATTCTAAACACATTACCTAGAATTGTAAGCAGAGTAACCGTGGGATCCCACACTGCCACACTGAGCCCATTGGAAGTCAGTCAAGGAGGGCCCAAACTTACACCGAGCAGTAAAAAAGGGTTTTTCTGAAATGGTAGTATCAAGACTTCTGGCACTTTTGATTAGTTCAATGGATTCTGGAGTTTGTTGTATTTTACTATCTACTGCTTGAGTTATTGGTCCAACTACTTTTGGAGAGTAGTTGCCCAGCCCTTCTGTTGTGTCAGGTGTGGGCCTCCCATGGTGCCAGACATTTGAGTGCTGCACACGGGACACCTAGAAGCGGGCACACAGGACAATGTGACAAGGTGGGCATCATAGATAAGGCAGGTGAGCAACCTTCCCAAGCAACCGTGTGTCTGCTCCGAATCCACAGAGAGGCCCAGGCCTGCCTCGGCAGCTTTATCCCGAGGTCTGTGCTCAGTCACACTGTGCAGCAGGTTGGCAGGCCTGTGGGCTAAAATTTGGGGGTATGCACAGCATTTTTGCTTCAAGATTTCAGATCATTAAAAACATATATTTAGACAATGCTTGGTAAAGTTATTAAGGGTCTTCTTTGGATCTTTGGGGACTCCAAACATTTCAGTTTGGAAACCATAAGCCTAGGCCATCTCTCAGGAACCTTCCCAAGCGGACATCCAGAGGGCCATCCAGCCCTCACTGGGCACCACATTGGCAATGATTGATTCTGTTGTACCTTCCCATCCCCCACCCCCGCATCTTTCCAGAAGTGGAAAACCAAGCCTTCCTGGTCCCCCCACCCCCGGCCTGTGGGATTCCCTTCTAGGAAAGTCATTACTGCCTCTCTTGGTCGTCTGCCAGCTCTAAAGTGTCTTTTTAATTGCATCTAATTTGGCCTCATCTCATTAAATCCTTAATTTAAACCGGAGCGATCCCTCCAGCTCTGGCTGCCTAATGACAAAGGGGCCTGCACGCCCTTCCCCCTTCAGCATTGCTCCCCAGTCTGGGCTGCTCTCATTTCCAGGTGGTCTCTCTGGGAGGCTTCTGACAAGTGGCTGTCGTCCTCGCCATGCTGAGTGTGGAGCTGAGCCAAGAGGGCTTCCTGGGAGCAGTAATTACTAGTAGAGGCTCAACCCTCCACCCCACTGGCGCCCGGCTCCCAGCCCAAAGTTGCTGCTGCAGTAGCATCCAGTTCTAGTGGTGCAGGACTGGGGGCAAATGAGGAGAAGACACTGAGATTAAACAATAATAAACACATGATAATGATAGTAACCACTACTGAGTGTGGGACATCATGCTTTAGGAATGTCACTTCACCAGGGAAGGTGTCACTGGCTTATGGTCTTCTCATCTCACTCAGTCCAACCTCACTTCCTGCCAGGCTCACTCTTGGTCATTCCTCTTCAGCCACCTAGTCATCTCAGTGCCCTTAGAACATGTACACTTCTGCCCCAGGGCCTTTGCACTTGCTCTCTCTGTGTGGAATACTCTTCTCCTACATGTTTATCTGGCTTACTTCCTCTTTCCATCAGATGTCAGTTTCAGCCTCTCTTTAGAGAAACTTCTCTTGATCTCTACCATTACCCCTTCTTCTACACATTCACTCTGTTTTGTTTTGTTGCTATTTTTGGTTTGTTGGTTATTGCTAGTAGCACTTATCACCAGCTCTTACTAAATTATACATTCATCGTTATAAATGAAGCACAATAAAGAGCAGAGAATGTTTCTGTCCTCTTTACTGCTCTATGCCTTGTACCTGGAACAATGTCTGGCACATGCTAGGTCTTCAACTTGGATTTGATGCTTGACCCCATCATGGCAATGTCTAACCATTTCAGTAGGATATGCACATTCCAACACTTCTCAACTCCAGTGGTTGCCAGGATTTAGATCTCTCCTCAACTTTCTCTGAATTGACTCTACCAACGACAGAGGTCAGCAGAATACTTTCCTGGGGATGGCACCCAAGTCTGCAGCCTAGGGATCTCAGGGTCACGGTTGACGCTTGTTGCATTAATGTGGACCTGGAGGAGCTGGTTGCTATAAAAACAGATATTGCTTCTCAGATTCCTGCCACTGAGTGGGCTTCCGTGGCTGCTTTGAGCTCTCTGCTCTGCTGGGATCTGAGAGGGAGGCACCAGGGCGGAGTGCGAATAGATTGGGCTTCTGAATCAGTCTCACTTGGGCAAGACTCCTCACCTCTCAGAGTCCCCGTTTCCTCCTCTGTGAAACCATCACACATACTTTGCAGGGCCGTGGGGATGCTGCTGTGAGATGATGTACGTAATGGGCTGACACCCAGTAACTTCAACAAATTCCATGCCCATTCTTGGTTTTTATAAAACTTCAAGAAACCTGGAGACTGGTTTTATAAAACTCAATAATTCCTTTGAATTTAATCCTGTCCAAAACTGTGATGGGTCTGAGCTTTTGCCCTACTTGCAAGCTAACAAGCTAGCCTGTCACAGCTACATGGGTACTAGCGGAAGACAGGAGACTCCTGGGTCAGACAAAAGTCATCATGAGCTGTGGTGCAGCAAGCAGTATGAGCTTCATGCCCGCATCAGTTCCCCTTGCTTCCAAGTCCCATGGGGATGATCAGAGCAGCCCAGGTGGATGTTGCGTGCATAATGAGTATGTGACAGCCCTAGCCTGTTTCACTCAGTGGATAGAGCATTAGCCTGCGGACTGAAGGGTCCCGGGTTTGATTCTGGTCAAGGGCACATACCTTGGTTGCAGGCTCCTCCCTGGCCCAGGCCCTGGTCGGGGCGCATGTAGAAGGCAACCAATCGATGTGTTTCTCTCACATCGATTTCTCTCTGTCTTTCCCTCTCTCTAAAAATCAATGGAAGAATATCCTTGGGAGAGGATTTAAAATAAAATAAAGAGTATGTGACAAAACTGAGGAACCCCGAGTTTAGGTAATTCAAATTTTTTACAATGGCCTGCAAGCAAACCTATCTTCGTCCCAGAGGGAGACATTATCTTTATTTCACTGGACAGGAAACAAACCTGTCCTTGCCCTAGAGGGAGACATAATCTCTAGCTTCTAAGGCTGTTCCCGATACAAACATCCATGAATGTAGCTGTCAGTGCCTCTGCTCCTAAGCCATGCAGAAACATGGAGAATTCTCTCCCCATAAGGCCATGTGTGGAAGAGGTCTAAGGAGTGGGCACTGTTGAGAAGAGGTGTGCTCTGGGTGGGAGGGACTCCTTGCACCTCTAGTTCTTTTCAGGCTGTGTTTGGTGACTCTGTGGCATGAACTGTGGGCCTCCTCACCCCCAGACTCACCCACCGTGGGAACACCAGGTGTGGTCTGTCATGTGTCCCCACTCCGATAATACCATCTGTGGGCATGTGTTGGGAGGCACTGAAGATGCAGAGCCTCTGAACAAAGAGGAAAGGACCCACCTCCTGCACAGTTCATGGAGCAGGCATTTAATGAGCACCGATTATGTGCCCAGGCCTGACCTGAGTCTGGGGATAGAAATTTTCTCTTTTTCTTCTTAAAAATATATTCTTATTGATTTCAGAGAGGAAAGAGAGAGATAGAAACATCAGAGAAAGAGTAATTGATCAGCTGCCTCCTGCAGGCCTCCTACTGGAGGTTGAACCCACAACCCGGGCACATGCCCTGACCGGGAATGGAACCTTGACTTCCTGGTGGGATAGAAATTAATCAGACTAGGCCCCTGCCTGGTGGCACTCTTAGGCTGTTTGGGGAGATAGAAATTAGAGATGGGCATGACAACATGGGGTCCTAGGGACCAAGGTAGAAGTAGATGAGGAGGAGGGCATTTAGAATTGCGTCTTGAAGGACAAATGGCCAGGCCATGAGAGGGGAGACAGAGCACAGGAGGGCACGATGGCATAAAGGGAGCAGGAAAGGGTTTTACCTTCAGCCTGCAGGGAATGTGTGCCCACTGAAGTGGGAGGGGGGTAACATCAATTCTAGTTATTTTTCTTATTACTGAAGTGAAACATCCTATGGAGAACATTTATAAAAGATCTATTACAAAAGGAACAGAACACCAATCACCCACAATTCCTCACCCAGAGAAAACCACTGTGAATGCTTAGTGAATTTCTTTCTGGTCGTTTTCATGTAGGCACCCAGTCACCCAGGCTGGAGCCCTGGAATGGCTTGTTCTTTTGCTGTCCTTCACACCAAGCATCTTCTTTCAAAAGCCTGAATCAGCGAGGCAAGTCTTGTTACTTTCTCTAACTCAGACTCAGCCTCCAGCTCTTCCCCACCCAGCCAGGACGCTGGGACAGTCGGGCTCAGGCATTTAGGAGAGTGAGGGAGCACCTCACCTCCCTGGACCCCCAAGATGCAGGGAGGGGGGAGAAGGGCTGTCCCTATGTGCCTAGTCACTGCCAGCTGCCCTGTGACCGCTCGCTCTGGATGTGGAAGCGGAGTTCAGCCTCCTTGCGGGCACTCAGCCAATTCCCCTCTGAGGCAGGTCTGGATCCCATTCCTCTCTCAGACACCAGCTCCTCTCTCTCTTCCTCCCTTGAAGTACCCCTCAGGCAGCGCAGATTTTGGAAAACAAAGGCCAAGGAGGAACTGATGCCTGCAAGCAGCTCCTCTGGCGTCAAGAGAGAGCAAAGGTTGGGCTCCTTCTCGGAACCGGGAGGGAAAAGTCAGAAGAAAACACAGGCAGATATCTAAATGCATTATCTGCCAGAAACATGCATATGTAATTTTTTAAAACCTAAAAACCACAAGCCTCTGCTCCTCCCAGTGACTGTGCAGAGTAGGCCCCCTTCTTCCTGTGGGTGGATGAACACTCAGAAAATCCGTCATCCTCCCTAGATCCTCCCCCACTGGTGTGAGCAGGGCTGGGTCTCTCCCTCCCTCCAGCTGATGAGAAGGCAGGTAATGAGGCTCTGGGCAGCAGCCTCGCTTTCACACTCATTGCTGGTAATTGGTCACCCTTTTCAAGAGCAGGTGGGTCCTGATACGGTAATTGGCAAGGGGCAGGGCAGTCCCCCAGGGAAGGGAAAGGTGTTAATTGCTCTTCCCCTCCCCCAAGTGGATCCCTATTAGGAAGGGAGCTTTAAGTTGAAAGATGTCTAGGAGAGGCCCCAGTGATGAAAATGGCAAAGGTTTCATGCTTCTCTCTGATACTATGAAGAGGGTAAGGTTGCTGGGCAATCCTGAGAACCCGCTGAGGTCTCCTCGTTGGTAAGTGGTAGAGCTGGGATTCGATACCAGGCCTACATACAAGACTCCAAAGCTTGTGTCTTGACCACCCTGGTGTCCTGTTTCTGGTCAAATGGATTGAAGGGAGGGATCTAACTCAGGTGATTCCTGTAGTCCTTTTCTTTTTTCTTTCTTTTTAAAAATAATATATTTTTATTGCAGAGAGGAAGAGAGAGGGAGAGATAGAAACATCAATGATGAGAGAGAATCATTGATTGGCTGCCTCCTGCACACCCCCTTCTGGGGCTCGAGCCCACAACCCGGGCATGTGTCCTGATCGGGAATCAAACAGTGACCTTCTGGTTCATTGGTCAACACAGCCACGGGAGCCACCGAGGCCGGCATCCTTTCCCTTGAGCTCTGTAAAGCAGACAGCCTGGGGAACCAGGCCAGGGTTGGGGGCTGAGTTCCTCTCAGCCTGTGCTTCCCTGGAGGAAGTGTTTGTCAGGGCATCATTCTTTCTTAATAACACTCTCCTTGAGCTCTGTAAAGCAGACAGCCTGGGGAACCAGGTCAGGGTTGGGGGCTGAGTTGCTCTCAGCCTGTGCTTCCCCGGAGGAAGTGTTTGTCAGGGCATCATTCTTTCTTAACACTCCCCACCCAACACATTTTATTCATTGGAAATTATCGTCAGTCCCAGGTTTCATCAGCCTGACCCACAGAGTAAGTGGAAACAGGTGGATTTCCCTCCAACAGCTGTCAGTCCTGGAGAGTATGAATTATACTCCCCTCAGAGGACCCGTGGGCCTTGGTCTGCTGAGCAATGGTGCTCTGTTCCTCAGGGGAGTACCAGCCAGGACTGGAGTGGGACAACAGGCCCTGCCTTAGTCACTGTGGGGACAGTGACATGAGAACACGCATACCTGCATGCATGTGTGCAGCTCTCAGCACCCCTGAGACCATGGCCATCCTGAACAAAGGACAAGATGCCTTAGTTAGGGTTCAGCTCTGCTCTCCACCCAGTCACCCAAGCCAGAGTCCTGGGAGTTGTCTGAGCGGCTCCTTTCCTCCACATCCTCTACCCAATTCATCCCAGATGCCAGTACCAAACTCCGCCTCCAAGATTCTATCCCCACCAGTATCTTAGTCCAGGTCTCATCTTCTCGTCAAAATTTTCATAGCAGCCTCCGCACTGCTGCCCTTGATCTTGGTTTACCCCCTGCTATCAAGCCTCCCCCCCACCCCCCGGACTCATAGACAGAATAATCTTACTAAATTCAAGTCTGTCTTAACCCCTTCTTTGGTTCCCCATCACCAAAGTATGGTCTTCCTCATCCTAGCCTCTGCCTCTCATTCCTGTCTCCAAACATAACAGCACCAGCTCCCGTCTTTGCTGCTATGGTTCCTATTCCCCAGAATGTACTTCTCTCCGCTCCAGAAGCCCACATCCTACTCATGCTTCAAGGACCACTCTTATGGAACCTTCGAGCCTCCTCGGGAAAAGTGGATTTCCAGGTCCCAATCCCTGAAACCTGTGAATATGTTACCTTAAATGGCAAAAGAGACCTTGCAGATGTGATTAAGGATATTGAGATGGTGAGAGGAGCTGTTATGGTAACCACTTTTATGAGTAGTTGGACCCACTCTAGTTTTCCAGGTGAGTCAATTACTCCTCATAAGGGTCCTTATAAGAAGTAGGCAGGAGTGCGAGAGACAGAATAGGGCTGTGACAACAGGTGCACAGGTCAAGTGATATGGGGCTCTGAGCCAAGGAAGCCTCAAGAAGCTGGAAAGGCAGCCTCTAGAACAGCGGTTCTCAACCTGTGGGTCACGACCCCTTTGGGGTCGAATGACCCTTTCACAGGGGTCGCCTAAGACCATCGGAAAACACATATATAATTACATATTGTTTTTGTGATTAATCACTATGCTTTAATTATGTTCAATTTGTAACAATGAAAATACATCCTGCATATCAGATATTTACATTACGATTCATAACAGTAGCAAAATTACAGTTATGAAGTAGCAACAAAAATAATTTTATGGTTGGGGGTCACCACAACATGAGGAACTGTATTAAAGGGTCTCGGCATTAGGAAGGTTGAGAACCACTGCTCTAGAAGCTGAAATATGCAAATAATTGAATTCTCCCCTACAACCTTCAGAAAGGACCACAGTTTTCCTAATCTCAGCCCAGTGAGGCCCATGTTGGGCTTCTGACCTCCAGAACTTTAAGATCACATATTTGGGCCCTGCTGGCATGGCTCAGTGATTGAGCATCGATCCATGAACCAGAAGGTCATGGTTTGATTCCTGGTTGGGGCACATGCCTGGGGTTGAGGGCTCAATCCCTGGTGTGGGGTGTGCAGGAAGCAGCTGATTGATGATTCTCTCTCATCATTGGTGTTTCTCCCCTTTTTTCTCTGTCTCTCTCCCTCTCACCCTTCCTCTCAGAAATAAATTTAAAAATGTATTTTTTAAAAAGATCATATATTTGTATTGCTTTAAGTCACTAGGTCTATGGTGTTTTGTTACAGCAGCTACTGGGAACTA
The DNA here is from genome assembly GCF_000412655.1 of Myotis brandtii. Lineage (NCBI taxonomy): Eukaryota > Metazoa > Chordata > Mammalia > Chiroptera > Vespertilionidae > Myotis > Myotis brandtii. The sequence continues at coordinate 81,877 of NW_005371249.1, read as the reverse complement.
ATACAATACCATATCAGAAGGGGTTGTTCATGTGTCTTTGAGTCCCTGCATACAAAGGACAAAGGACCAAGGCAGGGGCTGGTCCTTCTTTGTGTCTCTAGCTCCCAATACAAGGTCTGTCACAGAGATGATGCTTAGCAAACATTGGATGAATGAATGAGAGAGTGAGTGAGTGAGACACTTCCTTCTCTGGCACTAGCAGACCCACTGTGGATATCAGGTCTTGGCTGAAATGAAATGGAATTGATTTTATTTCATATCCAGAAAACATGGTTCTCTGTGCTACTAACCCTGTTTCCTACCCTGCCAAAAACATTAGTTATGTTGGCTCAAAGGCATCCTTCCTTCCCTGGCCGGGTGGTTCAGTTGGTTGGAGCATCGTGCTGTGCACCAAAAGGTTACGGGTTCAATTCCCAGTCAGGGCACATGCCTAGGTTGCCAGTTCCATCAAGTTGGGATGGGAGACAACCAGTTGATGTTTCTCTCTCACATCGATGTTGCTCATGCCAAAAACATTAGTTATGTTGGCTCAAAGGCATCCTTCCTTCCCTGGCCGGGTGGTTCAGTTGGTTGGAGCATCGTGCTGTGCACCAAAAGGTTACGGGTTCAATTCCCAGTCAGGGCACATGCCTAGGTTGCCAGTTCCATCAAGTTGGGATGGGAGACAACCAGTTGATGTTTCTCTCTCACATCGATGTTTCTCACTCTCTCTCTCTTTCTCTCTCTCTCGCTTTCTCTCTTTCTAAAATCAACAAACATATCCTCAGGTAAGGATTAAAAAAAAAAAGGCACCCACCCTTGGCTATGAGATCACTTAGCCTTGTTGCCTGGCTCACTTCTAGTAACTCCCACGTACATCAATAAGGATGTTAGGCTCCCAGCCTCATGGAACATCAGGGTTGCAGGAGCCTCTACAATCGACCCATCTCACTTCCTCTTTTACGGATGGGGAGACTGAGGCTGAGAAAGGGAAGGAGCTAAAGTGGTCAAATTGTGGCGCTAAAAGGCCAGGAGGAGAACCCAAGCCTGGCCTCTTTACCTGCCCCTCCTAAGGACCCAGATACTAGTATCAACATCCCCACTTCACAGATGAAGAAACTGAGGCACAGAGAAGCTAAGTACTTGCCTGTGGTCAGCTGGTTAGTGGTGCTGATTTGAACTGATTATAACTCCAGAGTCTCTCCTCTTCATCTCTGAGCTATAATAACAGATAGGGAAACTGAGGCCCAGAGGAGGTCACGACAGTGATGGCTGAAGAGAAAACAGGGTAAGGCTAACTTTCAAATCAGAGGCCTTTAAATCCACAAGATGAGAAGTACCTGGGCTAAAAGAAGGCCTTGAGAGTTTGCCTTCTTCAATTAGGCTGCTTGCTTCTCTGAGTCCAGGGCGTAATTTAACTAATGGCACCGGTCTTCTGACATTATCGATCGGTCAAGATTAAATATGTTTGTCACAGTCAAGTGAACTAATCACTTTATTGTATTTCAAATACTAATTTTATCAGATAGATGTTGGGGGGCAACCCGGGGAGGTGCAGGGGGATGAGCACGTGCACAGATGGGGCGGGCAAAAGCACGATCGATGCAGCCTCCCTGCCTAGAGGTCTCTGCACTGGCAGGTTCCCCTGCCGCCTGCAGCCCAGCTGCTCAGACAAGAGGAATCTGCATTTCCCCCCGCCTCCTCCATCACTGTTCTAGGACCCTCTTGAAATTTCTCAGGAGAGGCAATTTCTCAAGCATTATTGGAAAGTGGTAGATGTTTCCAAATAGCTATCCTAAATCACCCCGTAGCCACGAATCGCACAGCCACTCTGACACTGCTGGATGCAAATGCTGCCTCTCGGAGACATTAGCCATTCCTGGAAACACCGACTGGCCGCAAAACCTGAAAATGAACGTATCTGTCTTTCTGGTTTAGAAAGGCTTTGCCATTTCCATAGCTCAGCAAGTTGGACAAGGAGACCCAGGGCTTATTAAATCACTCCCTGGCCCTGGTGCAATTGAGCAAACCTCCCTCCTCGTGAGGGTACACACACATACACACACACACTTACACACATGCACATGCACACACAAGTGCACATGTGTGTGGACACATACACAAATGCACTCACATGTACATACACACTCATATAGCATGCTGTCATGCAGGCATAAACATGCATATTGATTTGTAATGCACAACCCCACAAATGCAAACTCATGGACGCACACATGCACACACATGAGCACACACTCACATCCAAGGTTCAGAAGTTCCCAAGGGACAAGATGTTTTCTAAACACAAAAGACTGGTTTGTCCCCCTGCACACAGAAGCACCTGAGAAAACTTGACTGGGTGACTGTCAAGACGAGGTAGGTCAGTTTCTCTAACTCTGGACACAAGCCCACCACCAAATCTCTTCTCATTTTTAATCACACCAGACACAGGCCACCGACTGCAGCCCCTGTAGCTGAAGAGAGTCGGGTATCTCACTCCCACACTGGGGTTTCTGAGGCTCAGTCCTGTGGTGATGAGACAAGGGAAAGGGCTGGTTCCCAGTATAACTTCGGGTGCTGTACAGCTTTCAACAGCAACTCTGGAAGCAGTGAGGATACTGGAATTTACTGTCCCTATTTCATAGATGCGAAAACTGAGGCCCAGAGATGGGAAGGGGCTTGCTAAGGACACCCAGACAATCAGTGGTGAGTTAGAACTGGAGTTTGGGTTTTAACTCTAAGACCAGCACTTTGTAAATCTCTGGGCAAACTCTGCCCAAGCTTTCAGAGCCTTGCCAAGCTCCCTTTTATCATGTCCCTGTTCTGTGCCCAGTCTTCCACTTATCGCTGGATTTCCTGACTGCAGGTAGGCCATTGAGTAGAAGTCCCCAAATACTCTGCAATGCGGCTGCTCTTTCCAGGGACCTTCTGGCCTGGGACCTTCTGGCCTGGTATCAAGACAAAGGCTGCCTGTGGGGTTGGGTTGCGAGGGCCAAGACCTGTGTTCTTGCCAGGCAATCTCTATTTTTAGAAGCATAGTTTTGTGGCTTAGAATCTGAGACCTGGAGCTTTCCTGGGAAGTTCGGTCCAGTTCTGAGAGATACTTCTTTTCTACGAATCCTACTGGATTAAGCAAGTCAGGAAAACACACACACACAGGCAACAGCTCCCCAGGGAAACAGTGAAAGTCAGAACAACCACAAACAGATTTGCTGAACATTCAAATCTTTGAGCATCATTAAAACCTGGAGAGCTGTGTGTTGAGTGTGTAACCTGGTCTTTAGTCTCTTTTTATGCTATATAACTCCAGATGTTTTACCCCCTAAAAGGATCTGTTTTTCTACATGATGGAGTACCCAATTTGCAAAAAATATCCTGGTACCCATCCCAAGACAGCAAAACGTCGGCAGCATGCCAACCTCCAATGCATTTGTTAAAAGCCAGATCTAGGAAATGTCCCGCATGTGGGTTTTGAGGCTGATGGACTTGGAATCGACAGCCTGAGCTCTGGCCTCTGTTCTGCTTGTGGAGTAAGTTGCCTGAGGTATGAGGCAGAGCTGGTGTTGCAAGCCCAGCTGCCTGCCCTTTGAGCAAAAAAGAATAAAATCTAACAAGATCAACAAGCGCATCTGAATACACACTGGGAACAGGGAGAAAGCATGCGTGCAGTAATCATGTCCAAAATATCCCTGGTCAAGGTGTCAGGGAAGGAAGTATTCCCTTTCCATTGTGTTGTTTTCTATATGGACTCGGGAGACACCAGCCTGCAAGTTGCCCACAACCCTACAGGGAGGGCACAGTGGGGTCCTCAGGCAGCCTGGCATTGACATTTCAGGATGGAGTCATCAGTGCGGTCTCCCTCACCTTTGTCAGGATCCCCACCAAATCCCCTTCTCTGGTGCGGGCCACTGGCCCTCTGTCACGTGTACTACTGACCACTTACCATTTCCAGAGTCCCTGTCCTCTCTTGGTCCCCAGGACCCCACACTCTCCAGGTGTCCCCTTCTCTCTCTCTGGCTGTTCCCTCTCTGCAGTTACCTTTCCCCCAGCCTGTTCCTGTTCCCTGCAGATTGGTATTCCCCAGGAATATCTATCTATCTATCTATCTATCTATCTACTCCCTGAGTCATCTCACCCACCCCCATGTATGTACCCATGATGCTCCAGAGCCCCAGACTTACCTATCCACCTGCATGGATGTTTCTCACACCATGAGTCCAGAAGCAATGTCTGGCATCGATTCGGCAGCTCAAGCATTTCCGAGGTTCCCTTGGCCTTTCCCTTACGATTGCATGAAGGCAGCTGTAGTGCCAGCCATCCCATCTGCACTCTTGACAGGAAGAAAGAAGAAGGACAAAGGGCCCCGTCTTCCCAGCAACTCCCCCCACCCCAACGGCTTCTACTTCCTTCTCCCTGGACACTCCTTTGTGCAGGGCAGCAGAGTGTCCTATCAGAGTTCAGGTGTAGTGTGCAGGCTGCCATCCCCATTGTGGGAACAAGAGGAGGAATAAGGAGCAAGAGGAGACCCCTTACCTGACTGAATCAGGCTCCTCCCCACACCCCCCCTCATTTGCACCCCCATCTCTCTCAGTCCTTCCAGTGAATCCTCACCCACACCCAGAGTGACCTTTCTGACATGATTCTCGGGTCCCATCACCCTCGCTAGCACCTCACCAGGGCTCTGCCCATCCTGGTAAGACTCACTGGCCTGGAGGGTAAAAGTCTTGGCCTGGCATTCAAGATCCTGAAGTAACTGGCATTATTTCTGGAAACTGGAAGTTCTTTTTCTTTGCCACAGCTTTTCAGACAAGTGCAGCCATCCTTGTGGGGGAAGGGTTGCTGATAACAGAGGAATTAAAAAACAAGCACATTAGCTCTGGCCTGCCCAGATAATGAACCCAGGAGAAGGTTATCTATCTCACTGATTTATATTGTTACGGTTTCTCCCATAAACCAAAGTGGGAGTCTTTACCGTACATCTCCCGCCCTCCATATTTGCTGCAGCAAGAAAATCACATTTTTCATGAACCATGGGAATTACTGAACAGCGGTGGTTTTATTTGTTAAGGTTTGAAGTTGGCCATTTCTTCTATCAGGCTGAGTCCTGCTGTTACGTACAACTTCTCATCCAGCCAGACACCATGGAGAATAAATCAGGACCAGCGCTCAGTGTGACAGCCGCAGTCTAGCAGGGCCCAGGGGTTTGGGGGCTAATGGGGTCTCGCAGCAGGGAGGAACTCCTGCCAGCCAGGCTGGGAAGGAGAGGTGAAGTTCAGACTTTGAAAAACAAATGGGAGAATTTTGTCACTTCATAAAACCGATGTCAGTGGGTGAATCATAGACATGCAGGGCCTGCGAGAACTGGCGGGGCCTTCATGATCAGTGAGCCCGGGGGCTGCTTTACGGGGGGTCCGTGAACCCATGGAATTGTGTGTAATTCATTCAGTGCATATGTGCATTTCCCTGGGGTTACAGCTCATAGCTTTCATCAGTTCTCAGAGATTAAGAATCACGGGTCTGGTTCAACCCACTCATCATACAAGGGAAAAACTAAGGAGTCCTTGGAAGAGAAGGTACCCGTTGAGGTCCCCTAGTGAGTTAGGCATTAAGAGACCCAGGGTCTTAGTCAGATCCTTGCTGTGTGACCTTGGTCTGGTCACCTCATATCTCTGAGCGTTTTACTACACATGCAATTAAAGGGTATATAGAGGATTAAATAAAGGAATTCATGCACTTCAATACCTACCCACAAAATTAGTATGTAATTGACTGTCAATAAATATTATTTGAGTCACTAAGTAACTTTGAAAATCATTCTTTGCAGCTTATCTTTCATTCATTCAGTAAATACATATTATCTCATATATACCAGGACACTGGATGAATAAGGCAGGTATAGTCCCTGCTCTCACAGAGCTGGGAGTTAGGTAGGAGATACAGTAAAGAAAACAGATCATTGTTAGTGCTCTAACAATGAACTATTACATTGTTGCTGTAACTATTGTAATACAGTGTCAGCACAGAAACCTGGGGGAGCATAGGGTGAGATACAACCAGGGGCAGGGTGGGGAGGGAGAAGTCAGGAAAGGCTTCCCAGAGGAGGTGACAACTAAGCTGAGCCCTGAAGAAAAAGCAAAATTGGTCAAGCAAAGAGATGGTTGGCACTTTGTTCAGAGAATAACATATGCAAAGGTCCAGAGCAAAAGAAAGCCAAAAGAAACCACGTTGAAATGAACAAGCCTACCAGCACATCCATACCCCTTCACCTTTCATCGTCTATTTATCTTTGCATTTGTTTATTTAATGTTGGTACCTTTATACGTGACCATCTCCTCCTTCCTTGCGAGAAGCCACCAATACTGTCACAAGAGTGCACCAAGGAACATGGAAGGCTGATGACCTTGGGCCTTAGCAGGGCTGATGCTAAGCACCAATTGGATTGTTCGTGTTGAGATAGTGGTGGCTCAAGGCAATTCCCTAACCCGATAATCCTTTTACTGTTTACCAAACTTTACCTTTGATATGCCTGTATGCATTGCTAAAGGGCAAATGTGTATTCAAGTAAATAAAAAGCAGACCAGCCAGAGGTCAGTGTTCCCCTTCAAGAAAGAGGTCTCCACCTGGCCCCCCATGCCTTCTAAATTCACATTTCTTGTATAGCATTTTCATTTGTGCAGCGGCCCCTCCTCAGATCCTGAACCCCGCTACAAAGGTTGCGGCACTTCCTGTTGCTCCAAGTGGTACAGCCTCCCTCTAACTAGCCTTGGAAACTCTGTCAGAGCCCCCTCTTTAGAGGTGAGGAAGCTGGATGGGAAATAGATTCGTATCAAGTGATTCTGGAATTAGAACCCAGGCGGAGCAGTCTGGGGAGCTCATGGTATCAGAGGCAGACAATCACTGTGTGGCTGGCTGAGCTCCCGGGGTCACTGTCCTGCCAGGGACAGCCTGAGTGATCACCCCAGAGATGATTAATTCCTGCCTCTCTCAGCCGGCCCTGGGTCTGCAGCCAAGTGCTGCTGTCATCTCTTTATTCTTCTGCGCAGCTGTTATTGAAAATCAATAAGCTGCCCAAGCCGAATGAAGTTCAGTGACTGGGACCGAGTCCATAAATCAAGTAAAAACTAAATTATATTTAAAAAGGGAAATAGGAATAAGAAGACTGCTTAGAAGTGGAGCTGGAGTCCCGAGAGCCTCAGTTATCATGGACACAAAGAGATGAGCAAGAAACTTGTGTTTCCCAGGGGGCAGGGTGTTGGGCCTGGATGTGCCTCAGAGTCATTTTATCCAGCCCCCTCTTTTCCAGATCAGAAGACTGAGGCCCAGAGAGAAACTCCCCCCTGGTCACACAGTGAGAGGCAGAGCTGGCTCTAGAACCATGGCCCACTGCTAGTCTGCCTCAACCAACTGGCACTCAAATCAGTGAGAAACAACAGCTGAAATGAAGTGAATTTAAGAGAAAACCAAAGAGAGAGAGAGAGGCTTAAAATTTATCAGATCTCTCACTCTTTTTATTTATAGTTCCTGCCTTTAATGTTAAGCTTTAAAGTCCTAAGCAGAGTTGTCTGTTTCCAGCCAAAGACTAGGCAGAATAGTTCCTGGAGCTCACATGGGGCTGAAATTCATATTCCCACCAACCAGAGTGGAATACCCCTTACACACAGGCATTGAACAGGGGTCTCAGAAGGGTATTGCCTCGATAGTGAGGCCAAATTAACTCTAGACTAAAGCCTGCACACTCCAACTCTTGAAAGGATCCACCTGATTTGTGCTCCAGAATGAAACCCAATTTAAAGGAATGCAACAAAATTCAGCAATCAACAATGTGAAATTCATAATACCCAGCATCCAATAAAAAATTTTGAAGTAGGAAGATATGGCCAATCACCAGACAGAAAACTAATTACTAGAAACCAACCAAGAAATGATGAGTTTAGCAAAGAACATTAAAACAGCTATTGAGATCCATTATGTTTGAGAAGGTAGAGAAAAATGGAACCATGATGAAGAGAAAAATGGAAGTTTTGAAAGGTTTAGATCTAAATGGAATTTCTATAAATGGGAAATATACTATCAGAAATGAAAAAAGACATTGGATGGTGTTAATACCAGATTAGACTTCGAAGAAGGAAAAATCAGCGAATTTGAAGCTATAGCTTTAGAAACTATTCAAAATGAAACATATGCTTGCCATATGATCCAGCAATCACACTCTCAGATACCCAACCAAGAGAAGGAAAACATACTTACATGAAGACTCGAACATTCAGAGCTTTGTTCAAAATAATAAAGAGCTGGAAACAACCCAAACGTCTATAGGCTGATGAAGGGAAATAGTCATACAATGGACTACTCAGCAATAAAAGAAATGAACTGATATTTGCAATACATGGGTAATCTCAAGAAACATTATGTTGATTCCATTTCTATGAAGCTCTTTAAAAAGGAAACTTCAAATAAAAGCAGATCAGTGGTTGCTTAGGGAAGGAATTGACTGCAAAGAGGCAGGAGAGAACTTTTCTGGGGTGATGGAAATGTTTCCTATCAACATTTTTGAGATGATTACATGACTGTATATATTTGTCAAAACTTATGAAATTGTGTGTGTGTGTGTGTGTTTTAATATGGATGTAGTAGTTATAAAAGGGCAACATCAGGGATCTTTGTGGTGATAGAGCTACACATGGCATGACCTTCTATAAAAGTAAATACACACATACAAACAAGGACACATACAACTGGGGAAATCTGAATGACACCAGTGGATGTTACCAATGCCAGTATCTAGGTTGTGATACTGTCCTGTAGTGGTACAAAACAGCACCATTGGAGGAAACTGGGCAAAGGGTACACGAGATTTCTTGGCAGTATTTCTCACGACTACAAGTGAATCTACAATATCGCAATAAAGACTTCAATTAAAATACAAGTAATATTGCTAAATTTTATTGTATATAAATTATTGCTCAGTGAAACAGATGTTTTAAAAGTTCTATATGACTCTATAAACAAAGTTGTATTTCCATTTATAACTTGTTCATTCATGAGAGCTTCAATGGGACTTTGCTCCATTCGTATAGAAAATTAAGAATTAGGAATATTTAGGAGTTTTGTACTTTTTTTGTAACACAAGCAGAAATGACTGATGATTTGTCCATGTCTAAGACAGTAAAAGTCCAAAATTACCCCAGGAAAATAGAACGTTCATTCATGAGAGCTTCAATGGGACTTTGCTCCATTTGTATAGAAAATTAAAAATTAGGAATATTTAGGAGTTTTGTCAATTTTTTTTGTAACACAAGCAAAAATGACTGATGATTTGTCCATGTCTAAGACAGTATAAGTCCAAAATTACCCCAGGAAAATAAAAATATCCACCCATATTTTCTTCTTTCATGCTTTCCATTTAGATCTTAACTATAAATGAAATTTTTTTGTCTATGTTATTTAAAAATGTTCATTGTTCATTCATGAGAGCTTCAATGGGACTTTGCTCCATTCGTATAGAAAATTAAGAATTAGGAATATTTAGGAGTTTTGTACTTTTTTTGTAACACAAGCAGAAATGACTGATGATTTGTCCATGTCTAAGACAGTAAAAGTCCAAAATTACCCCAGGAAAATAGAACTATCCACCCATATTTTCTTCTTTCATGCTTTCCATTTAGATCTTAACTATAAATGAAATGTTTTTTGTCTATGTTATTTAAAAATGTTCATCTTTTCTTAATTGATTAGCTAATAGTCCTGACACCACTTGTAGCATAATCCATTTCCCTTCAACCCCCAATATATATATGTTCGAAAAGTTACCTTTATCATATACTAAATTTGCTCCTAAATTTGTGTCTATTTATGGACTGTTTCATTGAGCTGAAGGTATCAAATTTCTTTACCTGTATATCCCTGTTCTCTTTATTGTAACCATATAATATGTTTTAATGCCTGGTAGTATAAGTCTTTTTATTTACTATTTCTTTGTAAAATGTTCTTGGCTATCATTGTAGATTTATGAACTTCAAAATAATTTTTCCAAGTTCTCAAATATCCTGCTAGATTTCAACTGTTTATTAAACTTACAAATTCATTTGGGGAAATAGATAACGTCACATTACTGAAATTTTCTAACCAGGAACACAATATTTCCAAGGCCACCACATTGCACAATTCCAGGGGGCGCCGTTCACATTGGAGTTGTGAAGTGTTCAGCCTGTGTGTCTATAGACAGGGGCTGTATATATATTTTTCCATTTATTCAACTTGTCTTCATATCTCTCAGTAAAGCATTATAGCTTTTGTCATATAAGTCCTGTACATTTCTTGTTATAGTAATTTCTGCGTCACTTCACCTTCTTTATCCAGTCACCTCCACCCTCCTCCCCTCTGGCACCCATCAGTCTGTTCCATGTATCCAATATTTCTGCTACTAATGTGAATGGGGTCATTTTATCATCTGGATCCCCCCGCCTCCCCGCCCCCATGTCATTGCTACTGTATTGAGAGTGATTGATATTTTTTGTTTGACTTTTTATTTGGTAACTGACCACCTTCATGATTATTCGCATTCATTCTAGCATAGTTTTTTAGTTGATGCTGTTGTATTTTCAAGCTAGAAAATTATATCATCTGCAAATAACATCTCTGATTCCTTCTTTGTACTATTCAGACTCTTCGTTTAACAATCCATCAGCTGTGCTCTGTGGGGTGATTGATCAGGGCCAGAGCCCCTGCTGACGCCGCTGGTCACCATCGGTGGGGTGACTGGCCCCCACTTGCACCTGCCTTCATGCCACCTGCTCCACCATGCCACCATGCCACCATGGTCCCGCACCGCATCACCAACACCCACCATGTCCCACGCTGCCCCCCTGGTGGTCAGTGCACGTCATAGCGAGGGGTTGAATGACTGCTCGAGGGGACAATTTGCATATTAGACTTTTATTATATAGGATAGATATATAGTGTTCTCAAGAACACTATATATTCCTGTAAAATACTAATAGCCAGATACTAATATACAAAATATTCTAGCCTTCTTGAAAGAAACCTTATTTGGTATATTATCTTAAATGTACTTCTGTATTTTATTTGCTATTGCTTTATTTGGAATTTTTAAAAGTTTATAGGCAAGCATATTCTATCTGACATCTCTGTTAGGCTTAGTAATCAGGTATATGCTGGGTTTATAGAAGGAGTTAAAAAGATTTTCATTGGTCTGGGACTGCTTAAATAGCATGGGAATTATTTGTTGCTTGAAGGTTTAGGGAGATTTTCTCATAAAGCAGTATGATCTCTTAGCCTTGTTTGGTAATGGTTCTTCAATAAGTGTGTTATCCCATAGTTTCTTATTTTCTTTACTCAGTTAATTTCACCAATTTGTATTTTCTAACAAGATTATCAATTTCCCCTAATATTAAAGATATTTAGTATAGAGATATACATAGTATCCTCCTAAGACTATAAAATCTCATCAGTACCTTTGGTTCTATCACCATTCTCTTTATTTTTTTTTTTTTAATTTTAATCTTGACACTATCACAGATGTTCGCCCTCCCCCCCTCCCTTTGCTCACCTCAATCCACTCCTGCCTCCTCTTCCTTGGCCTTCACCACACTATTGTCCATGTCCATGGGGTAGACATAGATATTCTTTAGCTTATCCCTTCACCTTCTTTATCCAGTCACCCCCTCCCCTCCTCCTCCCCTCTGGCACCCGTCAGTCTGTTCCATGTATCCATGCTTCTAGTTCCATTTTGTTCATCAGTTTATCTTGTTAATTAGATTCCACATAAGTGAGATCATATGGTATTAGTCTTTCTCTGACTGGCTTATTTCGCTTAGCATAATACTCTCCAGGTCCATCCATTTTAATGCCATATTTTCTGTTTCCCCCTTTTTATTTTGATGACTATTTCCTGAAGTATGTATAATTTATTGGACTTTTTAAAGAAATTGTTCTTGGTTGTATTAATTACTTTACTAGGTTTTTATTATTGAATGTGTTCATTTTTTAAAATATGTTTTTATTGATTTCAGAGAAGAAGGGAGAGGGAGAGATAGAAACATCAATGATGAGAGCGAATCATTGATTGGCTGCCTCCTGCACGCCCCCAACAGGGGATCAAGCCCATAACCCAGACATGTGCCCTGACCGTAATCGAACCGTGACCTCCTGGTTCATAGGTTGAAACTCAACCACTGAGCCACTGCAGCTAGGCAAGATTAACATTTTTATGCTTACTTTACAGGAAAGGAAACAGGCTCAGAGGGCAGAAGCTACTATCTAGGGTCAGAAAGCTAGAAATCAGCAGGGCTAAGATTAGAACCCACATCTATCTGTGCTCATCCCCTGACCCCACAGAGCCATTGCGGGTGGACCACTGAGCATATCTAGTCACCTATTTTGCATCATCCTAATGACAAATGAATGTGTAATGCATTAGACCAGCCATACAGTTGTTCTGATTCCACTGTCAAAGTGGGGAAAAAACAAATCCATCATTTCTAGATCCGAGGTGTTTTTATTTTTATTTCCCCTCCTCTCTGCCCCCTGCAGAGCCTGGGGAGGAGGCAGGTTTTGATTCTAACAGCCTGTGTACATCCGTGCCCGCCTGTGTATGCACAAGGTGAAGGAGAGATTATAACTTTATTCTCGCTTGGGGGCAACTGGTTATGTCTGGAAACATTTGAACATCCCATAAAGCTCATTTCTTTTGCAAATGAGTCAGATGACACAAAACACTTCAAAGTGAAATTCTGTTGGGCTTTCCATCTGGCTGGCCTCTGGGGGAATGCGCCGAGCACTGCCTTTGTTAACCAGGTCCCTGGAGTTAGAATTTATGCTGAAATACAAATAACTGTGCATTCGTGGGGAACAAAGCCAAGATATGATCTCAACTGCATTTGGAGTGAAATTCCCCATTTCCTTTAATGCTCTCCACCTTCCAGGCGAAGAGCGAAGAACATTTCTTGCTCCAAGCAGCTGTGGGCTTTCGTGCCCTGCACCTGGGAAGGCAGGCCTGGCCAGTCGTGGCCCCTTCACCCTGCCTCTGATTGCTGCGTGCTCTCGGGCAGGGCACCAGTCATGTGGCCTCCCTTCTCTGTGTGTGAACGCCTAGAGCTTCCCATGTCTCCCAAAACAGTCCCCTGGAACATCCCGTGGAGTGGCTCACCGAATGCCACTCTCCTAGTTGCAGAGACTCCGACTCCCAGACCCTCTTGTGGCAAGAGTTGTGGATATAAAGTGGGTGCTGTCCATCTGATGCACTTCATGCGTTTTGGAAGATCCGTTTTCCTGTCCTTGGCTTGCTGTTCCCCATGGAAACACACGGTCTCCCTGCCGCATCTCTGGTCTAAGCCCTTCTTGAGTCTATCCAGGCAAGAGAGGGTGGCCCCCGCGGCTGCTGTGGACCCACCCCTCCGCCTGCTCCATCCCCAGTTGTCTCTCCAGCCATACAGTTGTTCTGATTCCACTGTCAAAGTGGGGAAAAAACAAATCCATCATTTCTAGATCCGAGGTGTTTTTATTTTTATTTCCCCTCCTCTCTGCCCCCTGCAGAGCCTGGGGAGGAGGCAGGTTTTGATTCTAACAGCCTGTGTACATCCGTGCCCGCCTGTGTATGCACAAGGTGAAGGAGAGATTATAACTTTATTCTCGCTTGGGGGCAACTGGTTATGTCTGGAAACATTTGAACATCCCATAAAGCTCATTTCTTTTGCAAATGAGTCAGATGACACAAAACACTTCAAAGTGAAATTCTGTTGGGCTTTCCATCTGGCTGGCCTCTGGGGGAATGCGCCGAGCACTGCCTTTGTTAACCAGGTCCCTGGAGTTAGAATTTATGCTGAAATACAAATAACTGTGCATTCGTGGGGAACAAAGCCAAGATATGATCTCAACTGCATTTGGAGTGAAATTCCCCATTTCCTTTAATGCTCTCCACCTTCCAGGCGAAGAGCGAAGAACATTTCTTGCTCCAAGCAGCTGTGGGCTTTCGTGCCCTGCACCTGGGAAGGCAGGCCTGGCCAGTCGTGGCCCCTTCACCCTGCCTCTGATTGCTATGTGCTCTCAGGCCTGGCACCCATCACGTGGCCTCCCTTCTCTGTGTGTGAACTCCTAAAGTATCCCGTGGAGTGGCTCACTGAACGCCATTGTGTCCTCCTTCTAGTTGCAGAGACCCCGACTCCCAGACCCTCTTGTGGCAAGAGTTGTGGATGTAAAGTGGGTGCTGTCCATCTGATGCACTTCACGTGTTTTGGAAGATCCGTTTTCCTGTCCTCGGCTTGCTGTTCCCCATGGCCAGCCATGTCAGGAAACACACAGTCACCCTGCAGCATCTCTGGTCTAAGCCCTTCTTGAGTCTATCCAGGCAAGAGAGGGTGGCCCCTGCGGCTGCTGTGGACCCACCCTCCGCCTGCTCCATCCCCAGTTGTCTTGTGGGATCCAGGGCCTGGATATGCCCAAAGGGGTCCTCCGAAAGCCCCTCTGAAAAATCCTAAGAGGGTACTAGGCATGGGCACTGCTAAGCCCTCCTTCTGGAGCCTTCCTGGTCTCTCTCCCCTCTCCTCCTCTTCCCTGCCCTTGGGGAGCGAGCAGTGCCAGAGCCACCTGAGCCTTTCTGCTCAAGGATGGCTCATTTCTTCCTCCCCTTCCTGTTTACCATAGCTTCCACGTCACCAAGATCTGCCAAGAGATGACCATCTTCCCCCAATCACAACCCCCCCATCCCCTCTCATCCCCTCCATCCCTTCCCTCCCCTCCCCTTCTGCTTCACCAGCTTCTCCGTGGGCACTGTCACCCAGTGTGGCCACTGCCCCTCCCTGGCTGAGAGTGTCCACACCCATAGTTCACCAGGTCCAGAGGCACCATCCTGGTCGCATGGGGTTTCTTTGATCTGCTCCACCAATCTGTGAATTCTGGGGGAGTCACAGCCACCCTCCGGGCTTCTTCTATTGCCCCCATCCCTGCAGCAGGAGAGTGGGTGCAGTCAGGCTTTTCAGGGGACACTTACCTGGGTTGACCCTGCAGAACCTCAGATGCCTGAGAACAACTTCAAGATGAGAAATCGTTCCCCCCCCGCCCGAAGGCTTCTTCCACGTGGACCCTGGGCTCCCATGGCCGGTTTTGGAGTCTTCTGACACCCGTCTTCCTCCTCCCATGGGCGGCACGTGAGAGTCCCTGGCTCCTCTGAGACGCCTGAGCTTTTGGGGGGCTCCAGTAGCCCCCACTATGAGACAGCACCATCTCGCGCCTGGCCCGCGCTCCCTCCCTCTCAGCGCGGCTGGTTTGGGAGCAGAAACAAAAACCAGAAAGGGGCAGGCCTTCCCCAGGTCACAGCCATCTGAGACTGGACCCCAATATATTTTGCATTTCCCCCTCCCGCACGGTGCACCTAGTTAGGCTGCCATCCTTGAACCTCTCCTTGCCCTCTTACTAGTTAGTATGTGCCTCCCGTCTGTGTATTTACTTTGGTTCACTAATTTCTGTCTCTGCTTTCTCTGCTCTTTTTCCAAGTTTTGTGAAGATTTTATATTTGTGCATTTTTTTTAAAAAATGGTTTTTTTTTTTTGTCCTAAGGATAAAAAGAATATATGCACACTGTAGAAAGCTTGGAAAACAGAAGAAAGATGGAGGGGGAAAAGTACCTTCCATCCTTTCATCCAAGTGTCAATAATCTTATGGTATTCCCCCCCCCCCCCCCCCCCCCCCCCCCCGCCCCCTTGCTTAGGTCCAACCATTTCACTTTCCAACAGCTGTTTTGAGACGTGAGGAACATGCTGACAGGTCAAAGATAAGCTGAATAATTTCCAGGCACGAAGAACACACAAAGGATCCGAAATGTGGACGGGGTGCTCGGAGGTCCCCAGCAGCTGGCACATCACCAGCTCTGTGGCTTTGGGGAACTTGTGAGAAAGAGGAAGGTGTCTCCTAGGAGCCTGGGCGCTGGAACGTTCTCCAGCCCTGACGTGATTTCTGCTTGTTCACAACCAGCCTGCCAGAGGCGGCCCTCAGCTCGTGAAGGTGGCACGTGAGCTTAGACTCCTCCCGTCCAACACCCTCATTTTAGAAACCGAGGCTCAGAGGAGGAAGAGACGTGGCTTCAACTGTCAGTACCCAGAGGCTTCAGGGCAGCCTGGCAGCAGACGCCCTCCTAGGACGTGCTCCCTGCCCAGACGTCCCTCGCTGCTGACGACCTCGTGCCCCTCCTAAAGGAGAAAGCTTTCTCTCCACTGCTGGGTCCGGGTAATTGAAAGGTAACTTGGTGACCCATTGCCAACACCCAGCACTTCTCTCATTACAGCACCCAGCTCCAGCTTGTGATGAAGGAGCTAAGACACAGACAGGTGGCCTCATTTGCCCCGATGGCATAATGAGCGTGATGAGCCCCGTGAAGGAAATCAAAGGGCTGTGTCTGACAAATTTTTCCTTCCTTCCTTCCTTCCTTCCTTCCTTCCTTCCTTCCTTCCTTCCTTCCTTCCTTCCTCCC
>NW_005371249.1:60909-65354 GCF_000412655.1 Myotis brandtii | reverse complement strand
CCTCCCTTTCCTTTTTTCTTTCTTTCTCTCTTTGGAAAAAAGAAGTTTAACAAATTTCAGAAATATTCATGCTCAAGAATTGCCCAAGGCATCTGGACCTTTTAAAAAAGTTATTACACTTTTGATAAACAGGATGTACTTAAAATGTTTAAAAATGAGATTCCATCTTAAGATCGGGGACTCATTAAATAGTCTTTAAGCTCATTTCTGTATTATGATATTTTTAACCAAGGTAAATTTCTAAGTTTAGTTGTATTACTTCCATATGTTTCTCCATAATTACATACACTTGATGCTTTCAAAAGCCCTAGTAAATCTCACTGAATGTATTTGTCCCTTTTGCTTTCTGAGTGTAGCCCATTCTCAGCAAACATTTAACAAACTCTGACTGGGTGCCCGCCCTTGCACAGGTGTGCGGGTATGGAGGTGAATAAGGCGAGGCCGCCACCTCCAAGAGGCTCACATGCTAAAGGTAGGCGGACAGGTGAATAAAGAGAGGAACCAGGTATCACGGCTCCTGAAACAAGGGTGAGGGGATGCAAAGGGAGGCAGGTGACTCCCAGGGAGCAGGAGTCCTTGAGGCAGGCAGCAAGGGAGCAGAGATCCATGCGGAGCTTGGCCTGAACCTTGAAACTGCAGGAGTCGGGAAAGGGCAGCTCGGGCTGCAGGAGCAAGAGGATGGAAGGCTCGGTGGGGTGGGAGAACGTTGTATGTCTGGGGAACGGCATGTGGTGCCTTCACGGGACTGGAGCATGGGGCACAGGGACAGGGAAGGGGACAAGGATGAGGAAACCCAGCCACTGATGTCACACGAGTGTCACACACTGACACTTGGTTGCAGAACTCAGATTCTCCAGCCCTTCTGCCTCTTTAGCAAATCCGAAAGCCTTGATCAGCCTGCACCCACTCCCCTGTGATCTGCACCCACAGGGGCCCCCAAGGAGCAGACCATTAGGGGGTTCATCACTAAGCCCCTGCTTGACCTGGCAGATCCAATGCAGCCCCAGGCTCCCAGGCGGTGAGCGCAGCCCTCACAGGGCCTAGCTCCTCTCTGGGCTTCAGCGACCGCGTCTGGACAGGGCAGGGCTGGACGCGCCTCTCTCCAAGCCTTCTCAGCTGAGTCTCAGCTCCAGGATCCAAAAGGCAAAGCAAAACAAAAGCTCTACCCGCTGTGAGCCGAGCAGGCGGCCAGCCTGCCAGCCAGCTGCCCGACCTGGCATCGGTGGCTTGTCCCACACTAGTAGTTGGCACTGGCCAGGAGGAGGGTTTGGGAAGAGGCTCCGGCAGACTGGCATGCCTGGCCTCCCAGATGACTTCCCAGCCCATGTGCCAGTGGGAAACCAACAGAGGCGGGTGGCCAGGGTGGGCAGCCTGGGAGGCAGAGCAGGTGGCCCCAGAACAGCAGGTTTGGGCAAGTCATGTCTGGGCGCTGTTCTGGGGGCTATCGGGCTGCGGGAGCCAAAGGGAAGGCGGGCATGAATGTGTTCAGTGCACAAAGAGGGTCAGGGGTTGGAGGTGCTGGGTCAGGCAGGCTCTGCAGAGGCCAGGGATTGCGGTCTGCAGATTGGACACACACAGGACATCTGAGGCCATAGCCACTCCCCAAGTCAGAAGCCAAGCCCTGCATGTGGAGGGAAGACCGGCCCACCACATAGGCGAGAAGGGCGTGGGGTCAGAAAGCTCACCCCCCTGAGGATGGGAGGGTGTGTGGAAAAGACAAGCCCTGAATGAGAAGGGCAGGGATCCAGGGTCAACCTGCCATTGATTCCCTGAGTGAACTTGGGCTTGTTCCCCCTCCTCTCTGGGCCTCAGTTTCCTTGGCAACATGACGGGGGTTACCGTTACCTGTTTCGCTTTACCCAGAGGAGTCTGTGAGAAGACAGATCATGAGTGAGGTAACAGATATGAAAGATGTAAACAGTTAAGGCTGGAGCCCCTCCAGCCCTTGACCTCACTGACTCCCTGCCTGTGGCCACTTCACAATCTCTATGTGACAGGAATCAGTGGTGGCAATGCTGTGGGTGAGGGATGTGGCAGTGGTGGCCTGTCTTGAAGCTTCACTTCCACTTACAAGGAAAAATTGTGAAAATCTTTTAAACTGGGCAATAAAGATTACTGGAAGTCCTTCTAGTAACTTCTAGATAATTCTTATCTGGTCCTTTTAGATAATCCTTTCTTACAGGTTATCTGTTCCTTCATTGTTTTAGAGCTATCTTGCAGCTTTATAAATAGTAGAAAACTGGTAATGCCTTGATTCCCATCCATGGAAATTCAAATGAATTTTGTCCATTGGAATGGCAATGATTATTGCTCTGTGGATATTGACTACTTTTGTATTTATTTCAACATTCCTGAAGGCCCACATGTGCAGTTCTGTGGATCCCCCATTAATGAATGAATTAAACACAGTACCTGACATGTTCTTTTTATATCCATTGTATTCGTTTTCTGTTGTTGTGTAACAGTTTGCCACAAATTTATCAGCTCAAAGCAGGACCCATTTATGGGCACACAGTCCTGTAGGTCAGACATCTGAGCATACACAGCAAGGCTGGGTTCTCTGCTCAGGGTCAGCCAGGCTGCATTCCTTTCTGGAGGCTCTGGGGAAGACTTCACTTCTGAGCTCATTCAGGTTGTTGACCAAATTCCACTCTTTGAGGCTGTAAGACTGAGATCCCTGCTTTCTCTCTTGCTGTCAGCTGGGGACCCGTCAGCAGCTGGAGGCCACCTCTGTGGGTTGGCAGTTCACAGCACAGCAGTCTGCTTTCTTCCAGGCCAGCAGGAGCAGGTCTCACTGGTTTCTTCCTCTGTGACCACCCAGAGAAAATGCTCTGCCTTTAAAGGGATAACCTGCTGGAGTCAGGACCACCCTGCAAATCCCCTTTAGCCATATAATATAAAACAATCCCAAGAGTGGTACTGTATTTATAGGTCCTATCCACATTCAAAGGAGAGGGATTATACAAGGGTGAGGGTCATCCTAGAATTCTGGCTACCACAAATGATTTTACCTAACAGAAAATACTTGGACTCAATCTATAGAAACTAAAAGACCACCAAAGAATAGGAACAGGCTGGTGGCGATGATGAGGGTGCTAACACTCTCCTCTGCCCCTTGGTACTGCCGCTGACCCAAGCCCTGACCCACTTGAAGGCCAGCTTGACGGTAAAGTTGACTTTGGTTATCTGTCTCCCTATTCAGGCTAGGAACTCCTCCCAAGCCGGAACCTCCTCCTACTCAGATCTCACCTAATCTGGAGCCCTTACAGCAAACCCTGGTGAGTAGATTGATTCTCTCTTCTGTTTATTTTAATTCAAAATACCCACTAACACTCACACAATCTCTTGGGTCTGGGGGTAGGATACTGTGGAGAAAGAAACTCAGAGAGGCTCCAGCAATGAACATCGTGTTGGTCAAATGGACACTAGGGAACCTCAGGGCCATCAGAGACCAGAAGATGGGATGGAGGTAGTTCTGATTCCCGTGAGGGTTCAGCTTCAGGGTGGGCAGAGAATAAGATGGAATCGCTGAGTCCTCCATTTGGTCTGCCTCCAGGGCCTCTGCCTCATCCTCCTCTATGGAGAGAAACTTCATAAACTCAGAACATCACCAGCTTCTCCCCCCACTCCAACCCCAGACAGCTCATTCCATCTTTGTCTCTGTGCTTTAGCACATACTGTTCCCTTTGCCTGGCATTTTCATTGGGCCTAACCTCCACAAAGGAACTTCTTCTTTTCATTCTTTATCACTCAACTCAAGTATCAGGTCATCTGACAACTGTATTCCTGGCATGTTTCTCACCTTCCCACGGGCTATTTCCATATTGTTTGTTTTAAATGTATATTGAGAATGGACTCATCTAAAGGCTTACCTTGCTAACTTCCTGCTCCCTACAAAGGAAAATGTCACCGGAATGTGTAAAAATAAAAATCTAAGGCAAAACATTAAAAAAAACCAAACTCAGGTCTTCTGGGAAAACTTCCTTCAGAGGCATCAGAACAGTGGAAAGAACATGGGCTTTGAAGTTAGTTAGAATATTGCTTCTGCCCCTTCCAAGCTGTAATGTAGGCTCTCGGAGCCTTTGTTTCCTCATCTATGAAACGAACACAATGCAGTATTTGATGATAAAGCCCGTCTCAGTGACCGAGTGCACCATCATTATAATAATTATAATTGTGTGCTTGCCACATTTGTGCTGGACAGCATGCTCAGTGATTTATATGCATTCTTCATTTAATCTCCCCAACAATTCAATAAGGAAAGTTCTGTTATCCCACTTTGCATATTAGGAAACTGAGGTTGAGAGAGGTTGGACCCAGTCTTATACCCAAAGCTCCTCGTGCTCTTGATCATTATGACACACTGCCTCTTAGAAGGCACTCAAGAAATTATTTCCTTTTCCTTCTCTCTTCCCCACCAGGCTCACCTCTGGACTATTAAAGCT
>NW_005371249.1:44546-60503 GCF_000412655.1 Myotis brandtii | reverse complement strand
GATCTTGAGTCTTTTTAGGAAGTGAGCAGGGTATGATTTATATAATAAAATGATTATAAGCCATAGATAAAGAGAGAAGACTGCCCCTTCCACTCCATTCCCCTTCCCTCTTATCTCAGCTGAGCGATAGGCCCCGCAGGAGCCCAGCAGCAGAGAGATAAACACATCAAGGCCCGTTCCAGCTTCACACCAGACCCTGGAATTTAATTTAACTCGTACAGACATCGGTGTTGTCACCCCTGGGGGCTCCCAGAGCAGCCTCACAGAACAGCTGGTAACAGTGTGATGGTTTGCCTTCACACCTCCGATTGAATCGCCAGGGAATCGCACAAAGGCAGGGCCCTGGCGACCATTCCACAGGAAGACTCCAGACTCCCTGACCCCTGTCGGTCTAGCAGCAGCCCCCGAGATCACCCAGTGACCCTTTTGTTTTTCAAGTAGCCAAACCGAGGCCAAGGGATTTCCTCAAAGTCCCACAGCTTTCCCAAGTTTTGTGAAGCAGCAGTGAGGACGTAAACAGCTGGAGCATTTCAGCGAGTGGGTGTGCAGCTCTGGCACAACGGTCTGCCCTTCCTCCTTCCCCACGTGCCGTCCAATGTGGCGCCGCCAGCGAGGGGCAGGCCCAGGGTAGCTATTGTGGTTAAAGAGGGTCATCGGGCACGCGGTTCACATGAGATCCAGGTTATCATGTGAACTCCCCACTTTGTTATTTTAATATGAAATTCTGACTTTTTGTATTAAGCCGTGACTATTTTTATATTAAACGATGACTCTTCCATATTAAACTCTGATTCTGAAAGCAGATAATTCGGTGACAAGGCAGCTTTTGATATGAAACAAATATGGAACCTATTTCTCGTGATCTTTTTAATAATTTTCTATTATCAGCTGAATTTGACCCTGAGCATATTCCACCTATTGATTGAAATCACACTTTCTAACTGATTCACCGTGCATTTTGGTTTTGCGGGCCAATTTACCTTAGAGCTTTTCCCTCATCCTCAGTGTTAGAATTAAATTTTCTGTGCTTGCCTGTTTTATAGCACACTGAACTCTGTCGATTCCATAAAATTTTAAAGCGTGTTTATTTATTGAGCACTTATCATAGCCAAGGCTGGGGAGGAGAGTGATTTCTGGCTAGGGATCTACAGATTTGCAGAAGAGGCAGCCTCTGCCCTGAGGAAGTCGTGATTAACTAGAGAGTAAAATCATTAGCAGATCATTAAAAACCACGTGGTGAAAAAAATAAGGCCAGAAATCACGAGAGAAAGGCCGAACTGCATAAATATTTAAAATTTCTGAGGCAAAAGGCATCATAAATAAAACTAAAGTACAAATGACAAATTGAGGAAAAATATTTTCAACATTTATTACACACTAAAAGGTTAATAGTGTGCATGGATAAAGAACTTTCTACGACTCAATAAAAAAGAAAACAACCCAATAGTGAATGTGCAAGAGACTTGAACTAGACATTCATTTTAAAAGAACTAGAGAAACTTGGTGCTCAAACAAACAAAATATAGATTAAAACAACAAAAATATATTTTCACCTATCAGATTGGCAAAACATTTCAAGATTGATCATGCTTAGTGCTAGGGAGTTGGTAGGGAAATATATACCCACTGGGAAGGGGGTAAATTGAGAAAACAATTTAAAGGCAGTCTGGCAGCATCCATCAAAGATTAAAATGTGAGTATCCATTGACCCAGACAGTCCACTTCTAGAAATTTATTCTGCAGATTTTCTCACTCAAATGCACAAAGATGCTTATCCTAAGTGGTCCACTGCAGCTGCTTCTTCAAGTGGGAAATTTAAAACATTTTATATGTCCATTAGGTTTGTTAAATGAATTAAAGTGTAGTCATAAAATGAAATATTATGCACATATTAAAATAGAATTAATATGAAAAGACATCAAAATATATTAAGTGACAAAAGCAAGAAACTGGACAATATATTCAACATATTCACAATTGTGCAAACATCTAAAACATAAATTTACATATACCTATAGCTTGTGTGCACTTAAAAGGTCTGAAAGGATGTACACGATTGCAGGGATTGCCTTCGGGGAACTGGGATCCTGAGTGACGTTTAAGATTTACTATACACCCTTCTTTTTGTTTGGATTATTTATGATTAGAAAAACTACAGAAATGTAAAAGAATATACCCTAACTCTTCTTGCTGATTCCTGTCCTCCAAGCCTCTTCCCAAACACCGTTTGACTTGCAGTGTTGATTTGCCACGCAAAGACCTGTGGACACTGGGCTAAGGTCCACTTGAAGATTCCTAGTTTTCCACTCAAGTGACCAGTTGATTATGACAGCCCCACAAAGACAGGACCGCAGGAAGAAGAGTGTATTTGCGGAGGAAGTGTAGCTTTAGGCATGTTGGGTGTGAGGTGCCTGGGGAAGGTCCACTTGAAGATTCCTAGTTTTCCACTCAAGTGGCCAGTTGATTATGACAGCCCCACAAAGACAGGACCACAGGAAGAAGAGTGTATTTGCGGAGGAAGTGAGGATAAGGAGTATAGCTTTAGGCATGTTGGGTGTGAGGTGCCTGGGAACCCTGATGGAAATGGCCAGCATACGGTCTAGGGAAGAGCTCTTGCAAGTCCTTGCTTGTAGGTGACAGTGGGTAGATGACACTGAGAGGTTATAGAGCGAGAGGAGAAGATGCCCCTTGATGGGGCACTTTAGAGCCACGCTGGCCATCTTTCTGTCCCTTCAATTCACCAAACTTACCTCTGCCTTAGAAATTATATAAATTTATATGTAAATTATATAAATTGAGACTTTATATATTTCTTATTAGTTGTTCCTTTTATCATGTAATGACCATCTTTATTCTTAATAATCCTTTGGGCACTAACGCCTATTTGCCCAAATATCTATACTGCTTTTGTTTTGGTCAATATTTGCCGAGA
Source organism: Myotis brandtii (assembly GCF_000412655.1). NCBI lineage: Eukaryota > Metazoa > Chordata > Mammalia > Chiroptera > Vespertilionidae > Myotis > Myotis brandtii. The sequence goes on along the minus strand of NW_005371249.1, from coordinate 57,571 downwards.
ATATATAGCATAGAGCTTTTGATAAGAATTTTAATCTGAGAATTTCTATTCTTTCATCAGAAACTTTGGTCTATTTATATAGTTGTCATTATAAATTTTCTTGGATTTAGTTATTTATCTCTTAGTGCTTTATATTTATTATGCTTTTTAAAAACCTTCTGTCAGTGTAATTGAATCTTTTTTTTATTGCATGCTTCCCCTCCACTCATTAAGAGATGATACATCCTGTCTCTATTTTTGATTTTTAATATGCATATTGGGTAGTATCAAGTTAATTCCTATCTACACTTTCTTCCCCCAAAATTCAGGACCTTAGCACACCTTGAATTTTATCATACCTCCCCTATCTTATTATTGCCCAGTATTTTAGTTCACACCTAATTTTTATATCTTTCAGATTATTAGTATTTTATACATTCAATATATATTTATTTTTAACCATGTTTACTATTTCTTTCCTCCACATAGCTCCTTACATTCTACTTTTCCTTTCTGAGCTTGAATCTCTTTTTCCTAAAGTACATCCTAGTATATTTCTTTTAGAGAGTATCTGTTAGTGGTAAACTCTCTAAGCATTTGTCTAAAAATGATTTTATTTCAACCACTCTTAAAGTTTAATTACTTTTAGTTTAAATTTTTTTTGAGTGGAAGAGTGAATTACAGAATTCTAGGGTGATAATTATTTTTCATTGTCTTGTGAATTTGATTATTGCTGCTGAGAAGTCTGCCATCCTCTACTTATCATTTCCAAGAAGTCTCTAAAGATCTTCTCTTTGTCTTTGATCTTCTATAGTTTCACTTTGATATATTTATGATTTTAAAGACTCTTGTTTGGTACTGGCTGTGCTCACTGAATCTGACAATTCATGCTTTTCATCAATTCTGGAATATTCTAGTTATTACTTTGAGATTTCATGTCTTTGATCACTTATCAAATATTCTTAGCCATTCTCCTAACAGTGCCTCTCCCAATTCCTCTCAGTTCTAACCTTACGATGTGCCTCGTAAATGTATGTTGGAGCTATTCTATCTTCTCAACTTCTATTTTATAGTTTCAGTGTCTTTGATTGACAGAGTAGCATTCAAGGTAGTAGCCTCAGATTTATCTACCATTTCACTAATTCTCCTCATAATCTCTAATAGTCCATCCACTGAGTTTTAAATTTGAAATAATTATATTTTAATGTCAAAAAGTTCCACTTGATTCTTTAAAAAATATGGCTATCTATATTGTTTTGTTTTATTTGTCTTCAGTATTTTAATATTTTTTATTATTATAAAATATTGTATGACCTTATTCAAATTTTCAATTTTCTGAAGCACTTGCTGGTCTAATTCTGCTTTTTGTTGTGCTGCCTGCCTCTCATTCATTGAGGATTATTACTTTTTTAAAAATTTTGCATTATAAGCTTAACTGTGAATTTTCTCTGTGGGAATTAAGAGCAGAGGCCCAGACAAACAAGTGAGTGGGATTTTTCTTGTCCACCTTCATCAAGGCTTTGACCCTTTTAGGTGGGAAGGGAGGACTTACTAATACAGTTCTAATTCCCCACCTCATCTGGGATTTAGCCCTAATTTCCTGTCTCCAAGTGGAATAATAGGGTCACCTGAGCCCATGGTTGAACTTCCCCCTCTTTTCCTCATCCTCCAAATCCCCATTACATTGACCAACGGAATGTACTGTGGGGAACAGTCAGTATGAGGGATGACCATCCACAGAGCTGGCACTTGCCCGAAGTTTGAGACATTTATGTGAGATAGAGTGTAACAGGGAAGGATAACTGGAGTGGGCGCCACTGTATGAAACAAAATCTCATCTAAAGTGTAAGGGTCCTGTAAGTGTCTTGCTGACCTCCTCAAACTTAAAGTTCTCAAGGAGAGAAAAGGGTACATCAAAGGAGAGGAGTTGAAATCTCAATCCTGCTAGCGCCTCTGGCGGTCAACTAGTGCCAGGACTTTGGTGGGCCAGGGCACTCGAAGCCCACATTTGGCCCAGTGGGCTCAGCAAACAAAGGGGGTGTGCTCCGTACTTAGCCTCTAATGAGGGCAGGTGTGCAAGTTAGGATGCCTGTATTTCAGGCCCCACAACAAATCAGAAATGATTTGTTGTCATGTCGCTCCTTTTGACTGTTCCTCTCAAATCCCGTGGAAGCTCTATCCTGGAAAGCTAAATAGACAGCAAATCCAATTTTTTCCCTTCTTTGCTAATCTGGAACTTAAAGATTTAACTGAAGAGTCATACAATCTGTGATCAAACCCATCTCTGCTCCAAAATTCTGAACAAAACTTACTTCCCATCTGTTAGGATGAACAAATAGAGAAAAATAATCAGATATGAAAAGAGATTCAATAGTTTAAAAAAAGAAGAAAGAGAGAGACTGTATTGGAGGAATTATGAGAAATTGAAGGAAACTTTGATAAAATTCTAATGTGCATTTTCAGGTATATTCAGGAAGATAATATACTTATAAAAAAATGGTCTGAAATAATACAAGCTTGTTTTCGAATGAAAAGCATAATTGCTGAATAAAACGGTAAGAGAGTCAGTGAAAGTCAGATTGGATACTGTAGAAAACCGAATGAGCAAATTGTATGTAATATGTGCTTGATACATTCTCCTAGAACCCATAGAATATAAATAAAGCCTGATTAAGGTATAGTGAAAAGATAAGAGTTGTGGAAGAAAGAAATAGGGTCTATTATACTTCTACAAATAATAGAAATTCTCGAAGGAGAGTGTGACAGATTATTAAAAATGGCCTCCAGTCATTCATGCCTCTCTGTGTCTTCACCCCTCCTCAATGTGACCTTGACACTCCTATCAGGAGATGGAGTCTGTTCCCCCACCCCTTGAGTCAAGGCTGGCCTTGTGATTTGCTTTGACCAACTGAATGTAGTGGAAGTGGCATTCTGTGACTTCCTAGCCTAGGCCTTGTAACTTCCACTTTAACCCTTGAAACCTAAGACCAGCAAGTTGTGAAGAAGCCCTGTCTGGCTTCAGAGCTGGAGGATGAGAGACCATGTGGAACAGGCACCCAGCCAACAGGCAGCACCACTGCCAGGCATGTCAGGGAGGCCATCCTGGACCCTCCAGCCCCAGTTGAGCTGTTAGATGATTGCAGCCACACAAATGAGTGATTAAAAACATTTTTTAAAAAATACTTAGGTTAAGATATTAAAAGTGCTACAGAAGAAGCCTTCGGATTGCCAGTCCACAGAATTGTAAGCAATAATAAATCATGAGGGTTTTGAGCCCCTAAGTTTTAAGCCATTAAGTTTTAGGGGTGGTGTGTTATACAACAGGAACAGAAGAAGAGTCATGAAAGAAATAATCATGTGCAGGGGTGTTCAGAGTCCTCTTTTCCCCCCAACTGAAGTTTCTTTGGTGCGTACCAGTCCATCACCAGCATGAGGAGGTCAGTTCCTGGTCCCTAAATCACATAATGCCCAGAGATACTGTTATTGTGGGGCACCCCTGGCTGTGACCAGTGGTGTGAGGACAGCACTAACTTGGTGGCTTGGTTTTGGTAGGTCATCTCAGAAATACAGGGGACACCTGATTACCTCTGATTCCCATATAGACAGAGTGTCATCTTCGGAGTCCAGACCAGTCTGTACTCCAACCCATCCAATGACTATACAACACTGGGGCCGTGGGTCAAGCTGTGCTAAGTGGGGATCAGCTGCCCTAGTGAGTACCTCGAGATGTGAATGGGCTGAGTCCTCTATTCTGACTACTGCACAGGGCAGGCCGCCCATTACTTGCCACTTTCTGTGTTTATGGGAACCAACAACTGGGGGCTGCAACCAGGGTCAGAAGTGGGCTCAAACGGCTGCTCAAATCCTGATGACCCTCCTGCCCTCAGACACAAAGGCCTAGTGTCCACCCATCCAGGTGATGGATTATGTTTCAGTGGTGGTTTTGGGAGGGGGACTTTTGCACAAAGAATTTCCTTGCCTTGAAGAGATGTCAACCTTCTGAGGGGGACGAAGGTGACTCTGTGTCACCTCTTTCTTAGGTTAGAGGGGGGGAAAGTTTAATTTTGACATTGATACCTGCTCTACTAGATGAAAACTGGGTCCCTGATACCACTCTCTGCCCTACCAGCCTTGAACTGCCCCCTCTGTATTTTAATGTGAAAGAAAAATACAGGGTGGAGCAAAAGTAGGTTTACAGTTGTGAGTATGCAAAACAGAGTTTATTCGTGTATTATTGTACTATTTTCCAGATGAACAACTGTAACCCTCCTTTTGCCCCACCCTGTATATGCTATTGCAGGATTTTTGTTATTTGCAGCCAAATCTAATCCTAAGTGATACCCAACTCAGGTAGGGGGGAGACCATCAATCTACAGAAAAAGGTGCTGAGAAGATGTCCAGGAAGCACAAGCAATCGCTGTTAGAGTGGCCCAGTCTCTCCCTTCCTGCCTTGGCCGTTAGGAACCTCAGCAACCTGGGTGTGTCCACTCTTCCTGCTGTCCTCCCCTCATTCTGTGACGTCCTCCTTCTTCAGGCTTTCAGTTAAAGAAACCTAATTCATTTTCTTGAATTCAGCTTTTGCTCAACCTTATTTTACCCCAGAAACCTCCTTTCTCCCCGCAGGATACCCATTAACGTCCCACAGGGAAAGCTATATGGGGAAATGTTGGGTAGATAAACAATGGCTAAAGCAGTAGCCGTGACCTTGGAAACTGCTGGGGTGAACATGTGCTTTAGCAGCATCGCTTCTGGGTATACAGTCACCCACCACCCATGTGCAGGAGTCCATCCTTGGTGCTGGTTGTACCTGGATCACAATGTCCTAGCAGGACTAAGGTGGGACCATGACCTCCCTCATTTTAGACCCAATATTCCGATGTCTACAGAGACGATCCATTTCCTTTGTGTTTTTCATGGAAAGGTTGGGGACAGCTCTGAATCTGTTTTGGGTGGGGTCAGCAATCCTTTAAACCCCAAAGAAGAGAAAGGCTTCCTGTTGGAGGCTCCCATGGGTTCAAACCTGCCTTCAGCCCACCGATCAAAGACAGGATGAGAATGGAAACAGAAGACATCCATGGAATCTCAGGAAGAGAAGCTCTCCATGGTCTTGGCCAGGTCGAAGCCAGAGTTCCTGTGAATTGTAACCTCCTCCAAGTCCCGGAGAAATGTGAGCCCTGCTTTTGAATCACATGACCGAGCAGGCTGTTGCTGACTATGACTGATGGGCACAAGCAGATTCCTGTGGGACTGCTGAAGTCTGGGGGACCTGTCCTGCAGAGTGTTTGGGAGGAAGGCTCCAGTTTTGTTTTTCTTGGATCGTTGGCTGACTATCCCCTACAGATTGATAGGCCGGGGGCTGCCAACAAGACGGGCTGAGGACAGAGTGAAGGAAAGAGATCCCTGAAGCCCGTCTGTGGGGGAGAATCCCTCTTCCTTCTGTCACAAAGACTGGCAGCAGCAGGCACCTCCTGCTGTTTCTTCAAATCCAACCTCTTTTTCCTGCTGCCTCCTCCCCTCAAATATCCAGATCGTCTGAGGTCCATCTCAGACACAGGATAGACTGGCCCTAAAAGAAGTAGATTTGTGCCCTAGAGCTGCCTTTTATTGCCCATGTGGCCTTAGGAGAGCCTCTTTGACTCCCTGGACCACAGAGAACATGGGCTATGCAATGAGTGAGAGAACCGCGTGAGTACACGTTAGGGAACATATATCATATGTATACATTGGTGCCCTCCCGTCCTTGCTTCCAGCTTTTTCTGATTCTTCCCATGTAAACTTTTCTACCTCCAAGTCTTTTTCTTAAATAAGACTTGACTTACAAGAAAGTGGGGTTTTCTCACCCTTTCTGGCGTGGGTATAAGGCTTTGTACCTGAAACTGAACAAACATAAAGGAAGTCACAATGGACAGTTTAGGATAAATTTTAATTGGATCAAGAAGTTGACCCTTAGGGGATAATCTTCATGAAATATGTTCTCAAAGGAGATTGAGGTCTTTTTGTTTGTTTTATTTGTGTTTTCCCATGAACATGTTTCCATCCTAATTCTGTGAAAGATTATCCTGGACCAAGTGCAATTCATTCTACCTTCACTGTGGGGATTTTCAGAGCAAAGAGGCATCAAATCCTAGACTGGACTGACTTTATATCTATTATACTGCAAAGGGAGAGAGGGAGTGAGGAAGAAAAGGAGGGGGGAAAGGAGGAAGATATAGGGAGAGAGAAAGAGAGAGAGAGAGAGAGAGAGAGAGAGAGAGAGAGAAGAATGCCATAGACAATGAGTGGGGAGGGCTGAGAAGAGAATGGGAGCTTGGTTTTCAGATCTGTCCTAAACCTCTCCGTTTTGTTCATAGAAGTCAGAGCTAGCCCTGGTTGAAAACTGAAGGTGGACCCTCATTAACTACAATCAGTGTAACTGTAGGCTCTGAGGCTTCATCATACTGGTTGGCAGAGCAGCGGCTATGCTGCTGGAGGGAGCTCAAAGCTCGTTGCTTTCTCCCCCCTTTCTCGGTAATAAAACCCAGAAACTGACATGGGCAGGCTTCAGCATTCCTGTGCACAGGACACTGGCTGTTCTCCCAGCACAGTCATATTCCTTAAATGCCAAAGGGACCTAGGACCCCTGGAGTCAAACCTCCGAGGCTCTCCTGCTGCCACAGAAAGTACAATCTACCCCTTGAGGACTGTTCCCTCGGCGCTCCACTGCAGAACCCTGAGGGGAGTGGGTGTCTTCTCAGCCCACCCCTCATCAGGAAGCACCCCACCCCCCAAGCCTAAGTGCAGCCAATTCCCTGACCCAGCCATGGGGTAGGGGAGCACATCTGCTCACTCACTGACCCAAATATAGGTTGGAAGTCCAGGCCCTTTAAGGACCCCCGACAGACTCATTTCCATCCTCATGCCTCATGCCTCATTTAATGTGCAATACGCATTGGCATAGTAAAGGTTCTGAGAAGTCCTGCAGCGAAATAATATGTTTAACTTGTTTAACTCCATGCTTTTCATGCTTAAGTAATTCCTGAACTTTTCTCATGGAATGCCCATTATCTCATTGAGTAAGTAGAGTCCCCACAAATGCTTGTAAACTGCCATGGAGGCATTCACAGCCATGTCCAGCCCCTTTGGAGGATTCAGCTTTGGGTCCACAAAACCTAGCACAGGACCTGGAAAAGAGTATTTGTGGAGTGAATAAGTGAGTAAATTAATGAAACCATGCCATTTTTAGCCCAGGCTGACCTGGGAATATAGCTGTGTGCCAAACACTTTTTTTCCCCCAGGCCAGTTAAGCTGTGGCCAATGCATAGCTTGGTAAAATATATATATTTTACATTTATACCAGGTATAAACTGGCAGGTGTTGAACCAGATCTGTGTAACATGTGTGTTGTATTTGTTCAGCACAGGGGTTTATTTTTTAATGCCTTTTTAGGTAGGGTCTGAACACTGCAGGACAGCCCAGCTCTCTGCCTCTTCCTACCTCACCCCAGCTTCTTCCCCATCCGCATCACCCGTCTAGCTCCTGAAGCCTTTGAGTGTGCCATCCCAGGTTTAAAATCTCCCTGGGAAATTGCTTTTTCATTCTGACCGTGAACATCATGAACTTATTGTGAAATGGATTTGCCCAGATGAAAAATCATGAAGATCTTTAAACCTTAGACCATTTGCAGTGAAATATCTATACAGCCCAATTGGCACAGATCTCGGTACACTTAAGGTGACTTCCAAAGCCAAACGGATGATGAGGTGGGAACTTTGAGATCTGCTGCTCTATAATTTCCAAGCTCTCTGATATCCATCATCTCATTAGACCCCAACGACCAACCTACGACATGAACAGGACAGGAGTCACTACTTGCAGGTCACAAATGAGGAAAGGGAGACTGAGAGAGGTTATGTGATGACCCAAGGCCACACAGTTTGGCATGAAGTGGGGACTTCAAATGCCAAGTCGAGCTGCCTGCAGGCAAGAATGTGGTTTAAAGAGGCCTTCTGACATCATTCTGCTTTAGGACAGGGGACTGGACTGGCGAATGGCATTTCAGGAAGTTACTTTCCTGAGGAACCGAGCTCTGCCTCCAAAGCAGGAGCTGACAGCCTCCCTGGGCCCCTCTTAGTTCTGGGACTCCCCATTGAGGCTCTATGTGGACATGAAGTGAGAGGGCTCACAGGAGCCCAGCCCCCACCCTGGTTTTTGGCTTCTGTCGCTGTCTCATAGAAGCAAAGATGCCCCACCAACTGGAGCTGAGACACCCCTCGCTGAGTTTTCTGTGTAGCCACCAATGTGGAGTGAGAGACAGGTGCAGACTGCAGCTTCTGCGAGGGAAGATGGGGGAGCACAGACCATATGGAGCACGAGTGACAGAATTTGGCAGTGCAGGCTCTGCAGATGGGCCTGCTTATGTCCAGACACAAGCTGAGGCCAAAGACTGAATCATCTCTCTAGCAATTTCTTGTTTCCAAACACATCTTTTGAAGAATGTGGGGACGCTCTGCACAAATATCCAAACCCCTTACTGGGAAAGGATTACACAGACAACTGAAAAGAAGAGTTGCTTTTGTGGTGGGTGGTGGTGCAAAGTGTCCGCCTGAATGAGGTGGAGGTCCCGGGATAGTGAGAAGGCAGTCTGATGGTTTGGGTAGCATTTATTCACATCAAGTGTTTTGTGTGTGATCTTCACAACAACATTTTAATGGGGTTAGTATTACCAGCCCCATTTTACAGGAGGAAAAACTGAGACTTTAGCGGGTAAGTGATTTGTTAAGATCAGCCAGCTGCTGAGGGCATAGTTGTGAATGAGAAAGGGCCTACACACATGTCCAAGGACCTCCCCACTCACCACCCGGAGCCAAGATTCTTATGTCAGTCTCCTACGGGGTCCTGTGCCCCAGGTCTTGTATGACCTTCCAGTAAGCCACTGGGTTCCCAGTAGAGCTCTCCAGGGTCTTTCTTCAGGATAAAGTCTGGGCTATTCGGCCTGGAATTTGATGCCCTGCATGGCCAGGCTCCAGCCTGCCTCTCCATCCTCATGCCCATGTGGTCCTGCCCAGCAACTTGCCATTCCCTGAACTTTAGTGCTGCCCCGCCTCCAGTCTTGGCTTTGGTGCCTTCCAGGAATATCACCCTGTTGCTTTTCTACTTTAGGTCACCTTTACATGTGGCCATGTTTTTTCTCTCCTTATTTGAATGTTTGGTCTTTTAAGACTGCAAACTCCTTTCCTTGCCTCTCATCCTTGTACCATAATGAACATCCTTTACACAAGTGCAGCCACCTTATGGTTCTCAGAGCGCTGTCCCCCTGCAAGGTGAAGTAAGGGTGTGGGAATTAGCTCCATTCCAGACCAGAGAAGAGAGGGGACCTGCCCACGCTTTCACACCAAAGCCATGGTGACTGAATCCAGGTTTCCAGGGCTCTTTCCACTGTGCCCCAGTTTGGAAAAGGTGACTTAAGCTGCCCATCCACATAGAGGTGGTGCCCACATGCCTTGGGATTGCTATTGGGGAGGAAGGGGGCTGTATTAGTTTCCTGTTGCTCCTGTGACATGTTGGGCTGTATAGATATTTCACTGCAATTATAATGTCATTACATGCAGGACCTTGGAGAGCTCATGGATGGGCGCCATGGATTCTGACAGTCCCAACCCTTTAAAATCTGGAGCAAGTTCCCCATAGCCAAGCTACCCAGGGAAACTGAGGCCGTCCTGTTCAAAGGCATTTGGCACTTGCCAACAAATTTCCCTCATCTTATTCATCTCTTCATTCACTTCCCAGACCCAGGCCTCATCCAAACTTAGGACACAGGATTTCTAACCAACCCTTATGACCACTTCCCCTACCCACATATCCAGAAGTCTTGCCTGTTTATAATGTGAATTGAATCACTTAGAATAAATCCAAAGGTTTTCTTTTCTTTTTTAAAGAGCAGGTTAAGTTTTTGTTTATTTATTTATTTATTTTATTTTATTTTATTTTATTTTAGAAAGAGGAAGGGTAAGAAAGAGAGAGAAACATTGATTGGTTGCCTCCTACATATGCCCCAATGGGGGATCAAACCTGCAAATTGGGTATGTGCCCCGACCAGGAATCGAACCAGCAACCTTTTGGTGTATGGGATAAAACTCCAACCAACTGAGCCACAGTGGCCAAACTTCTTATCAAGGCTTCCAGGGTCCTATACACTCTGGCCTCAAACTACTATCCTCTTGTTCATTGAATTCCAAGAGGTTTGGCCTCCTTTCCAGCAGCAGAACATACTATGTGCCTTCCTGTCTCAGGGCCTTTGCACATGCTATTTCCTCTTCTTGTGACTCTCTTTTTTCACCCTTCCCCGGCTGATTCCTGCTTTAGATCTCAACCCTTTTCAGAGAAGCCTTCTTTGACACCTCTCACTTACCCCAATTAGGTCTGCCATATCATTGTCTCTCTCTTGGAACCTAATTTTTCTCCTGAATAGCATCTGTATCATCACCTCTGCCATTGTACATGACAATATACATTCAGGCTCTGACACTACACGAAGGTTATCTTTTGCACTCAAATCTTCAGGATTAAAATGTACTAAATTCTGCAATTTTGTCCTCTCTCTTCAAGGAACAGGAATGAATCCAGCCTTAGAACCTCAGCTCCTAAAGAATCTTTTTTTTTTCCCCATGGGCCATGAAGTCAGGCAGATCCACTTCCTGTTCCCTACTCTTCCACCGCGTTGCTGAGTGGCCCTGAGCAAGTAAATCACTGTGTCTCTCTGGGCCAGTTAACTCTAGCCCAGGAGGGTGTAGAGAGCCCCTCACCTGCAGGCCAGATTCAGAAAGCCTGACTGTCTCACAAAGGATTTCAAGGGTATCCTCAGAATACTCTGGGGTTGGTGTCAAAAACTAAACAGGGGCCAGTTCACTATGAAATGGGCCATAGCCCAGACTCCACTTCAGCATCCTGCATCTCAGATGTTTCTCCGCAGGCTGATTTCTTCGTAATGCAGGCCTAACTTGCTGAGGGTGAGTCCCAGGGCAGGATCACTCTGCCCTCTGTCCTCGGTTCCCCTGGAGAGGCTCACTCTGCAGTCAGAGGCGATCAAGCTGTTGGCGCAGAGCTCTTATGGATGACAGGCACTGGCCTCTCGAAGAACGCTGAACCATTGTTCACAGTGCCCATCTTATTGATATCATCCAGAATCACATTGATGATAATAACAACATGAATCAGAACCATGATTTTCTTTTTTTACTGCCTACTATGTGCCAGGCATAGGTTTGGGTGCTTTCCCTGCATTTCTCTCTAGTCCTTATAACAGCCCCATTTTACAGAGGAGGAAACAGAGGACAGAGAGGCTAACTGACTTACACAAGGTCACCTGGCCTGTAAGTTGAGGAGCTGAGCTGAGACCATATTCTCCCTAACCCCTCACTGATATAATCATATTCACAAAAAGTGCATCCCACATACATAGCATTTTACAGTGTATAGAGTTCTTTGCCATCTGCCCTTGTCTCTGATCTTCACAACATTTAGAACATTGAGGTTTAGAGCAAGGAGTTGATTGGCTCAAATCAGTGGGTGTATGAATTATTTATTGCCCTGTAACAAATAACTCCAAAACTTGGCAGCTTAAAACAGTACACATTTATTATCTCACAGTATCTGTGGGTTGGGGATCCTGGTAAGAGTTAGCTGTATCTTCTGCCTCATGGTCTCTCCTGAGGCTATAATCCAGATGTTGGTCCAGGGATGGCGGTCTCATCTGACAGCTCAACTGGGGAAGGCTCTGCTTCCAAGCTTATTCACATGATTGCTGGCAGAATTTAACTTTTTTGTGTTTTGTCACGCTGAAGGTCTACTTTCTCCCCTGGCTGTAGATCTGAGACAACCCTCAGTTCCTTGTCATGGGGGCCTCTCCAGTGTGGCAGCTTGCTTTATCAAAGTGTGCAAGCCAAGAAGGCAATAGAGTCTGCTAGCAAAAAGGAAGTCTTGTAACCTAATCATGGACGTGCCCACACGTTGGCTGCATTCTGTCAGAAACAAGTCACTAGGTCTACTCCAGACTCCTACCCCTCGGGAGGGAGTTCCACAAAGGCATGGCTACTAGCAGATGGGGGTTTAGAGGGCATCTTAGAATGTTTGCTTAACACAGCAGGGGCTGGGCCAGAGCCCAGGTATGCAGCTTTGACTTTGGCCATCCTCCTGGACCTGAGAATGTGCTGGCCTGTGGACAGAGGTGGCAGGTGGCGATCTTCCCTCTTCTGTGCTCTAGGAGGGTTCTCAGGACCACGCAGAACCTGGGCCAGACCTCTCCATCCCAGGAAAAGAGCCGGCTCCATTTTAATTACATTGTTGCCCCCAGGGAAGCCTGTGTTCTTCTCCAGATAGTTTTTCTCCCCCTTTACTGCCATTCCTGTCTTTAAATCAAAGCTGCTCTCTGTTCGAGGGCTCCCGGCCCCAGGCTGGATAAGAATTTATGAGTGGGTGATCCGGAAATGTAATATAAAGGAGTCATGACCCAGACCGTAATGTAAGCTGAGAGGTCCTGGAGAGGCAGGCAGCCAGGGCCCAGTGACCTCTCAGGCCCGGCAACCATCACAGCCTCTGCCTTTATGAAAACCTTCCATCATCCATTCCTTCAGCCTACCCCCACTGCCCCTTCTTGTGGCCTGCACTGCAGTCTCCCAGCACAGCCAGGACCTGGGCTACTGGCATCCGCCTGAACTTGCCTTTCTAGAACTGTTTCCCTGTCCCATCTCCTGTCTCCCTTCTCAAATCCTCTAAGCTCCAGACTATGTGAATAGACTCCTATCTCCACGACGCTGCTCAGCTATTTCCTCTCCAGGGACTGTCCTTTGCCCCATGTTGTGGGAAACTGATATAGGGTTAAGCCTCGGACTGACCTGCTGGCAAAGTCACAAACAAGTCCTAGCTTAGAGGGCACAGTCCTCTTAGCATAATTAGGCTTGACCTTATAACACTCCCTAGATCTTATCTGGGAAGCTAATGGGCTGAGGAAGTGCAAGAACAGTGTAAACAAGTGAAACTCACAAGAACTGTGTAACTATGGTAACCACTAC
>NW_005371249.1:34709-44414 GCF_000412655.1 Myotis brandtii | reverse complement strand
TAATGTAAGCTGAGAGGTCCTGGAGAGGCAGGCAGCCAGGGCCCAGTGACCTCTCAGGCCCGGCAACCATCACAGCCTCTGCCTTTATGAAAACCTTCCATCATCCATTCCTTCAGCCTACCCCCACTGCCCCTTCTTGTGGCCTGCACTGCAGTCTCCCAGCACAGCCAGGACCTGGGCTACTGGCATCCGCCTGAACTTGCCTTTCTAGAACTGTTTCCCTGTCCTCCCATCTCCTGTCTCCCTTCTCAAATCCTTCTAAGCTCCAGGCTATGTTAATAGACTCCTATCTCCACAACGTTGCTCAGCTATCTCCTCTCCAGGGACTGTCCTTTGCCCCATGTCCCAGGGATGAAACCTCCTTGAGGACTTCTTCCCAGACCTGTCTCTCTCTCTGTCCCTCTCTCATGGCATCAAACACTGTGGGCCTTCATATTTGAGTCCGTTATGTGTCTCCCAGCACAGCCAGGACCTGGGCTACTGGCATCCGCCTGAACTTGCCTTTCTAGAACTGTTTCCCTGTCCTCCCATCTCCTGTCTCCCTTCTCAAATCCTTCTAAGCTCCAGGCTATGTTAATAGACTCCTATCTCCACAACGTTGCTCAGCTATCTCCTCTCCAGGGACTGTCCTTTGCCCCATGTCCCAGGGATGAAACCTCCTTGAGGACTTCTTCCCAGACCTGTCTCTCTCTCTGTCCCTCTCTCATGGCACCAAGCACTGTGGGCCTTCATATTTGAGTCCGTTATGTCCATGCCATCCCCTCCCCACCCCTCCCCCCATTAGACTTGGACTTCCTTAGAGGTAAGGGCTGTGGCTTGAATTCACTGTGCTTTACCTCAACCTGGAGCACAGGAGGCGCTCAGTCAACATTAAAATGATGGAAAAAGTCGAGGTCAGAATCACCTTTGAGTGGATAGAAAATTCCTGTTCTCCCTTTACCCATTCCATGTGTGGCCAGTGGCTGCCCCCACCCCAAACCCAACCCCCGTCCTGCGTCAGGCCTGCCTGGGTACAGCATCCTAGCCCTGCCCCAAACCACATGTTTCCCCCAAGCACCTGCTCTAAGCCTTCCACACCCATTTGGGGGACAGTGGGTGGGAGCAGAAGGCAGCAAAGTCCTGCCCAGAGCAAAGCCACCTTCCCAGACCACATATGTGGGGTCATAGATATCCAGGCAGGACAGACATTTGTGCTCAGATGATGCCACCCCACTCTACCCCAATCTCTGCCTGACTCCGTTGCCCCTCTGAGGGTCACTCAGATGCCCAGAAGTCATCCCTGACCCCTTCTTCTTCCTCAGTCTTCCTCCAATCAGTCCCTTGTTCCCTAAGCTCTACCTTCTGTTGAAAGCAGTCTTTGCATGTGCCCCACTTTCTCCACTCAATGGCCACTGCCTGTCCAGGCCACCAAGGGTCCCCTCCTGGTTGCTCTCCTTGCCTTCACCTCACCCTACTCATTTCTTCTTCGCTCAAGTGACTCATCAGGTCACTCCCTCGCTCAAAAACTTTCACTGGCTCCCCATTGCCTGAGAAATGTGCCACAGTCTGGCTGGCCCTAGGGGCTTCTCTGGCCTCCTCTCCCATTTCCCCATCATTTCTATCCACTCTCCTGAGGACCCTCTCGTTGGACCACCTCCTGTTCCCCAGGGCTCCTGGTGCTTCCCTCGTCCATGACTCTTCCTCCTCATCTCTGCTCAGGTAACCCGACCATCCTTCCAGGACAGCCCAGTCAGTGAACTCTCAGCCTTCGGTGCTCCCAAAGGTTCTGCATTAAAGGGATGAAAGGCATCCCTGTCTATTACCCCTCAGCCCCTGGGGGCAAGGATCAGCCTCACCTCCCTCTCTTCCAACCTCTGCCCCCTGCTGCTGCCTCTGCTTGGAGACAAAGACAAAGGCGTCCCTTGGGGGAGGGGAGCCGTCCTGAAATCTCTTGGAGGCGCTAGACGGCTCAGTTCTCGAGAAAAAAGCAGAAAGCGGCCCAGAAGGCTGCGCTCAGGGAGGAATTCTCACCAGAAGGCCCAGTGCTGGGCCCAGGCCAAGGGAGTGTTTGCAAGTGCCTGGGGTGTGTGGACGGGAGAGGAGGACTTGGCAGCTACGGGGGATGGTTTAGGATCCATCCACTCTTGTTCTGGTTTCCTGACGCCTTTGTTCAGAATCCCCGGGGTACTCCCAGCCAGGCAAAGGGGTGGGGTTTAGGGACAACTCACAGAAGGAGCCTTGGCCAGCTCCCTTCCTTCAAGGGAGGACCTGAAGAAAGGTGGGTGCCTAGAAAGACCCCTGGGGTTCAAGTACCTGCCTGGAGCGCAGAGGCCTCTGTGGGTCCTGCTTCCTGCTGCTCCTGCCTGCCCTGCTCTCTTGCCTTTCCCTCTGGGCTGGCTCCTTCTCTTCAGACAGCCCCTGAATCACCCCCACCTCTCCCAGCCTGCCCCTTTCCTAGGGCTTTCCTCACCAAGGATGCCACCACCCAGCGCGGGTTAAAGCCCATGCCCTCCTCCTGGGCACCCCAGTCCCTTCGCTTGTCTGAGCCAATCCATCCAATCCATTTTCTTTTTTTTTTCTTCTTTTTTTTTTTTAAATATATATTTTATTGATTTTTTACAGAGAGAATGATGAGAGAGAATCATTAATTGGCTGCCTCCTGCACACCCCCTACTGGGGATCGAGCCCGCAACCTGGACATGTACCCTTGGCGGGAATCAAACCCAGGACCCTTCAGTCCACAGGCCGATGCTCTATCCACTGAGCCAAACCAGCTGGGGCCAATCCATTTTCTTTCATCCTCAACCCCTGTGACTCTGTCCACAAAGCCCAACCCGAGGGACAGCCCAGGTTCCACTCCCATCTCTGCCCCTTCTTGCCACGTATCCTTGGGCAGGTCCCTTCACCCCTCAGAGCTTGTTTCTCACCGAAAATGGAGGCAGCAGCACCTGCTTCCGAGAGGCTGAGGTGCTGACTGAGAAGCGCTCAGAGCAGGCCAGCCGCACGGAGGTAGGTGCCCCTGCAAGGTGGGCGTTGTCAGGAGCGCCCTGTCCTCCTTAGCATCACCGCCACCATGGTGTCTGCCCACCTTTCCAATCAGTCCTCAGCCTTGTCCCCAGAACCTTCCTTCTCTACCCACCCCTGCCTGCCTCCTGCTCTCTCTGGGCAAGCACAGTCATCCCTTGGCTTCTGCAGCCGTGGGGACACCATCAGCTCCCAAGCCTGCATGTCTAGCCCTGTCTCTCTGCTGAGCTTCTCAGCCCCAATTCAGGCACCTCAAACTCAACACTCCCAAACAATGCCTTATCTTCCCCCTTCTCCTGAGCTTCCTATCTTGGGGAATAACCCCACCATTCACTCAGCCCACAAATCCTGACATGACCCTTCTCCTCCAGACAGCCTAGGTTCAGTGACAGCTCTGTCACTTTCAAGCTGCATGACTTGGGACCTCAGTTTCCCCATCTACAAAATGGGATGATAATAGCCTCGAGGTCGTAAGAGGATGAAATGATTGTTTACCCATGCTAGGGGTTTGCTGGGTCTGACACATCCCCTTCCTGGCACATTAAAGTCAGAGAGGCACTGCCCAGCCGGTGTGGCTCAGTGGTTGAATGTCAACCCATAAACCAGTAGGTCATGGTTCGATTCCCGGTCAGGGCACATGCCTGGATTGCAGGCTTGATCCCCAGTAGGGGCGTGCAGGAGGCAGCCAATCAATGATTCTCATCATTGATGTTTCTGTCTCTCTCTCCCTCTCTCTCTGAAATCAATAGAACATATTTAAAAATAAATGAAGTCAGAGAGTCACCTTGCTGAGCTTGAGGCCAGAACCTCCATGGAGCTGTGCAACTATGTAATAGGCCGCCTCGGGAGGTAGTGAGCAGCGGATGAAGAAGGTATGCAAGTGGAGGCTAGTGGCAACTTGACAGGCAGGCATCTGATATGGTGATAAGGAGGATGGGATGATCTTTAAGTTTCCTTCCTGCCTTTGCCCGAAGAGACAATTATCAAACTATCTCTAATTAGACCTTGTAATAAAGATAAAATATACAGACATTATAAAGTGCTAGACTTATATCCATACCATGTAGTACTACTCAGTAATACAAGGGAATGAACTATGTTTTACTGATACATGCAACAACTCAAATGCCTCTCAAGGAATTAGGCTGAGCAGAGGCAGGGCGGGGGAACCAATTCCAAAAGGTTACGTACTGTATGATTCCACTCATATAACGTTTTTTAAATGACAATCTTTTAGGAATGGAGGGCAGGTTATGGGTTGCTGGTGGGGGTAGGATGCTGGAACAGAGGCAGGTGTAGTTAGAAAAGGTTGTATTTGTTTCCCATTGCTGCTGTAATAAATCACCAAATTTAAAACAACACACATTTACCCTCTCATGGTTCTGGAGATCAGAAGTCCAAAATCGGCTTCACTGGGCTAAAATCAAGACGTTGGCAGGGCTGTGTTCCTTCCGAGGTTCCAGGGGAGAATCTGTTTCCTGCCTTTTCCAGCTGCTGGAGGCTGCCTGTGTGCTTTGACGCATGACCTCTTCCATGCATCACGCCAACCTCCCAAGATCCATCAACACATTTTCTACTTTTTTCCCTTTGGCTTTCTTGCCTTTCTCTTACAAGAACTCTTAAGATCACATTCAGGGCCCCGCTGGATAATCCAGAATAACCTCCCCATCTCTGGATCCTTAATCATATCTGCAAAGTCCCTTTTGTCACAGAAGGCAACATCACAAGTTCTATGTCTTTGGGGGAGAGGGCCAGTGACATGAGTTAGTCTACCACAAAGGGATCCTTGTGATGTTGGATACAGGAACCTACACAGAGGGAAAATGAATAGACCTTAACATGCACACACACACACACACATGCATAATTGAGTGCAAGTAAAAACTGGTGAAGTTTGAATAGGATCTGTAGGTTGTATCAATGTCAATATCCTGGTTGTGATCATATATTATAGATTTGCAAAACTGGGCAAAATGCAAGAGCTCTCTGCATTATTTCTTACAACTGTATGTGAATCTACAATTATTTTAATAAAAAATTTATATACCAAGAAAGGGCTAGACCGAGGGTATGGCAGAAACCGATTTGGGTATCTTCTCAGTGCCTCCTCCCTGGCATCTCCCAGTCCTGCCCACAGGGTGGGCCCTCAGCAGCCATGGGTTAGGAGGCGAGCTTACCCTCTTGGGTACAGGTGCCTGGGCGAGGAGTGGGCATCTGGCCCAAGCTGAGCTGGTTAGAGCCATTCCTGTGTTTTCTGGTATAACTTAGAATTGGGACACCTTTTGGAAAGCTGGACTTGTAACATATAAACAATGCACTGAGGAGCAGGGGGTGCATGTTTTAGGTAGAGATGATCAGAGCATCTGCAGAAAGCAGACAAGAGCTGGAGAAAGGGCACCCGGGTCCCTATTAGCTTTACACTTCCTGTTTCCAGTCCTTCTGGCATGTGGCCTGATCTAGCCCTTGGATTTCATGAGATTCCTTGTATTCTTATGCATAACCCCCTTGCTCCCCACCCCTTTCCTCCAGTTAGCCAAAGAGGACTTCAATTATTTACCATCAGGAAGCCTTAGCTACTAGAAATGGAGCTGCCAGGACTCAGAAACCATGGCCTGCCTGTCCCCATCCAGGTGCCACAGGGAGGTCCGTGTGCAGAGCAGGGGATCCAAAGGGTCCTCTTTTATCTTGGACTTTAACCCCCACTCCTGTCTCTTGCCCGATCTGATCTGGGCAGCACTTGTCCCTCTGTACAATGAAGGAGAGGCCCACCCGGAGAGCCCTGTCCGCCCCCCCCACACCACGCACACCCGAGGCACCTGACAAATGTTCGAAGGATTGGGTAGAAGCCATCCTGAGAACCCTTAGTCTTATGAGAGAGAACAGTCAGGAGAGTGCACAAGCCCAAGCCCTGTCACCTCCTAGAGAAAAAGAAAATGAGAAGAGCCCAAGTCAGCTCCCCCAGGCACCTGGAAAACAATTTGCAAGATGGAATTCAACAAGCAATGCCAACAAGATCATAATGACCATATTTATGGGAGAATGTGGAGGCCCGGGCGTGGGTTTTCATTATCATGTGTACCAATGTGATCATCTCCCTGCAGCCAGCCTCCCGCTCCAGGCGCAGCTGTTGGCTGGTGCATGGTAATTTGATGCAAATTGCCCCCAAATATGGTAATTCTCTCCTCTGCCAGGGGAGTTTGAAGTCACAAACCTGGAGATGTTGGCGGCAGATGTTTTTCTACTTCTCTGCAGGCTGCTGTTATTGTGCAAAAGGGCAAGGTGACCCGGAGACAATGCTTGCCTTCGTCACTACCTACGTGCATGCTGTGTGACCTGGAATGAGGCACTTCACCTCTCTGAGCCTCAGTTTGTCATCTGTAAAATAGGCCTGATTTCTGCCATGGTGGCTTTGAGGACTAGAAAGATACACTCAGAGCACCTAGTACAAAGCTTTCATTAATATTATTTTTGGACCTCAGAGGTGCCCGTTGTGGGGTTGGGCAGTCAGTGCCAGGGTTGTCCCCTGCTCCCCAATAGTGAGTTCCTTCTTGGAGAAAACAAGAACAATGTGATTAAAATAGAAGTAAAATGTCTGCAGGAGATGTCTGACTGAGGACGGACTCTTTATGATATGAGAGCTCACTGGAATTTGTAAGAAAACATCAATATCCCAATATGGAAATGAGCAAAGGGCAAAAATAGACAGTCACCACCAGAGAAAGACAAATATCAATTAAACCAGAGGGAAGAAGTTTCCTCCTCCTCTTTCTTCTTTAATCATTAGGGAAAGACATCGAATTAAAACAACCTCAGGATGGCTTTGTTCCCATAAAATAGGAAAAAGTATGAAAAAGAGGAGAGCTGGTAGCTGATCCAGGTGAAGTTTCCTGTGAAAGGGAAACTCCAGCTACTGCGGTGGCAACCTGCAGCGGGTGGACGTCTTAAGGTCATCTACCAATGTGTACCGAAAGTCAGATCAAGACAAATGATCCAGGAATCTCATTAATGTGTTTTTCTCCGGGGGAAATTACTCAATAGAGGTAAAAAGCCAAATGAACAAAGATGCTGTGGAAATCTGTGAAAAAGCCGGATGGGTGGTGAAGCGAGCCATGATGCCTCCACACGAAACACTCCCAAGTGCTTAAAGGTAGCTGTGTTTTGAAGAGTGGACATGTCATGTGGAATAATGTTTATGGTAGATTTTTAACTTAAAAAGAGAAAGAGAGAGAAGGCTGTTTACTGAAACTATGTGCACATAACGCCTGTGGGAGGCGAGGACTGCCCCATGCAAAGGAGGAGCCGTGAGAGAAGAGGGGGTTCGCACAAAGGAGACTGCCCTGCAGCCTGAGGTTTCTGTCTCTCGGTCATAAAGGGTCACCTCAGAGCAGCAGCAGCAGCAGCAGCAGCAGCGGGGCTCTGACAGGTCTGGATGTGAGGAATACTCTTCCGGGGGCCAGTTCAGCTCCAGGAAGAACCTTCTGTGAGCAGGGCCTTCTAACAGGCACATGGGCTGGCTCTTGAGGTAGTGAGCTCCCAAGGGCTGGAGGTATGCAAGCAAAGGCTAGAGTAGAGTCAAGCCCAGATAGGTAGCTGGGTTAGATGTCATCTAGGATGGATGGTTAAATGATACTAATCACATGCCTACTCATACCAGCGTATCGGGCCAGGCATCCCCCAGAGAGAAACAGGGTAAACCCATTTGTTCATGGAACACAGGGAAGGAAAGAAAGAGAGAAAAAAGGGAGGAAGGAAGGAAATAGGGAGGGAGGGAGGGAAGGAAGGAAGAAGGAAGGAAGGGAAGGAAGAAAGGACAGAGAGGCAGGCCAATTACATGCTAAGCAGGGATCTAATCCCTTTGTAAACACTGTCAGAAACTTGTCTTCCTAATTGAAAAGCCCATGTGAGCTGCTTAATCCAGTCCATGTTAATGAGACCAAAACACATTAGAGCAGATATTGACTCCAGTTGTCGTAGTGCCAGAGCTGGGGACACCAGGGGGAATGTATTGACAAAAGTGAGGCTGGGGTCAGTCTTGGTCTCCATGGACATCATTGTGTCATTCCATTGCCCTAACCATCCGGCGGGGAAACTCCATCATGCAAAGGGCTGCAAGATTTTCATGATGGATAGTGCTCCTCCATTACCTGCATGGTCGTCCTCCTTAAGTGGAAGAAAGTGGCCTTAAAAATAAAGGCCTAGAGAATATCAGGGCTAAAAATAATACTTTTTCTGCCAACTTCTAAATTCTTTTAGCTGGTTTAATAATCAAATAAGCCACACAGATTAACAGGGGGGAAAAACAACATTTAATAAATGCACATGAGGAATTCACATAAGCATGAAAATTCCGAAGACAGTGAGGCAAAATTGGGTGTATGTGTCATTTTGGACAAAGGAGAAAGGCGGGAAATGAGATCTTAGATCTCCGAAGTGAGTGTGGGTGATTGACAAGTAATTGAGGAAGAGTGGAACACACATGGCAAGTAAAGTTTTGCTAAGACGCCCAGAAATGAGACAGGCTCCTGCTTGGAGTCTTCCTGCCTAATGCAAAGGCAATTACGTTACAGTCCTTTCTAAAGCGGATTTTTCCCTCTGAATCTCCTTATGCAAAAAAGCATTGAGGGGAGGTTCTTTCTGAGTCTTTTGTTTCTAATAATCAATTTAAAATCAATATCCCAAAGGCACAAGTTTGGGGGTGGCAGAACTTTGGTTGCCTTCAATGAAAACATTCATTCAAATAAGTACAGCAAAGTACAAATCTGTTCATGCCTCCCCCCCCCCCCTTTTCTCCCGTTTAATGACTTCAAAGAAATCGTTACCAAGCTAAAATGGGCCATTTGGGAGGCTTGGGGTGGGGGATGAGGCTATGTCCAACCAGTTCTCACCTCCTGCTTGTGACTTTTAACCCCTCCTATGAAAGGTTAATGCTCTCATCATGGGCCTTGCTCTTAGCAAAAAGTCTCTCATCGTATTTTCTATTAATCAGTGAGGCATTAACATGCTGTAACCATGGGCCTAGACCTTGGAGTCACACAGACCTTGTTCTGGCTTTGCCAGCCCTATTTGGGTCTCAAGACCACTGTGCATCAGTTTCCCTGCCCCAGAGTCTCCCTCCCAAGCCATCCCCCACACAGTCAACCAGAATGTTCTTTCTAATGGACAGTTCTGATCCTCTCTTATTCTTGCTTAAAAAATTTCCATGCTCCTCATCGCCTACTAGATAAAACCTGAAATCATTAGATTCGTCATTTTTCTAGCATCAGCTCCTATCATCACAGCCCTAGCCCAGTGCCTCGCTCACAGTGAGATGTGACCTAACTCACAGAACTGGACTCAAACCACAATATCTAGGCCAATGCACTTGACATTTGGTAAAACACATAGTCATCTGGTTTGAAGAATTAAAAAAATAATAAATAGAATATTAGCCTCATTGCATCTCGCAACATTTCTCAGTTTACGAACCTTTTCATGTAGTTTTCTCATTTAACCCTGTGCAAGTCTATGAGATGGTTATTATGACACCTGTTCTACAGGTGAGGAATCGGAGGCTTGGCAGAGGTGGCTCAGAGGCAGTGGGCAGAGCTGAAACCCAAAGATAGGAACCAACTTACCTGAGCACATCTTGCAGTCTCAGCCAACAGCTTCCGGGATCCCAGGCATTAATTCTCAGACCTTACAGAAGAGGAAACTGAGGTGTGT
>NW_005371249.1:11411-34632 GCF_000412655.1 Myotis brandtii | reverse complement strand
GTCAAGGTAACCCCCCTACACCTCATCACAAAGCTACTGAGTGGTGGGGCTGGAGAGACCCTAATCCATCTACCTCAGTGTCCAGTTCTCTCTCTCCCACATTCCAGCTGCCCTTCTGAGGCAGCTATAAAGAGGTCAAGTTAAAGCTACCCTCTGACCTTGGCAGTCATTCTTTGTTGGGTCCCAGGAACAGGGTCATCTGGGTCATTGTTTAAAATGTGATGAGAAGTGGGCATTTAACCAGACAACAGCTGTCGTGTGAATTGAGTGACTCAATTGTCCTTGAGAAATGTGGGTCCTCTGGGAGCGACTCCCAGCACTTTCTGTCCCCTGATCCGAGGTGACTAATGGGAAATCCATGTCCAACCCTAAACCTGGTGGCAAAGAGAATCGCCTTACACCCTGAAGCAGCCACTAAATTTTAGCTCTAGTGAAGTTGAGGGCTTGCTGAAAGCAGACAAATGTTTCACAGTTGTGTTTCACCGACTGCATGAAATCCTAGGACAACACAGCAAGAAGGCACCCTCCCATATTTGCCCATATTTGTTCGTTCGTTCATTCATTCATTCCCCAAACATTTCTTGAAAATGGTGCCAGGGTTTCCACGTGTGTGTGAGACGCGGCCTTCACCCTCAGGAGCTTCAGTCTAGTGGGGAGATAAACTAGTAGACATATAAGTAAGGGGCTTTCTTAGCCAACTCCTGCCTTTACCACATGAAGGAGTGGAGGCCCAGAGAGTGGGGGGGAGGGAGGCCCTCCTCTGCTTTCAAAGAAGAGATTTGCACAATTTTGCATTTGAGCCAGAGACCTCACAATGGCATTTTTTCAGGAGGCTGGAGGGGTTGAAATTTCTGTTTTCCCCAAGGCAAGCTGTAAGAGCATTCCTTTGACAAGAGAGTAAAACATCTGTGTTTACAAGAGAGATAAGCAGGAATCTGGCAGCTGTGGGCCTCTGAGGCTGCCTTATGAAGGTGTTGCCTCAAAAGACACAGTTTGAGGTGAAGATATCCAGAGGGGACAGCCTGGAGCCTGGCCCGGAGTGCAGTGTGGGTTTCTTCCTTCTGGTCTCCCATCTTGGTGGGGGGAGAGGGGGCAGCCAACCCTGTGCAGAATCAGGCATGGACTTGCTGCCTACTGAGTGGTTGTTTAATGGGTGGATTTCATCTTATTTCTGTTCTGTTCCATCCAACACTCAGCATACAGAGAGATCAGAACATTTCATAATCCCGCCATTTCCCATCTCCTAGATCACATTAAGTTCATAGTTAAGGCCCTGCACTATGGCCCACCTCACCAGCCTCGTCTCTCCTCCTCAAACTCTCAGGCATTCCATGCTGAGCCCAGATCAAAGTTCTTATTCTCAAACACACGTCCCTTCTTTCCTTCTGGCATTTGCCCATGCTGTTCCCTCTGGTTGGCATGCCCTTCCCTACCCTTTGCTGCCTGTCCTTTAAGACTCTTCCTCTTCCCTGCCCAGGAAGATAAAATTGGCGCCTCCTCTCTGAGAAACCTTTGAGGCCAGCACTTATCATGGTGGGATGATAGGGGAGAGGGAGGAGGAGAAAAAATCTCTCTCTCTTGAGTGTGTTTCCCTTTTCCACAACAGTTGCAAGTGCTTTCAGATAAAACCAATAGCGAGCAGTGCAGACAGACCTCATACACATGGCCCATCGGTGGTGGGGTTGGAGGTGCGGTCCCAGCAGTGGGCACAGGACACAATCCCACCTGCCTGGCTCTCCCTCTCCCCCTCCCTCGTCCCTCACACCTGTTCTCTAGGGTTGCACTCTTTTTGCTCTGCCTTCTGGAAAACCCTGGCTAAGATGCCCTGTTCTCTATCAAAAAACTCTCTTTAAGCCCTGGCCAGTGTGCTCAGTGGTTAGCGCGTTAGCTCATGCACCGAAGGGTCTTGAGTTTGAGTCTCCATCAAGGGCACACACCTAGGTTGCAGGTTTGATCCCTGGCTCCAGTCGGGGCATGTACAGGAGGCAACCAATTGATGTGTCTCTCTCACATCAATGTTTCCCTCTCTCTTTCTCTCTCTCTCTCTCTTCTCTCTTCCCCTTCCTCCCTTTCATTCTCTCTAAAAATCAATGGAAAAATATTCGTGGGTGAGGATTAAGAAAAAACAATAACAACAACAACAACAACAACAACACACACACACACACACACACACACACACACACACACACCTTAAGTCATTGATCCCATACTCTCATCCCCACAGGTCACACAAGCTTAGTGATCAGGAGCAGGGCTCAGGGCCCAGGCCTGTGGGTTTGAATCCCAGCCCCACCCCTGGCTGTCTCCATGGCCTTGAGGTTGCTGAGGAGGAGATGCTGGAGCAGCTTGCTCAGCACCATGCCACCTTTCTTCTAGATGGAGAGGCTGGAGGGCTAACCTTTCTATCGCCCATGAGCTCCGCACTCCCACACATCTAGGCTTCTGGATGAACCAGGTAGATGCACTCTAGTGAGATCTGGAAATCACAGTGAGTCGGAGAGCATCCTCCTGCCTGCCTCCTTCAGGCAAGCAAGGCTGTGTGAGCACAGGGTCTCTCTGGAGCCATGTGCTGGGGTCCATTCTTCACATCCCTGGGGGTTGAGGCAGCCCCAGAGGCAGGATGGTCTGAACGCTTCCTCTTCACATCCCTGGTTGGAGCAAAATGAACAAAGGACGAAGGTTCAGGCCACATGCTATCAGTTAAGTAAGGAGGAGACAGGTGGGGTTTTGCTGAACAGCACCTCTGACTAGGGTGACTGCGAACAAATACAGCTCCTCTGTTGGTGCCACCCTCCTCTTCCACGGGGGCTGACCTGGAGTCAAGGCTTAGCTCTATGGCTCTGTCACTGGGTGGCCTTTGGAGAAACACTGCACTCTCAGAGCCTCAGTTTCCCCATCTATAAAACAGGACAGATGAGTCTACCCATTCATGCAGGAAGAAGTGTTTTGTAGAAGGAAACCCAGCAGAAGGCTCCGGGTACCGGTGGCATCTGAGTTGTGTACCTCTGGGTAGCCCCAACATGTTACTTGGAGGAGTCAGGGTAATCCCACTGAAGAGATGCCAATGGAGCTCCTCCCCAGGCCTGGAGGGCTGCAGGCTGGTGGAGGCAGGTCCCTACACCACTGTGCACAGGAGCCTTGGACACCTCACACTGACAACAGGAAGGTCAGAGTTGGGGGGTCAAGGCTGGGGCTCCACCAACAGGCGAGGAAGGCTGGACAGGTGGGCCCATTTCCAGTCCTCGGGGTGGTCACCTGTGAACAGTGGGACAAAAGGAGGGACAGAGGGGTGCAGAGCATCTGGGATCTAGGCCTGACTCTAGCCCAGGTTCACTGTGTGCTTTTGGGCAAGTTTCTTCCATCTCTGGGCCTCAGTTTTCTCTCTTGTTAAACAAGAACTAAGTGGTCTCTGAGTCCCCCTCTAGCCCTGAAATTCTGTGGGTCAACAAGAAATCTCCCCTCGTCAGCATTCTGCTCCTGCACAAGCCCACAAAAGAAGCCAAAGCAGCCTGTTCTCCATTCATTTGGAAACGAATTCCCTGAATCCATCTCTCCTTCCCTAGATGCTTGCTCTTGCCGGTCCAGATCTGCACACCAGCGCCACGTGTTTCAGATATCTCAGCATGTGATACAGTTTCTCATCAGGCTACGGAAATGTTCTCCCAAACCACCAAACCGAGCGGTCTGCAACATGGAGCTGAAAATAAAGCAGCAGAAAGACAGTGGTGTTGTTGTGAAGAAGCGGTCAGGAACGACCTGGGAGGCAGAGATGACAGTGGAATGCCAGGCCTTGGCCACAAGGTGAGTCCAAGGGAGGCAAGGACTGTGTATCCTGAAACTGGTCCTCCTCGTAACAGCTTCAGGAGGTAGGTGTCATTTCCCCCATTATAGAGGTGAGGGAGGCAAGGCTCAGAGAGGTGAAGTCCTCTGCCCAAGGTCACACAGCCAGTAGCTGAATCAGGTTTTAAAATGTAGTCTGCCTGACTTTTCACTGTGCTACATGACCTTCCTGCTGATACTGATCTGTTTCTAAACATGTCCCCATTAGTGGACTGTCCCTTCAAGGACAAATGCTGGGTAGACTCAGCTCTTATCACAGAGCTCACAGACACAGAAAAGATGCTCAGTAAATGTTGGTGGAATTGAATAGAACTGAATTTCTACTAGCATCCACTTGACACTTGAAATTGATGGACAGGTGATACCCTGTTAGGGCTGTGGTGTGTATAATCTCTACAATGGCTCCCGGGGAGTTGGGCAGATAGACAAGGAGGTTTAGTCCCAGCGGGGGTGGAGGGAGGAGGGGCACAAGGTCAGACCCTTAGAAAGAATTAATAATATCCAAGGAATTCTCACGGAACAGTAGGGGGGAATAAAGATTTTTCAAAGACGCCCTAATGGCAAATTTTCTGGATTTTCCAGCTAATTTGAAGGTACCTACTTGGAACATTTTCTTGTCAGAAAAGATTTTAAAATACATTCATTCAGTGTGACATGATAATTGGGCCTGGCTGCCTGATGAATGCCTTTTATCTATTCCTGAGCTATTGTTCCCTGGGATCGAGCTGATGGGCTGGAACGGGCACTTTGTTAAATGCACAAACAGAGCTACTTGCAACAGTTCTGGCCACTGATGCAATGGGGGTCTCAGAAAGATTCCTAGGGGCTCATCATGAGAAGGTGTCAGAGAAGGAACTTCAGAGATTAGAGAAGGCAACTTCCTCACTGTTCTCCTGGGGGACTGAGGCCCAGGGAGGAGCAGGGCGTGCCGGGATCACACAATGTGGAAGTGGCGGAGATGTGGACCTGGTGTCCTGGCCCAGAACCAAGCCTCTCTCCCCTGCCTTCAAGGCTTCTGTGGAAAGAGGCCAAGCAATGGACAGTGCACATTGGTGCAAAGCCACTCACACCCCCTCTTGATCCTCTGCCCAGCGCCCGGAGAACACACTTGTCTCATGCAAGGGCTTGGCTGCCAGAGCAGGATGCATTTCTGACAGCTGACTTTTCTCAGCTATACAGTGCGTTATCAAATCAGCTATTTTTATAGGCTCCCTTTCCCTTTTTCCTTCTTTTATCTTTTCTTTATTTTAATGCCTTTGTTTTCTCGAAGGCAAATTTCCAGGCCTGGCCATCTGATAACCATTGCAAAGACTCCGTGAGTCTTTATCACTCTTTCTAAGAAAGAAGGATTTACTTGGCCTTATTATTTATCTTTACATGATATTTTGGGTTATCTTGATTTTTTTTGTTGAAATTCTTTTAGCATTTTGTTTTAACTAGTATCTGTTTTGGGGTATCTCAGAGCCTCCATATGTTAACACATTGTTTACAAAACTGTGGCTTGGGTTTTCTGCTTTGTCAAGGCAGAAAACTATTTTTCTCTTTAAAAACTCAGTGTTATCTGATCTGCCTTTCATTAACATTTGAGGAATAAAACAGTTCCATCGAGAGTATGACATTGACATTTCCATTGTTTTTCTTAGAAAACACCACAATGTTAATCATCCCTCAAGGGACTTCATTCTCTACAGATGATAACTAAGGTCCGGGCTAGGTGTGCATGTGTGTTGGTGTTTAGATGTGTTGGTGTCACGTGTCTGTGTTCTCATGCTTGTGTCTGGGAGTCTCAGTATGTAGTTATGTCACTGTACACGTGACTGTGTTTGTCTGCCAATGTGTCACTGGCTGTGTGTATGTCTAGAGCAGGGGTGGGCAAACTTTTTGACTCGAGGGCCACAATGGGTTCTTAAACTGGACCGGAGGGCCAGAACAAAAGCATGGATGGAGTGTTTGTGTGAACTAATATAAATTCAAAGTAAACATCATTACATAAAAGGGTACAGTCTTTTTTTTTTTTAGTTTTATTCATTTCAAACGGGCCGGATCCGGCCCGCAGGCCGTAGTTTGCCCACGGCTGGTCTAGAGTGATGGTGTGTGAGTGTGTGTGTACAGATGATTCTGTGTGGATCTGAATGTATGTGGATAAGTGCATTGTGTGTGCCTGTGTTTTATGGCCACGTGACATCTATGTTCATGAATGTATGTTTTTATGTACATGTACTGATACATATATACATAGGTGTTATGTGTGTGATGAGTCGTGTGTTTGTGTTCATGTGTCTGACTGTGGGCACATGTGTGGGGATGTCTTTGTCTGAGTTTTTTACTTGAGTGTTTGCAGGAGGGAAAGCTCAGATTTGTGTTCAGAACCTTCTATATACATGTACACAGTACCCTCTAGTGGGCATGATTAGAAAGGGTCCCAAACAAAACAAAAAAAAAGTTGGGGGGCGGGGGGGAGCAGGATCCAAATCACCTTCAATTCCAGACTGGTCCATGGCCACATACAGGGCAAAGTTTCCAGGATGGACCTTGAGAGGGCAGGAAAAGTCAGCCACCCACTTCACAGGGGACTCTGTGCAGGGTCCTGCCCTCAGTGTGGGGGTCCAGCTTCACAGTGTGGGGGTGAAAGGGCTCATTCTCTGGCGTGGAGGCAAGATCACTGAGCTTGGTGGGTCAGTGGGCCAGGAGGGAGGCAGCCTGCACACAATCCAGCCACAACGGGGAGGGACCTTACCGAGAGCTCACAGTCACTGGGGCCCCGCATTCTCCATTGCCCTGGCCAGGCCCACGCCAAGTCCCAGTGTTCTGGAAACAGGAACCCTTCACCTGTGATGCTCTGAGTTTCCTCTTGCCGTTGTAACACAGCAGTGCAACCTTAGCAACTGAAACTGACACATTCATTACGGTAGAGTTCTGGCGATCAGAAGACTAACATGGGCTGCTCAGGACTGTATCCTCTGGAGGCTCTGGGGAGAATCTGTTTCCTCCCCTTTTCCAGCTCCTGAAGGCACCTGCATTCCTGGCCCATGGCCCACCTTCCCAACAAAGCAATTATGAATGATCCTTTGTATGTCCTGCGGGATTTGCTGGGCTAATATTTTGTGGAAGGGGAATCTCTATTCATGAGGAATGTTGGACTACAGTCTTTTCTTTTATTGGAATGTCTTTGTCCGCTTTCGGTATCAGGGAAATGTTGGCCTTTAAAAATGACTAGAAGCGTGTCCTCCTCTTCTCTTTTCTGTGAGAGTCTGTGTAGAATTGGTGTTATTTCTTCCTTAGATAACTTGGTATTAGAATTCACCAGGGAAGCCATCTGAGTCTGGAGTTTCCTTTGTTGGGAGGTTTTCAATGATGAATTCAATTTGTTTAACAGACCCAGGGCTATTCTTGTTATCTATTTCTTCCTGAGTGAAGCTTTGGTAGTTTGAGTCTTCCAAGGAATTTGTCCATTTCCTCAGAGTTATTAACTGTATTGTGATAAAGCTGAGGAGAAGTCAGTGCTGAAATAACCAACCCATGAGTGAATGACTCGCCTAAGGAGACCATTGCAGACAAAGAGCAGAAATTCTGGGTTAGGAAATAATGTGAAATTCATGAAAAACTTTATGCTTTTTTGAAATGAGTCAGTTTATTAAAAGGTACAATTATGCACAAAGATGCAAAGCAAAGTCATCAAAAATTGGAAACCACATAAATGTCAAAGAAAGTTAATATATGGTATAGTCACTAAGTGGAATATATATTTTTAATTTAAATTATTTTTTAAAATTGATTTGAGAGAGAGGAAGGGGAGAGAGAGAAAGAAACATTGATTTGCTGTTCTACATATTTATGCATTCATTAGTTGATTCTTGTATGTGTCCTGACGGGGAACAAACCCACGACCTTGGCGTATCGGGACAATGCTCCAATCCACTGACCCACCTGGCCAGGGCTAGAATATATATTATAGAGTATTACTTAAACACTCTGAAAATATGCATAGCAACATCTAAAAAGAAGTACACCAAAATGTTAATACTAATTATTTGTTGAGGTTTTGAATCTACAGAGTCCTTTTTTTTTTCCTTTTCATATCCTCCAAATTTGCTATGTAGTATTTTTAAATATATTTTTATTCATTTCAGAAACAAAGGGCACGGGAGAGAGAGAGAGAAACATCAATGATGAGAGACTCATTGATTAGCTGCCTCCTGCATGCCCCTACTAGGGATCAAGCCCACAACCTGGGCATGTGCCCTCACTGGGGATCAAACTGTGACCTCCTGGTTCATAGGTCGAAGCTCAACCACTAAGCTACACTGGACAGGGTATATATATATTTTTTAAACTATATTTTTATTGATTTTTTTTTAGAGAGAGAGGAAAGGAGAAGGAGAAAAGATAGAAACATTCATTATAGAGAAACATCAATGGGCTGCCTCCTGCACGCCCCCTACTGGGGATTGAGCCCGCAACCCAGGCATATGCCCTGACTGGGAATTGAACCTCTTGGTGCATGAAATGACGCTCAGTCCACTGAGCCATGCCAGCTGGGCTATATATTTTTTAATGGAATGAAAAACTGTTAAGAGAAACAACATTTCCTCCCACTTCTAGTAGGGCATAACTAGACTTCCTATCAAACTCAGGGCCTGACACAAAGTAGTCCCCCAATAAATGCAGTAAAGAACCAAGACCAGCGATCTGAAGGTCCCTCTGTCCTGGGGCCTTGGCTGCTGCCAGCATGGCTGCTTCTCCTGCTGCTGTCACCATCACCACCACCAATCTGTGCCCAGGTCCCAGCCCTGGCTGCCCCTTTGGGGTCCTTCAGCACCCTGGACCACCCTAAATGTAGTGTGTGTGCATATCAAGTGGCCAGGCACACTGCCTACCATCCCCGAGGGGCTGAGCCCACATACACATGCTCTGCCACCAGCATATCTCCTCTGCTCACATATACGCTCCATTATCTCATTAGACTTCACTTACAAAACACAAGTTCAAAGGTGAAATTATTAAGCATTTCAAAACAATGACAGCAAAACATAAAACCAAATGCTCCGAGCAACAACACAGATTGCATATCTATAAAAACAGCCTGGTAGGAACACAGTGGCCCAGGCAGCAGAGGCTGCAAGTGGAGTGGTGCCCCTTACAAGTCAGGATGGGTGACAGGGCAGACCCAGTAGTTGACGTATGTTGAATACCATACGTACCAAAAGCATACACACTCCCCCTCCCCATATTACAACGTGACATATGTTGTTGACAGTAGTAGGAAATAAAACACCATGAGGACAGAGAACATTTCTTGGTTCTGTTTATAGCTGTATCCTCAGAGCCCATCCTGGTGACTGGCACTTAGTGGGTAACCAATAAATATTTAGTAAATATAATTATAGAGTAAGTATTATCTGTACTTTCTCATTAGCATATAACTCCTACTCATCCTTCAAAATCCTCTTCAAAATGCCCCCTCTTCTAGGAAACCTTCTGCAATTTTTCTAGAATTGGTGATTTCTCCTATACTTTTACTGTACACCCTTCTATTTTAGCACCGAGCTGAAGCATGAGATTATAAGACAGCACCTTACACAAATCCTCAGGGTTTAACATTTTTTCCTTAGGAATTTTGTTAACTATCAAAAATCCTGCCCTAACCGGTTTGGCTCAGTGGATAGAGCGTTAGTCTGTGGACTCAAGGGTCCCAGGTTCCAGTCCGGTCAAGGGCATGTACCTTGGTTGCGGGCACATCCCCAGTAGGGAGTGTGCAAGAGGCAGCTGATCGATGTTTCTCTCTCATCGAAGTTTCTAACTCTCTATCCCTTTCCCTTCCTCTCTGTAAAAAAATCAATAAAATATATTTTTTTAAAAAATCCTAACCCTGTCAACTAGGACAGAATAAAACTTTCCATGTCATTTTCTAAGAAGTATTTTGTCTATTACTCATCCTTCCCTCCCTTTTAAACAAATGCTTTTATTTTAGTAGTAACATGTTTCTGCTTCCTTTTTTCAAAAATAAATTTTAATTTTGGAATAAATCTAGATGCAGAGGGAAGTTGTACAGATACTACGGAGATCACAAATATCCCTCTGCCAGCCTCCCCCATTGTTAACATTTTATGTTACCACCGTACAAGGGTCAGAACAAAGACATTTGACATTGGTACGTCACGATGAAGTAAACTCCAGACTTTATTTGTATTTCTCAGTCTCCCCATCCTCAGAGGGCAGGGACCATGTGAGTCTTACTCACCACTTGGATCCCAGCATTTAGCACTGAGCCTGGGAGTTCGTGAACTCCTAGTAGATGTGTGATGGGTAAGTGAGTGAGTGAGTGAGCAAGATCCAGGCAGAGAGCACTGGGCTGTCACACATGCAGCCAAACCTTCGAGTGGCCCAGTTTCCCACATTTCTCACCAGCTGCCAGGCCATCACATCAGATGCAGGTTTTCAAATAGAAGAGAGAAGTTGAATGATTAAAGCTAAACAAAGCAGTGGGCTGAGCCTATTCATCTTGAGGCAAGCTGCTTCCCACTCCACCCCGCCTGCCCCGGAGCCCCGCAGCCAGGCCTGGCCTGCAGCCAACCCTCAGTGTCCAAAACGTGCACCTAGTCAGGAATGTGGGGTCAGAGACTTTGCGAGGGAGGTCACCCATCACCTCCCACCTTGGATGGCCAAGGGACATGGCTCTCCTTCCCGGGTCCACCCCACATACAGCCAACATGCCCAGCAGTGGAAAGAAGGAAAGGAGAAAGACCCCGCACCTGACACCTACTGGGAGCTCTGCTAGTTCTCAGCCTTTTCATCCCCAGACACCCCACCCCACCCCAGCATTCCCTCCCCTCTGCTGCCTCACCTGTTTGCAGATTATTGCCAGTCAGATGCAGAGGGTGTTACACCCTTTTACAGAGGTGGAAACTGAGGCTCACCATCCCCCTCCCCTCTGGCTCCTGGCGGGGATCTATTGTGCCTGCCTCTCAAACAGCGTTTCTTGAATGCTCATCTGGGAGAGGACGCGTTTCCAGGCGATAGTGTCCTCTGGGATGCTTTCACTGCTAAAGACCTTGGATTGGAAACCACTGGCCTACTCTACCCTCTCGGCTTTGCAGACGAACAGCTGCTGCCCAGAGAGGACAAGCAACACATCCAAGGACACCTGATGAGCAAACCTTAACAGAGAGCCGCTCTCTGACCAATCACCCTCACCCTGATGGATCTCTGGATTGTTCCCCTCCAGCCTGACCTTAGCAGAGAGCAGAGAAAACATGACATGAGGACAAAAGGGGGATAAACTTTGATGGCGAGGAGAGGAGAGGCATGAAGGGGATCCAGGCAGTCGGTGCCTCTCGGAGGGTACCAGGAGGAGGCGGCCGAGTACACTGGGCACAGCGCGGAGGGTCTGGGGCAGGGACTGGATGGGAGCTGCGTGGGCCTGCAAGAGAGGGCAGATCCCTTTACTGCTTCAAAAACACCTGCAGATGCTGCCCAACTGACACAAACTCCATAGTCCCTCAGTCATCTGAGCTCTTGCCACCCACTTCTGCCCTCCTCCTGCCTCCAGGCCTTGACTCCAGCTAGTCCTCGAGCTGTTGCCTCTTCTCTCCTCTGCGGCTCAGATGCATCAACAACCAACACAGCTGTGGCGTAGTTGTGCCCGTGGATGTGCTGGTCATGTGGCAGGATGGTAAGAAGCTAGGAAAGTTCCTGGGCAAGTGGAATGGGGAAACTGAGACAAGAAAAGTAGACAAGGCCAAACAGTTTGGGCAGCTGGCCGCCAGCTTGGGAACAAGACCTTATCTTCCCCAACCAAGGACAAATGGTTTACACACTCCTCCCTAACCAGAGAAGACATAGCTTAAGTCACCCTGGCCTGGGAAATAGAGAACAAAGGCCCCATTAATACCATTTGTGCCAGTTAAATCCAAGGACAGAGGAAGTCGGGGAACAAATAACAAAAACCCCATTAAAGCCAAACAGACGGAAGATAAAAATACAACAAACCATAGAATAATCACCAATTTCCCTACGTGCTCATTTTGATGCATCAGTATATTTAAAACGCACCTGGAAAGCTGATGAATATTCTACCGAAACCCTCCCCTAAGATTCTTGCCTACAGGAAAAAAAGAAGAAGAAAAGGGGTATAAGAATCCTCATGACAAAGACTCAGTGTAAGCTCGCTCTAGAGCACACCCATGCCCCTTCCCAGGCATGGACTTTTCATTTCTTCCTAAACTCTAAGGGTCCCCAGGAGGCTTGCAACCAGGGCAGAGCGGGCAGCAGCAGCTTGACCCGGGCTCATCCCCTGATCCTGTCTCCAAGGCCCCCTTTTCTCTGACTTCCCAGTGCACTAAGCGCAGCCCTGCCTTGGCTCACTCCTTTCCTATAACGTCTAGAGAGCCAAAGCAGAGCAGCGCACATGCCCCAGGTGCCGGCTCAGTCCCTGTAAGGGTCATGCAGGAGGCAGTCAATCAATGATCCTCTCTCATTATGGATGTTTCTTTTGTTGTTAATTCTCACCCTGGGATATTTTTCTATTGATTTTTAGAGAGAGTGGAAGAGAGAGGAAAAGAATGAGAGAAACATCGATGTGAAAGAAACATGTCGATTGGTTGCCTCCTTCAGGAGCTCTTACCCAGGGCCCAGGCCCTGGAGGAGCTGCAACCAAGGTACGTGCCCTTGACCAGAATCAAACCCGGGGCCCTTTCATCTGCAGGCCGACGCTCTATCCCCTGAGCCAAACCGGCTAGGGCTCATCATTGATGTTTCTATCTCTCCCTCTTCCTTCCTCTCTGAAATCAATAAAATACATTAAACAAACAAAATAACATGAGCATGCAGGGGTAATGGATGAAAATAAGCTGAATGTTTATAAAACAGCAAAGTGAATCCATGCACACTCCTGGAAAATGGACAAAGTGTGTCAAGTTACCCAAAAGTTTACAAAATGCCCCATTGGAGAAACTAAAAGTTGCCAATACAGTCAGTCTTTCATGTCCATGGATTTCATAGCACAGATTCAACCTGTCATAGATCAAAAAAATATTCAGGGGGGAAAAAATCCCAGAAAGTTCCAAAAAGAAAAATGTGAATTTGCCACATGCTGAGCACTATGCTGATTCCACATGAACGAAGTGATGTATATGTATACTCTGCTGTGGCCTATAACCAAATACTATGCCATTTTAATGAGAGACTTGAGAATCTTTGGACTTTGATATCCTTGGGGTCTGGAACCGATCCCCCATGGATACTGAGACAATGTCTATACTAGAAAAAACAGAGACTGAGAATATTCATTGTCTTTATTATCTACTAGAGGCCTGGTACATGACATTCGTGCACTGGAGAGGGTGGTCCCTCAGCCCAGCCTGCGCCCTCTCGTAGTCTAGGAGCCCTCGGGGGATGTCCGTGGGGAGCGGGCCTAAGCCAGCAGTCAGACATCCTTAGTGCTGCTGTGGAGGTGGGAGAGGCTCCTGCCAGCTCAGGGCTTCTGGCTGAGCAGCGCTCCCTCTGTGAGAGTCCACTGACCGCCAGGGGGAAGCTTCTGCATTGAGCATCTGCCCCGGGTGGTCAGTGCGCGTCATAGTGACCGGTCATTCCACCGTTAGGTCTATTTGCATATTAGCCTTTTATTATATAGGATTGCTGCATAACAGATTGTCCCCAAATTTAGCACCTTTAAACAAGTTTCTGAAGGCAAGGACGCCATGAAGGATTTAGCTGGATGGTCCTAGCTCAGAGCCTCTCATGGGATTGTTATCAAGCTGCCCGCCAGGGCCCCCTGAAGGCTTGCCTGGGGCTGGAGGATCCATTTCCAAGTGCACTCATGGGCAGGTTGGCAGCATGGAAGGAGGTCTCAGTTCCTCCTGGGTGGGCATCTCCAAAGCTCACATGGCAGCTTTCTTCCCAGAGCAGGAGATCAGAGAGGAAGGCCCAAGACAGAAGCCTCCGTCTTTCATAGTCTAATCGCGATGTGACGTACCACCATCACTCCTACCATCTGCTGTCACACAGGCGAACCTCCTGGTACACTGTGGGAGGAGACCACAAAATGTGGGTGTGAATACTAGGAGTCAGAGTGCTGGGGGCCATCTTGGAGCCTGGTTATAACATTTTTTTTTTTTTTTTTTACCAAATTGTCATTTAGACCAAATTAAGATCAACATGTTTTTAGCCCAGTTGCCTTCAGCCAGATGACAGATGGCTTTGGAACCCAAACAGAAACACGAATGAGGGCATCTCCTCTATGTGGTTTCCTCTATCTGGTGAGCTGAATAATGGTTCCCAAAGTAAGTCAGGTCCTAATTCCCAGAACCTGCATAATTTTGGCTGGAAAAGGCATCTCTGCAGCTGTGA
Source organism: Myotis brandtii (assembly GCF_000412655.1). Lineage (NCBI taxonomy): Eukaryota > Metazoa > Chordata > Mammalia > Chiroptera > Vespertilionidae > Myotis > Myotis brandtii. The sequence goes on along the minus strand of NW_005371249.1, from coordinate 20,442 downwards.
TTAAGTTAAAGATTTAAACTGGGGGGATTATCCTGGGTTATCTAGGTGGACCCTAAATGCAACCAGGGGCCCCTTATCAAGGAAGCAGGTACTAAGCTCCTGGCTTTGAGGATGGAGGAAAGGACCATGAGCCAAGGAATGCAAGAAAAGCAGCTCTAGAAACTGAAAGAGCAAAGAAATGAGTCCTCCCCTAGAACCTCAGGAGGGCATCCGGCCCCGCTGAAACCCTGATTTGGCCAAGGAAACTGATTTTCAACTTCTACTTCCAGAGCTGTAATAGAATAAATGTGTGTTGTTTCAAACCACAAGTTCGTGGTGTGCCACAGCACATGGGTGGGGAGGGAGAGACTTTCACACTTCGCTGCTCTGTGAAGCAGATAATGGTGATGATGATTCTAAGAAGGTATTGATTAAACAGGGTTTGCCAATGCTGTCCGGTGAATAAACAGCCCCTCCCATCCCACAGTCACCGAGATGGCTTTAGTGGAGTGTGAGCTGAGATTCTGGCCTTGGTCAGCGGGAGGATTGTTCTGACCCCTCATTACCCCTCCTCTTGGTTTTCTTTTTGCTTGAAAATAAGATTAAATTGTCTATTTCCCCTCTTTGGGTGTTGAAAGTCAGGAAGCCTGTTAAATAAACATCCATGTGCAAAGCGCGGGTGTGTTTCCAACAGGCAGTAACTGCACCTCTAAGGCCACAGATGTCCTGGGGTACTACTCCCGCCCTGCCCTGCCCTGCCCTGCCCTGCCAGGCTCTCTCTGCCTGTCCTGGGGCAACCCCCTGTCCCTCTCTGATTCAGTGTCCTGTCCTGTATATTCAGGGTAACAATAATATTAACTCATATTCTTCCTGTCACAGTGGCACCCCCTTTGGCTCAAGTTATAAATGACAACGCAGGACTCATTTTTAGCTGAAAAGCACTAGGACTATCATATAGATGCTTTAACATAAAATGATCACCTTTCAGTTTGTAGGCAGCTGATGTCTGGGCCCCCGAGAGCCCACCTCCACCCTGGCCGCCAGCCCCTGCCCTAGGACCCCTAAAATCTCCCATGACTCAGTGTCTAAAGGAGTAATGCCTAGCTCAGCAGGGAAATGCAGGGACCAGGTACAGAAAATTTAGAGCCAGGCTCTACGCTCAAGAGTCACTGCTGGCTTTCCTTTAGTCAGTGTTTTGAATAGCACTACTGGGCTTGGTCTGGGCCCCTCCATAGATGCAAGCACTCCCCAGGGTTGATACCGGCTCTCTGAGGAGCCTCTCCCACGCTTTACATACCAGAGCCTCGGCTCATGGAAGAACTAGGAGTGCAACTGGGAATGAAGCCATTGCCCGGCCAGAGACCTGTGATCAGTCCATTCACCAGCCTTTCTAGCAGGTCGTCTGGTTCAAGAACTTGGCCCTGGGAGCACAGACCTGGCCAGCTGACATCTAGACCCCATGACGGATTCTCACTGGACAAGGTGGAAGCCACATTCCTTGGTTCCTGACCTTAAGTCATTTTACACTGCCCTTCCTCAGGGACCTTCCCAGACCTCTCAGCCCAGGCCCAGAACTAGAAAGAACCCAGAGCCAGAGACCCCTGGTGCTGCCTCAAGGGGTCGCCAGGGGGAGGGGAGGATGCAGCAAGCAGCTCCCTTTCACTGGGCTTCACATTGGCCTTCTCTGTAAGATTTCATTGGGGTCTGTGATCTAGTGCAATCCCTTCACTGTGCAATTAGGCCCAGAAGACACACAGGGAGGCAGGCAGCCTGGGATCCAGGCCTCTGGTCTCCCAGCCTGGAGATCTGCCCACTACACCTCATGTCCTCTCTCCTCTGTGGGTCCACCCTCTCTGGCATGCAGGTACGTCAGTCTGTTCTAGGAAGGAAGGTTCCATGATCCATTATCCATGTGAACAGATGTGCAGTGGGAAGCACCTTCCTTATCCCAACCCTGGGGCAATTTCACCAACCTGCAGCTGATACCTTAACCAGGATGCAGCCTATCTGAAAAGATTGTTTAAACACCACACTGATACCAGGGGAACAATAAATAAGACTGTGCTACATGTGGTTTCTCCTTATGGATGCTAGTTCAAGGCCTCTCTGGGTCTCAGTCTCCCATCTGTAAAATGGCGGTGTTGGGCCGGAACTCTAAGGCCCCCTTGCTCCCTGATCTGTGCCTGATTCTGTAAGGCCAGGGGTCAGCCATCGTGGTATTCCTCTCAGGGAGGGGCTGCCTCCTGGATGGCCCCTCATGGCAAGATCTTTGGAACCAGATATGCAGAGGAGAGACTCAGCCCAGGCCAGTCCCCTCCAGTAGCTTGCCTAGTGCTGGAGCGTGTGGCATTCAAGGCCAAGCTTTGCAATTCCAGCTGTGCCACTTGTGAGTGAATCATTTTCTCTCTCTGATCCTCAGTGTCTTTTGCTGGCGAGAACACTTTGCCTTTTTGTCTCATCACTCCTCTATCCTGCTAACTGAAATGTGGATGTGGTAGCTGCCATTTTGGGCCACGGACACGATGCCCATTGCTCAGCATAACCAAATGGTGAATAGGAAAGGATGTGTATCCTACACAGTTACCTCCCCGGACTGCTTACCTCTGGGCATCTTTTACTTATTGGGAGAAATCAACCACTGTTCTGTGTAAGCCACCTTCACTAGAGTCTGCCACTCGGAGCGAAGCCGAATCCTCACTCACTGCCATGGGATCTGATGACATTAAATGGTTCTCATCTAACCAAGTCACCCTCCTGCCTCGATGTCCTTCTGTGCCACCTCAGGATAGCATTGAAACTCCTCAGCATGACATGTAAGGCCCTTCATGATCTGTACCCCTCTTACTGCTCTAGCCTTGGCTTTCTCACTGCTCCCCAACCTGCCATCATACCCCGGTCACCAGCCAGCAGGAGTTACTCACAAGCCCACAAGCCCCTTCTCACCTCTGGCCATTTGCACACTCAACTCTGTCTTCCAAAAGTGCCATTTCTGCCCCAGCCCTTTTCAGCTTCCAAGATTCAGCTCAAGTGTCACCTCCCGCAGGAAGCTGCCCTGACCTTCCCAGGCTTTGCTTTGTTCTGTTTCCTGTTTCTCTCTGCTCTCTTGGCATCATGGGGCTTTTCCATGCTGTGTGAGAGAAACACACCAGTTTCCACGTCCGTCTGCCTCTCCAGTGAGTGAGCGGCCTGAGGACAGGGGTGCTGTCCCATTCGCCTCTGCGCTGCCAGGGCTTCTGCTGCAGGGTCATCAGCAACAGGAACTGAGTGGAGGGAGGAAGGATGGATGGCAGTTGCCTGCTAATGTGGGAACTGCTGGGCCTCGGCAAAGGGCTGTGCCTAGGAAATAGTCGCTGAATCAAAAAGAACTGTCTGGAGACAGAGGTGAAAGACAAGGGCATCCTGAGCCACTGTTCCCCTACTCTGGTCAGCAAGGAGTCAGATACTGCTGGATGCAAGAGGCCCTTGTGCATTCGTTGGCAAATCCGCACGGTGTGTCATTAACGGTGGGCAACATTTCAGGCTCGCTCAATCAGCAAATGTGCCACGATACACTTGGCCGCTGCCAACACCTTGTACTTCAACCGTTGCCTCATAATGGCCCATAACCAGAGATGATAACAGGATGGGAAAGTCAATTGACTGGTTTTCTCACAGAGCATGCATTCGGGGTCCAAAGTTTATGGCCCAAGGACTCTGCTCGCAATGAACAGTATTTACCAGCTTTACTACAACTTTCTGTGGCCCTGATCCCCTATTGGCCCTTTTGTCCATCTCAATCCCCTCCTTTTCAGTGGGGGAGACCGAGGCCCAGCGGGAGGAGGTTGCCCAAGGTCACACAGTGAGGCTGGAGCAAGGACCAGGACCCAGGCTCTGACACCTCACCCTATGCCCTTTGTACCACCCCTGCCTGGTTCCGTGATTGCCGTCCAATAATTAACTGTGGATTTAGATAAAGACATTGAGCCCAGTCATGAGGGTCACTAAGCGACAGATCCATTACAGAGCCTTTGAACCAAGAGGACATATTCTATTGATTTGGCAACATAATCTTGTCTTCTTCTTCTTCTTTTTTTACTTATTATGAACAAGCTTAAATATAAACAAGAAATAGAGAGGATATAACAAATTGTCTGTGCCCATTAGCAGCCAGCTTAAGTACTTACCAATACTTGTTTTTCTTGGTAACATACCTTGGAATCGTCTTTCCCCCAGGAAACTACAGGAGACACTCACTCCAACCAGAATGAGATTTTCAAGTTGCAAACTGGATCATGTCCACCTTGACTCCTTCTTCTTAGACACTCTAGGGCAGTGGTTCTCAACCTTGGCTGCACATTAGAATCACCTGGGAATCTTTTTAAAATCCTGACATCTGGGCCTCATCCTCCGGAAATTCTGTTTCTTTGTTACTAATGTTGTGGCCCCACCCCATAACAAAGAAACAGAATTTCTTGCATTCGTTTTGTTTGGGTCAATCTTGTCGTTGTCCTCTGAGCTCCTCCAGGGTGAGACCATGTTAGATCAGATATTTTCAGCTGTAGCGCCACGGCACACTGGTGTGCCACAAGAATTTTTAAAACATGCAATACCTGCTATTTAGTCAGGGGCACTGACTTCGTTTCCCTTAGATTGTCAAATAATGAAATGATAACAGCCAACGTAACAATAGCCATCTGGTGTGAATGAATTAAAATTATATGTGTGTTTTTTGCCAGATTGGCCAAAAAATAGAATATGTAACTTGGTGTGCTGCAGAATTTTAGTAATTAGTTTATGTGTGCCATGAGTTGAAAAAGGGGAAAATCGCTGTGTTAGATTCATCCAGGGTGCTGGCTCAGGAGCCAGACTCCTTACTTCGGCCTCCACAGCCCTGCATGGTCTGATCCCTGCCCATGCCTCCAGCCTCTTCCAGAGCCATTCACCCCTTCACGCTTCCTGCTTCTGACCTGCTTGTCTTCTCCCAGTTCCTTGAATGCATTTTGACCCCTCCCACCTCAAGGCCTGTGAAGATGCCTGCCCTTTTCACCTGTACCTTTCCTGCCTCTTTATTTATTCGATCCTTGCTTGTCCTTCAGCTCTCATCCTTTACCCTTGCCACTCAACGCATGGTCTTGGCACTAGCAGCATTGGCATCACTGGGGAACTTGTTAGAAATGCAGAATATAAGGCATTCCTAGTTAAGAAGGTTTAACAAGGTCCCCAGAATATGTAGGATGCTATGCTGACCAGTTCTGACTCAAAAATAGGATTGGGGTGGAGGTGGGGGCAGGAGGGGTGCTGTATTCAGAAGAAAGGAATGCTGGGTAAACAGAAGACACAATGTCCACCATAGTTATGGCATTTCTACACACGGAATACTGTTGACCATCTGGCCTGCTCCAGGGGCCATAAACTCAAGTGCCTATAAAAAGCTATAAATGAGTTAATCATTGTATTTGTTAGCTGTAGCAAATTATCACAAATTTATCATCTTACAGTTCTGGGGGCTCAGAAGTCTGAAATGTGTCTCACTGGGCTGAGATGAAGGTGTTGGCACAGATGCGTTTCTTCAGAAAGGCTGGGGGAATTTTGTATCCTTGGCTTTTCCAGCTGCTTGCACTTGGTGGCTGGTGGCTACATCGCTGCAACCTCTGCTTTTGTCTTTGCATCTCCTCCTCTGATGTTGACATTCCTGTGTCTCTTTGACAAGGACCCTAATCATCACATTGGGCTCAATCCAGATGATCTCCCCACCTCCAGGTCCTTGACGGCAGATGCCACTCGCTGCCACACACACTGCCTCCATGCCAGGGTTATATGGGTGCTTCTGTGAGAGCCTTGGTTGCAGTCTGAACTCAGACACCCATCCCCTGTGTGACCTCGAGCAAGTCCCTTTCCCCTTCTGGGTCTCAGTCTCTTCAACTGTACACTGAGGTGCGGACAGAAGGAAAGAGCAAGGAAGCCAGGCAGGCAGAAGGGAAGCCGAGCTATGGAAAATACTCAGGTCTGGTTTGGTTTGACAACATTCAGATTTTTGTGTTCACAGAGTGTAAACTTTACTTAGAGGTGCACTTAGGAGAAAAAGAGGGGGAGTAGGGGATACCTTGGTTTGCTTTTGATAAACATCTTTATTTAAAATTTCCATTCCCTGCAATTCCCTCAGTGTCCTGAGCCAGTCTTCCCTGTTCAGGTCAAATGCAGAGAACAGAGGCACCTGTTATGCTCAGTGCAGAATAAACACCCAGTGCAGTTCGAATGTCTTTTTGTTTAGAATCTGTCTGTTCCGTTCATTATCTCAGAGCCTGGAATCTTCTCCAGTAACTTCGTAGACATATAAGGCTCCAAAATGCTTAAGGCCAGAAATAGCTTCTCTTCCCCCACCAGGCCAGTGTAAATACATCCCTGGGTGACATTCCTGCTGACAATGACCTGACTGTGGCTTGTGTTATCTCACCGTTTCCCCTTCACCTTCAATCCTTTTAGTCCAAACACTCTCAGTGGCCCCAGGCCCAGGATCAGTTACCCAGGCCTGGATCTTTGTTTGACAACCAGAAAACTGAATCCAAAACAATCCTGAAAAATAGTTAACCTCTCTGCAAAAATAATTTGTGGATTTCCCCCTCAGCCTCTGCACATTCATCCTTCTCTCCAAACCATAAAGGTCAAGCATCGTGGAAAAGTTTTAGTCTTTTAATTTTTTTTTTTTGATGCTTTTACAAATGTCTTGCGACAGGACTACTGCGGTGAGTTCTGATGCCAGCCATGGCTTAGGAAGTGTCCAGGCTGGGCATGCTGAATGGAATCTAGAGACAGACAAAGCATTCACTGGGCAGGTCTGTTTCTGAAAACTGTCTATGTTGGAGTCATGGAATACTCAAAGACCACTTAGGCTGGTGTTTCCCAAATATGGTTGCACATCAGAAGCATGTAGAAACTTAAAAAAATTTCTGGGCCCCAACCAACATATAATAATTTAGAATCTTGGAAGGTGAGACTCAAGGAGTTGTTTTTTTTTTTAAGCTCCTCAGGCAATTCTGATGCTCAGCTAAGTCTAGTTCACTCCTTACCTGGTACTCCCCTCCATAAGATTTTGCCAAATGGTTGTCTATTCCCCTTGTATTCCTCCAGAGGTGGGGGCTCATTGCCTTTCAAGGCGCTCCCTCCCTTCCGTCCTTAGCCAATTGTGCTTTGTCAGCATTTCCCCCCCCCCCCCCCCCCCCCCCCCCCCCCCCCCCCCCCCCCCGTAACTTCCCCTCACTGGTCTGGCTTTGCCTTCTAGGACCATATCTGCTTTCACCCTTCAGAGATTTGGAAGGTATAACCTTGTCCCTTGAGTTCTAAGGAGTGGACACCCCCAATTTCTTCAGCTGCTCCTTACAGAACACAGCCTCCAACCTCTCCCCATGGTGACCACTTCCTATCTGCCACTGGCCTCTCTCACCTGCCACAGCTTTCAAATTCGGTCTGACCAAATGTAGATGCTTGCTTTGTCATGGACTCACTGCCTTTGCCGAGGCCTGTTAATGATTGATCAAATAATCATTGAGTCAATCCACCATGGAGTGCCTTGCCAAATGCCCAAGGAGTTCTAGGCTGGCCATGTGCTGTGGGGGAGGGAGAAGGGGCTTTGCAAGGGCTATAGGATTGCCAGGAAACTGGAGCACAGATGTGGCAGGATGCAAGAGGTAGTGCTTTTAGTGACCAACTAAACTTTGCAGCAAGGACTGGGAACATCCTAAGGATAACATGGTAACAAAAGATTCCATAGAGATGTTGCTTAAGAAACAACTATGTGAAACAGTCAGGTTCAAGCAAGAGACTGTGAACAATATGGGGAGATAGGCATTTATTACAGAGAATCAGGGGCTGACAGAGTTGCTGAAGGGCCAGAGGGAGAGCAGGCGTTAGGTAGCCCTTCAGGACCAACTCCCAGAACAAGATGGACCTGGCCCACCAGCCTCATTACTATCTGAGGCCACCTGGGGTTATGTAGGTCAAAGACACATCCTGAAGCCGGATTCAAAGAGCAGGTAGCTGGAGTGGACCTGCAGCCACAGATGCAGCTGGACGCCGAGGAAGGGACAGGAGGGCTAATGCAGACAATCCTCACATTCCTGCCACCATGCTAGTGATGTCCCGACGGGGCAGGACTCTCCCCACCACCTTCCACATCTGGCAGGGGTACTGCTAATTCGCAGCAGCTAGTTCACATCCAGAACTCGAGCTGCAAACAAGGCCGGGAAACTTGAGCTCCTAGCTTCCCAACCTCTCCAACCAGGAGGAAGGTGCAGTGGACACGGAGTGGGTGAGTGAGAAGTGCGTGTTCAGGATGTCCATCTTAGCACCTTATATGACAACAACAAGATGCAGACAAGCTAGATGTCCATCAGCAGTCCTCCCTAGCATGGAATTCTACGCCACCTTGGAGAGGATGAAGTCGTCTTGTAATTAATTAGTGAATTGAGAAAAGGTTCATAAGAAATCCCTAAGTTAAAAAAAAAAGCATTAAAAAAAAGCATGTAGCAAAATAGAAGTCACCATATGATTTTATTTCAACTAAAAGAATTTTTGAAAAATGCGGGGGGGGGGGGAATACCATAAGATTATTGACACTTGGATGAAAGGATGGAAGGTACTTTTCCCCCTCCATCTTTCTTCTGTTTTCCAAGCTTTCTACAGTGTGCATATATTCTTTTTATCCTTAGGACAAAAAAAAAAAACCATTTTTTAAAAAAAATGCACAAATATAAAATCTTCACAAAACTTGGAAAAAGAGCAGAGAAAGCAGAGACAGAAATTAGTGAACCAAAGTAAATACACAGACGGGAGGCACATACTAACTAGTAAGAGGGCAAGGAGAGGTTCAAGGATGGCAGCCTAACTAGGTGCACCGTGCGGGAGGGGGAAATGCAAAATATATTGGGGTCCAGTCTCAGATGGCTGTGACCTGGGGAAGGCCTGCCCCTTTCTGGTTTTTGTTTCTGCTCCCAAACCAGCCGCGCTGAGAGGGAGGGAGCGCGGGCCAGGCGCGGCTGCCCGGGTGGTGAGCGGGGGTAGAGCCAGTCCACCGGAA
>NW_005371249.1:10966-11234 GCF_000412655.1 Myotis brandtii | reverse complement strand
AACCCCAGGCAGGAGGCAGGACAACCCGGGAGAGCCCGAACCCGCGCCGGAGCGTGAGCCCGAACCTGCAGCAGGTAACAAGGTCCCTTCTCCCGGGCGGCCTCAGCTCCCGTCACCGTGATGGGAGCTTCCTCTCTTGGCCTCGGCTTACCCATCTGGGGGCGTCTTTCCGCCTGGCGTGCGCTGTAGGACCCTATCCACGCTTTCCAACCCTCTCCCGCGCCCAGGTCCCAGGTCCCAGGTCCCCAGGTGGCACCTGAGGGCACTG
>NW_005371249.1:4540-10956 GCF_000412655.1 Myotis brandtii | reverse complement strand
TGCAAGCATTTCGGATTAGCTGGGCCTCCGTGCTCCTGCCCACTAGACCCAATCCAGAGGAGGGCCCCTCACTGTAGCCGTAGGGGAGCGCCCCTTCCGTGCAGAAAGGGTGAGGTGGGCGCCACCTGGTCCGGCTCGATGACCCAGAAGGTCTGGTCCTCGGCACAGGGGGCACTAATACAGGAACCGAAGAAACTGCCCGAAGTTAGGAGGAAACGCAAAGCTAGGGCTGTGGGAACCCCGGCTGAGGCTCCTATTCTTACTTGCTGTGTATCCTGGGTGAGCCCCTGAACCTCCCTGATCCCCAGCCTTCTTCCAGAATGGGGTCAGCATCTGCTCTGATCACCCCAGGGCTGCCAGGAGATTCTCTGAATTAACTGCTGAGAAGATGGCCTGCAAACTGCAACATCTGGTGCACCAGCGATCTTCCTATATGCAAATGGCGGTGCCTGGCAGCCCCCATACAGGCAGGCCCCTGGAGTAGGAACGGTTTTGGCTTGGCATAAAAGATTTCCCAACCTTGGCCTGTGACCACTTCTCTCACCTGTTTAGCCCTTCCACCCCCACCCCATGGATGGGTGGCTCCTCCTTACACCCATTCCGGTGCACCCCTCCCTTCTCAGACCCAGGCCTGTTGGACCCCAGGCTGCTCCTGCGTGGGGCAGAGCCCTGAGCAGAGTGGGACCTGAGTGCACCCCTAACAGGTCTGCTGGCTCAACTACCCTCCCAAGGGAGGGCTTTCCTGGGCAGCGTTGATTTGTATGGAGCTGAGGACCTGGTTGAGGTGTTTTTCTGGATGAGTTCTTTGCTCCTCTCCATGCCCAGTGGCAGAGGGTACGGGTATGGGATTGGGGAGTAGGGCAAGTTCAATAACTTTTGCTGTTGGATGGGACAAGACTCCATTGAGAGAGTCAAGGTAGAGGGATTGGTCCTGGCTGGAGAGTGACTGCTTCAGTGAACCTAGGAACTTTATACACCATTTACATTTCATTGAATACATTTTATATACTGTTTAAGTTTTGCAGCTGCTGTTTTAATCAAATCTACACTGTTTTCAGAGTTGTAGGCAAGAAATTAACAGGTCCTTCTTCCCAGCTGCTGCTGGACTTGCTGCACCCCTGGCAAGCTGAGACCTGAACCTCAGGCTGGTTTCTGAGGGTGCTGCCAGCTCTGATGTCCTGGGTGGAGAGTGGCAGGCTTTTATATGCACAACCCCATTGAACATAGCCCCCTGGGGCATTTTACATGGGAGGCAACTGAGGCACAGAGGTTAAGTGAAGCAAGCCTGTCTCTAAGAGAACAGTCTGTCTCTGAGTCTCTTTGGTTTCTACTCCGTTCTTAGGTCAATTAGATGGCCTTTGTGGAAATGTATGTAGCAAGCATAAGCCCAGGCAGCAGGGCCAGGCAATGAACCAAACAGGGGAAAAAAATGAGCTGATGTTTTATTGGGGAGAGGCAGACAATAAACATAGAAGCGTGTAAAGCTACTATTTGGTATGTCAGCTGGAGAAAAAGAAAGTATGGTATGGGGATAGAGAGTGCTAGGGGTGAGGAAAGCTGCAGTTTATACAGGGTGTCATGAAGGCCTTGCTGAGAAGGTGACATTTGAGGGGAGGGAGTAAGATGAAGGATAGGTGGGACACAATAGAGTTGGACCAGATTGTTCTTCAGGGCCGTTGTTCACCTTGCAATCCATGCTTTTTGAGGTGACAGCCCTTATGCTAGAATCCTGGGATGTCTGAGCTGGTGGGCCTTTGGGGGACCACCTGGGCCCCTTTCACTTGTTCACCCTGGTTCCTCCTGTCCCTCTGCAGAGTAGTCAGCATGCTGCGCTTCCTGGTGCCCCGGCTGCTTTGCCTCCGAGGCAGGACTGCCCCGTACTCCTCAGCAGCAGCCCTTCCAAGCCCCATCCAGAACCCAGACATTCGCTACAACCAGCTATTCATCAACAACGAGTGGCAAGATGCAGTCAGCAAGAAGACCTTCCCAACAGTCAACCCCTCTACGGGAGAGGTCATCGGCCATGTGGCCGAAGGGGACCGAGCCGATGTGGATCGGGCAGTGAAAGCAGCTCGCGAGGCCTTCCGCCTGGGGTCTCCATGGCGCCGGATGGATGCCTCTGAGCGGGGCCGGCTGCTGAACCGCCTGGCTGACCTAGTGGAGCGGGATCGTGTCTACTTGGCCTCACTGGAGACCTTGGACAACGGGAAGCCTTTCCAGGAGTCTTATGTCTTGGACCTGGATGAGGTCATCAAGGTGTACCGGTACTTTGCTGGCTGGGCTGACAAGTGGCACGGCAAGACCATCCCCATGGACGGTGAGCATTTCTGCTTCACCCGGCATGAGCCCGTGGGTGTCTGTGGCCAGATAATCCCGTGGAACTTCCCCTTGGTCATGCAGGGCTGGAAACTCGCCCCGGCACTCGCCACTGGTAACACCGTGGTCATGAAGGTTGCAGAGCAGACCCCCCTTTCTGCCCTGTACTTGGCCTCGCTCATCAAGGAGGCAGGCTTCCCCCCGGGGGTGGTGAACATCATCACAGGCTATGGCCCAACAGCAGGAGCGGCCGTGGCCCAGCACATGGATATTGACAAAGTTGCTTTTACTGGCTCAACCGAGGTGGGCCACCTGATCCAGAAGGCAGCTGGAGATTCCAACCTCAAGAGAGTCACCTTAGAGCTGGGCGGGAAGAGCCCCAGCATCGTGTTGGCGGACGCTGACCTGGGCCACGCCGTGGAGCAGTGCCACGAAGCCCTCTTCTTCAACATGGGCCAGTGCTGCTGTGCAGGGTCCCGGACCTTCGTTGAAGAATCCATCTATGATGAGTTTCTCGAGAGAACAGTGGAGAAAGCGAAGCAGAGGAAAGTTGGGAACCCCTTTGAGCTGGACACCCAGCAGGGGCCCCAGGTGGACAAGGAGCAGTTTGAGCGAATCCTGGGCTACATCCGGGTTGGCCAGAAGGAGGGGGCAAAACTTCTCTGCGGTGGGGAGCGTTTTGGGGAGCGGGGTTTCTTCATCAAGCCCACAGTCTTTGGTGGCGTGCAAGATGACATGAGGATTGCCAAGGAGGAGATCTTTGGGCCTGTGCAGCCCCTGTTCAAGTTCAAGAAAATTGAGGAGGTGATTGAGAGGGCCAACAACACCAGGTACGGCTTGGCTGCCGCTGTGTTCACACGGGACCTGGACAAGGCCATGTACTTCACACAGGCACTCCAAGCCGGGACGGTGTGGGTAAACACCTACAACATTGTCACGTGCCACACGCCGTTTGGAGGCTTTAAGGAGTCCGGTAATGGGAGGGAGCTGGGGGAGGACGGGCTTAAGGCCTACACAGAGGTGAAGACAGTCACCATCAAGGTTCCACAGAAGAATTCGTAAGAACGTCCACCCTGAAGACCCAGCTCCAGTCCAAGAATTCCACAACCATCTACCCAGTGATCGCCAACAACTTTTTTTGTCATGGACCCCCTCTATTTGCTCCAAATGAACATTTAGAACCTCAACAAATGAAATAATTAGAATCAGAGCTGCTCTGGTTAAAGCAGGGATGGGACTGGGCTCAGAGTCCTGTCCACCTGCGCCCCAACCCCAGCCGCCTTGGAGGCCCTGTGTTGCTTCCATGAAACCGTAAGAACCCCTGGAAGATAGAAAAACTAAAAACCACTGATCTGGACCTTAGTTCTTCCTGCTGACCCAGGGCTTTCTAATGGTTAACCTGCAGGTTTAGTGGGTGGGCTCACCTCAGACATGGGATTAGAAGGCATTGGGAGTTTTGATAGGTGTCAGATTTTGGCTCCATTCTTCATTGGCTTAACCTAAAAATAAAGGGTGCTTTTCCTTTTCTAAGTACCAGTTTTTTACTATTTTGCTTGCTTGGCCTTCATTTTCCTTAATTTGAGGGAAGGAACGGGCAAAGAATGAATGTACATAAGCGTTCCTTTAAAATAAGTGAAAACAACCCAAATGTCCATCAGCTACTGAGTGAATAAGCAAAATGTTTCCATGGAATAGTCCTTGTACTTTTCAGCCATAAAAAGGAATGAAGTACTGGCACACGCTGCAGCATGGATGAACCTTGAAAACATTATGCTGAGTGAAAGGACAGACATCCAAGGCCACATAGAGTATGTTGCCATTTATATGAAATACCCAGAATAGGCAAATCCATAGAGACAGAAAGTAGTTTGGTGGTTGCGAGGGGGTGGGGGAGGGGAAATGGGGAGTAACTGCTAATGGGTATGAGAATTTTTCGGGGAAGTTTTTAAAATATTCTGGAATTGGATAGTGGTGATGGTTGCACAACTTTGTGAATATACTAAAAAGCCCTGAATTGCATACTTTGAAAGGGTGAATTTTATGTGAATTTATTTCAATTAGAAGTTAAATAAAGTCACACATTCCGTTTGCAAATACATGTTGTGTCAATATTTTCTTATTACTGAATGCTTTACAGAATCTTGGGGATGGAACAGACCCAGGTAGTCATTTAGTCAACCCCCAGCCGGTACAAAAGTCCCCTCCACAGTATTTCGAGTTTTGTTTTCTCCTGGCTGGCTGGGTGACAAAGTGCAACTTTATGACCCACGGAAAAAAGCTCTGGTTTTGGAACAAGTCCATATCAGATCTCATTTCAGGCCTTCCACTGGCACTGTCCCCCAACCTCTACCAAAACACACCGCACCTCAAGCCAAGCTCAATATCATGCCATCCTGACATACTGGGATTTCCAGAGGTTCAAACCTGAGAATTCAGTATGTTTACTGTTAGCCTTAATTCCCCAGCGGATGGGAGTAACTCCAAGCCAGCAGGCCACGACACCTGCATAGCATGAGCCCTCTCTCCCTGTCTTCCTCCTTTCTACCACGTTAATAACGAACCACCCTACTTTTAGATCCACTCAGTCTAGTGAATGCACTCCCCCCCCTCCCCCGCTCTTTACATCCTGTTGTCTCACCTAGGCTTCAAGATGATTTTGTTCAGTATCTGACCTTGGAGTTGACCTGAAACTGCTTTCTGGGGATTCTGAGTCTGTTTGGTTCCTTCATCTCTCCTTTCTCGGACCTGCTTTCTATGCCATTTGTCTAAGGCTGGGGTGACCCTGACTGTCCCCCGAAGTGTACCTTTTATCTGCCTCTCTCAGAGCCTATTGGTACTTTGCATAGAAGTGAGAATTTCTCATGAAACGGGGAAACAGCAGTGAGTAGGTGGGTGAGTGACTATCAAGCAGCATCCTAGTGTTTTAACAAATCCATTGCTCATTTGCTTCTCAATACTTCTCAACCAAGAGAAACTTGGTCCAGGGTGACCCAGTATGGGGTGGGACTGGGAAAGGACAACCTTCTAGGGCGCTTACTCTGATCCCTGAAATTCTGAGACTGAGGAGTCAGGTCATATTTCTAGTCGGCTCAGCCCCCTGTGGCTCCTCCGCACTCATGCCCATTGCTCTGGATGCAAGGCGCTCGAGCAGGGAGGTGGAACTGGGCATTATTTAATGCAGGCACTGCCCGCAGGATTTCACTTGGTTACAGATGTTGTGATTTTGAGGCATCCACCCATCCCAACAGACTTACACCGAGCTCTGCTCTTCCGGATGCTATGCCAGGCGCCTTTACAAGCCACTGAGCCTCACACAATCCTGTAAAATAGGCAGTGGGGTTACCACTTTTTTAAGATGAGGAAATGGAAGCTGAGAGGCTTAGCATGAACCGGCAAGGGGTCAAACTTGACTTCTGAAGAGCCCCGCTTCTTTGCTGCATCCATCAGAGCTGCTGCTTGGTCACAGTGACGCTGCTTCTCTTGAGCTGACCCCAGATGCCCGGCCAGTTAAGAACTTTGATTTGGTTTGGCTCTATTCTGGGTGTGAGGCTGACCTCTGGTGGCCACCTGGTTAATTAATTTGTTCAGATCATTCATTGATTTACAAAAAAAAAAAAGGCTAAGTTTCTGGATCTAAGCAGGCTGTGGGACAGAGAATTGAATGAGGCAGTCCCTGCCCTGCAGGAGCACACAGTCTGGCAGGCAGACAATTACAGAACCGGTGACAAATGGAAGTACAGAGGCCATGAGATCACAGAAGGAAGAAATAGTAATAGCACCCACAATACTTATCTCATGTACTACATCTAATTACCCTCAAGCACTTTTTTTTCTGATTTATTACTTTATTTTTAAAAAAATATTTTTAGTTTTTTAATTACAGTTGACATACAATCTTAGTTTCAGGTGTACTACATAGTGATTAGACGTTTATATAACTTACAAAGTAATCTAATCCCCCCATAAGTCTAGTACACATCTGACACCATACATAGTTATTACAATACTAGAGGCCTGATGCACGAAATTCGTGCATGGGTAGGGCCCCTAGGCCTGGCCGGTGATCAGGGCTGATCTGTGGGGTGACCGGCAGGGTGACC
>NW_005371249.1:0-4415 GCF_000412655.1 Myotis brandtii | reverse complement strand
CCCCCGCCGCCACCACAGCCACCAGTCCTTGCCTCCCTGTGGGTTGACCAGCAGGGCGATGGTGGGGGGGCCCAGCTGGTACCCGCCTTGGTTGGCCTGGGGCCTGCAGGCTGGGGGCAGCTTCTGCGCTGAGCATCTGTCCCCTGGTGGTCAGTGCATGTCATAGCAACCTGTCATTCCACTGGTCATTCCGCAGTTCAGTAAATTTGCATATTAGCCTTTTATTATATAGGATTATTGATTATATCCCGTGCTGTACTTAATATCTCTATGATTATTTTATAGCTACCAGTGTGTACATATTAATCCCTTCCCCCTTTTCACCCAGCCCTCCAATCCCCCTCCCATCTAGCAAACACCAGTTTGTTCTCTGAGTTTGTTCCTGTTTTGTTCATTTATTTTGTTTTTTAGTTCCACATGTAAGTGAAATCATATAGTATTTGTATTTTTCTATCTGACTTATTTCACTTAGCATAATACCCTCCAGGTCCGTCCATGCTGTCACAGATGGCAGGATTTAATTCTTTTGTATAGTTAATATTACTTTGTATATATGCACCACATCTTCTTGTCTATTCCTCTATCTATGTACACTTTGGTTGGTTCCATATCTTGGCTATTATAATTAATGCTACAGTGAACATAGGGGTGCATAGGTCTTTTCCAATTAGTGTTTTGGATTTCTTCAGATAAATACCCCAAAGTGACACTGATGGGTCATATGGTAGTTCTATTTTTAATTTTTCCATAGTGGCTGCATCAATTGACAACCCCACCAACAGTGCACTAGGGTTCCCTTTTCTCCATGTTCTTATCAGGCACCTCTTAATATTCCACACTCGATAAATAACCATGGAACCCAGAAATGTTCAGATAGTAAGTGGAGCCAGGGTGCAAACTCAGGTCTTCTCACCCTACTGCACAGTTCAGCCTCAGGGAAAGGCCTGGTGGGAGGGACAGGATCCTACTGGATGAGGAGGAGGTAACCGGGCAGAGAGACGCAGGAAGGGTGTTCCTGGGAGAGGGAAAGGCATGAAGTTTTTGAAAAAGCATGGAGGGTTTGAAGAAATGGTGTGAGGAAGGAGAGGCAGGAAGGACACGCCTGGGAGGAGGCAGGGGCTGGGTGGCGAAGGGGCTGTGGGCCCTGTGGGGAAATCCACGCGTTGTCCAGTGATGGGAAACCATGAGAGCTTTGAAAGGAAAGTGAAAGGGGCATATTTTGATTTCTAAAGCTGGCTCTGTTTCAGTGGGAGGATAGGTTGAGGGGGCCACCTGAAGCTGACGGCCACTCAGGACAGTACTGCCCATGCCAGTGATGCTAACCTGAACCAGGTGTGGGAGCCAGGAGGTGACCCGTGTTGCTGGCTGGGGTAGCCGAGTGGGTGATGGTGCCAGCACTGCCACGGGGGACCTAGCTGCAGGAGCAGGTTGGGGACAAGGTGGGGGTTTATTCATTTCTCCAACACATTTTATTGGGTGGACCCCTCAGCACCCAGGGAAGCCTGGTGCCTCGTAGGGGCTCTGCAGATGTGTGTGCTGGGTGGATTCATGAATGGAGAGAGGCTTCTGTTCCCTCCACCCACTCCCACTTCCTAGTAATAATGATTTTTACTCTTCCCTGTACAACCAGCCACTCCCTAATACCCGCCTGGCAGGGGGAGATGTAGGCATGAGGAAGAAGAGACGCAGATAACTGCTTTCTGTGCTACACACTTCTCAGCCCTGGAGGTGGCAGAGGCTGAACTCAGAGCCCGTCCTGACAAGAGGAGCTCACACTCCAGGGAGTGCAAGTACCAGTATCCAGTTCTGCCCTGTGTGGTGAGTTCCTAAGTTCTGAATTCATTATTGCGCTGCAGACGCCAGGGCACTTTAGTTTCCCTTAATTAATTAAAATACCGCATAATAATCTTTCTCTGATTTAATGTTCCAGAGGCCCTGGCGAAGGCTGGGAGTGAGGAAATTCATTAGAGACTGTTCACTGTCGATTGACTTGCTCATTCTTATTAATTTTACCTGCGTCATCCATCCCTGGGGGAGAGGCGAGGGTGATGTTTTCTTAAAAACATAGGATTAAATTCACCATGCAACCTGACCAAAAAAATTAATTTTGACTGAAAATCAGACTTTTTACATTTAAGGTGGGAAGTGGGTACATTTGGGATTGGACACTGGCTTTCAAACGATCTTCCTCGAGCCCAGTTATAACTTAGTTGACGACAGACGGAGATCCAGGCTGCCTATTGCTTACAGCATCAAGTCCAACCTCCTATGGAGGCATTTAGGGGTGTGGCCTAAGCCCTAGTCCCCCCACCTGCCACCACAGCTCCCAAGCAGCTGCAATGGCCACTACTCCCCATTCACAAATGAGGCAGCACTCCTCTAGCCCTGCTTCTTTCACCTGCTGTCTCCTTAGCTAGGAATCCCCCACATCCACTCAAACCCAGCTCAGATGCCTCCTCTTCTCTTCCAGGAAGTCTTCCCTGATCTCAAAGTGGACACCTGTGCTTCCTGGCAGGACGGTGACCTTGTCCCACTCGTCCCAGTCAGTCTCACCTGAGTGCAGGGCCCAGGGCCCTCCCACCTTCACAGAGTCAGTGTCTGCATTCTTCTGGCCTATGGAGAATGGCACGCCTGCATGCATGTGGAAGATGGCAGAGGGCAGATCTAGGTGAGTGGATTAAATACTAGAATGTTTATATAGTGGGAGACCCAAGTTCAGGGGGAGCTGGAAGAATCAGGCCAGCGGCGGACGATTAGGACTGGTTAATACTTGCAAGCAAGGTGCTCAGTTGGGGCTGTGACTACAGCCCAGGTGAGAGGTAAGGAGGATACAGGCAAGGAAAAAAGGGGCAGGATGCATAGGGATGGTGAAGGATCTGTGGGCCTTGGGCCACCCACAGGAGCATTCCCAGGACAAAGAGACCAAAGACTGTCCTTAAAAACATTTATTTTCAGGGTGCAGGGGTCCTGTGACATCATCACATCTATGAAAATAGGGTAGAAAACACAGGCTCTAGGAGAACATATTTCCAAAGGAAGCACACGTTCTTCAGCCTCTGCAGAGGCCTTGGGCTCTCACCAATGAGAAGCCGTTAGGTTGGGACAATCATGTTTCTTCTACCTTTTTGGTTTTGGTGAAAATTTCAGACAGTGTAACATTTATTAATTTTTTTTGCACATAATTATGATGTTTTTTGGTTTTGGTGAAAATTTCAGACAGTGTAACATTAATTTTTTTGCACATAATTATGATGGAAACCCAGCCTCATCAGTCTTCATGCTCAGCTCCCTCATCATAGGGCTCTGTCCACCCTGCTCTCTGGGTCTATATCCAGTTCTGTTCGGGCAAATTTGAGGAGATTCAATTGATTTTGTGAAGTGTGCTTATTAGCAGTATGGTTCTACCACCTTCTCCAGGGCCTCAGCATCCCTGTTCCTCCTGAGTGTCTTATCACCCCTTCAAATCAAGAGGAATTAGCTGCAGACCTCGGGTACAATCGAGTGGTGATCAGTGGGAGAGGTTAGGAGGTGCTGAGTAGGGAGGGGATGTGAGCAGGTCCCCCAGCAGCGCCAACCTCCAACAGACAAGGAGAGCTTCCAGTTTGATCAGTTTTAATTCTGATTTTACTCAAAGAAAGGGTTCCAATGTCTTAAAGTTTGAAAACCACCCATCTCGTTTCATTCTCTTCTCATTCAAATGAGGAAACCGAGGTGCAGAAAGTGAAGGGGACTTGCTAGGGTCACACAGTGAGCCAGGGATGAAGTCCCACATGGACCTCATGTGTCTGGGTTCCCAGGCCCGTCTACTGCTGTGTAGCATGTCATGGTGTTGCCACCCCCAAATGTCAGTTGTGAAATGGCCAGCCTTAAAGGCAGAAAATGCAATTCCAAAAAGGACCCCAAAATGTCACGCCCACCGCGGGCAGCACGAGGTTGCATTTTCAGTGTTGAGGTGAACCTGGATAAGAATCCCTGAAACCTGGGGAACTGGCAGCCTCTCCTACCGAGTTTCGAGATGATCCTGAGAAGCAGCACCACGGAGTGGAGAGAGCGCCAAGGAGGGCCAGGCACCTGAGTCTGGCCCCTCTCAGAGGCCTTCAGACCTTGGGCACCTGCTCTGCTCTCAGAGCCTGGTTCTTCCTCAGGAAAGGGGCAGGAACACTAACCCGCACCCTGCTGCCCTGGACTTGGGAAGTGACTGCAGAAGGAAAAGGGCTTCATGAACTTCAAGGACTATCCACATGTGAGATCCCGATTTTAAAAGTTTTAATCGCCAAGGATATCTATTTTTTTTTAGCCCAGACATTAAATATTCTCCTTCGTCCTTTCTTCATTTAAAATACAGAAAGCAAGCCCCATTCCTGGCTGAAGTCAAAACACCTCTAAGTCAAACCTTCTATTACACTCTCGTTCCA
>NW_005371248.1:0-569 GCF_000412655.1 Myotis brandtii | reverse complement strand
TTTCTCCGACTGGCTTATTTCACTTAGCATAATGCTGTTGCCAATGGTAAAAGTTCCTTATTTTTTTTATAGCCCCATAGTATTCCATTATGTAGATGTACTACAGGTTTTTAACCCACTCATCTGTTGATGGGCACTTAGACTGTTTCTAAATCTTAGCTATTGTAAATTGTGCTGCTATGAACATAGGGGTGTATATATCCTTTCTGATTGATGTTTCTGATTTCTTGGGATATAGTCCTAGGATCACTGGGTCAAATGGGAGTTCTATTTTTAATTTTTTGAGGAAACTCCAGACTGTTTTCCACAGTGGCTGCACCGGTCTGCATTCCCACCAGCAGTGCATGAGGGTTCCTTTTTCTCCACATACTTGCCAGCACTTGTCATTTGTTGGTTTGTTGATGATAGCCATTCTGACAGGTGTGAGGTGGTACCTCATTGTTGTTTTGATTTGCATCTCTCGGATGATTAGTGACTTTGAGCATGTTTTCATGTGTCTCTTTGCCTTCCATATGTCATCTTTCAAAAAATATCTATTTTGGTCCTTTGCCCATTTTTTTATTGGATTG
>NW_005371247.1:0-533 GCF_000412655.1 Myotis brandtii | reverse complement strand
AGGTTTAATTTCCAAAATATATAAAGAACTTGTAAAAGTCAACACCAAACAAATAATCCAATGAAAAAGTGGGCAGAGGACCTGAAAATACATATCTCCCAAGAATATAGGTGAACAGCCAATAGATATATGAAAAGATGTTCAACCTCACTGGCAATCAGGGAAATGCAAATCAAAACTACAATGAGATACCACCGCACACTATTAAAGTGCCATTATCAAACAAGACAAGCAATGACAAGTGTTGGAGAGGTTGTGGAAAAAAAGGAACCCTCATTCACTGCTGGTGAGAATTTAGACTGTTACAACCACTATGGAAAGCAGTCTGGCAATTCCTCAAAAAATTGACAATAGAGTTACCATATGACCCAGCAATCCCACTCCTGGGAATATACCTGAAAAAATGTATTCACAAAGATATATGCATCCTATGTTCTTTGCAGCATTATTCATAGTAGCCAAAGTGAATAAACCAAAGTGCCCTGTGGTAGGGGATTGGAAAAAGAAGATGTGGTACATATACACAATGGAAT
>NW_005371246.1:0-743 GCF_000412655.1 Myotis brandtii | reverse complement strand
ATCACAATTGGGGTGCGCAGGTAACTCATTTTTGTCATGTTAACGCCAAATTTGGAGGTTTCCAGTTTCATATTATAATTATCTAAAATAAAAAACTCACAGAACTCAGGAAAGGGCTTTCCTTACTGTTACTGGTTTATTGTAAAGTATACAATTCAGAGACGCTCAGATGAAGGCATGGGGAGAGGTGTGAAATTTCCATATCTTCCCTGAGCTCCCAGTCTTCCAACATTAACACAAAGCTTTCTGAACCCGATGTTTAGGGTTTTTATTGGAAGTATCCTTATGTTGGCATAATTGATTAAATAATTGGCCATTGGTAATTATCTCTAGCTCCTCTCTCTTCCCAAGAGGTTAAAGGTTTGGGCTGTGTGAATGAAAAAGGGGCTACATACTCAACCTGATGAGCTCAGGAAAGGCCTGTGTGGGGGCCTTACAAACTCAGAAACCTGAAGTAACCCCATAGGATGGTCTGAAAATAAAACCTTCTAACTTAAAGTGAGTCATGGTGGGTAGTCATGTGTTAGGTTGGTATCTTTCCTGACAAAGGTAAGTCTTTACCTTAACTGAGCCCATCCATTCACTTTTTGCATCTACAATAACATACCTTTAGAATATCAGGGTAATTTTCTTTTTTCCAAACCCCTCACAACTTCAGAGCAGAGACCACAAAACCTTTCATTGTTATTTTTATCATGTTAATTTGTTACTGCTAACTATTCCTGTACAACCAATACAAAAGA
>NW_005371245.1:0-750 GCF_000412655.1 Myotis brandtii | reverse complement strand
TTTGGCCAGACTTGGTGAGGGGCTGATGGCTGATTTCAGGCTGGCCAAACCCCCTTTAGATCGCTCCAGCTCCGTGGCCATGGTGGCTGGAAGCAGGTATCTGGGGTTTATTTACCTTCTATAATTGAAACTTTGTTGCCTTGAGAAGAGGCAACAGTGGGCCAGGAAGCTTGGCTTCCTCAGCCTCCTGCTCGCTCCAGCTCCGTGGCCATGGTGGCTGGAAGCAGGTATCTGGGGTTTATTTACCTTCTATAATTGAAACTTTGTTGCCTTGAGAAGAGGCAACAGTGGGCCAGGAAGCTTGGCTTCCTCAGCCTCCTGCTCGCTCCAGCTCCGTGGCCATGGTGGCTGGAAGCAGGTATCTGGGGTTTATTTACCTTCTATAATTGAAACTTTGTTGCCTTGAGAAGAGGCAACAGTGGGCCAGGAAGCTTGGCTTCCTCAGCCTCCTGCTCGCTCCAGCTCCGTGGCCATGGTGGCTGGAAGCAGGTATCTGGGGTTTATTTACCTTCTATAATTGAAACTTTGTTGCCTTGAGTGGAAGCCAGCAGCGCCGGGAAACTTGGCTTCCTCCATCATTGGGGCAACCAAGCCTCCTGCTTGCTCTAGCTCCGTGGCTGCCGGCCGCCATCT
This sequence comes from Myotis brandtii, assembly GCF_000412655.1. Taxonomy (NCBI): domain Eukaryota; kingdom Metazoa; phylum Chordata; class Mammalia; order Chiroptera; family Vespertilionidae; genus Myotis; species Myotis brandtii. Next base: position 117 of record NW_005371245.1, on the reverse strand, counting down.
TGGTTGGGTTAATTTGCATATAGTTTCTCTGATTGGCTGGTGGGCATGGCCTAAAGCGTAGCGAAGGTACGGTCCATTTCCATGTTTGTCTTTTATTAGTGTAGATGTTTCACATAC
>NW_005371244.1:0-489 GCF_000412655.1 Myotis brandtii | reverse complement strand
TTCTTTGCTTCCACACACCGTGGTCCTGCTTGGTGCTCACACTTGCTGCTGGTGCCGGCCCCACTTGCACCCGATGTTGGTGATGGAGCCGCCACTCACACCTGCTGCCGGCGCCTGGCGCTGTCCCCAATTACCCCTGAGGGCTTTTCCACCTCCCCCTGCTCCTGGGCAATCAGGCCGCTGCTTGCACCTGCTGAGGGCGCCGGCTCCGCTCGCACCCACTGCTGGCACCGGCCCCAATCACTCTGCACCATCAGCAGATGTGAGTGGGACCAGCGCCAGCAGCTCATGGGAGTGGTGGCAGTGGGAGCTGGGCTGCCAGCAGACAGAGGACCGGGGGCTGTGGCAGGAGTGGTGGGGGGGGGGCGCGGAGGATGGGCCGAGCCTCGTGGCCCACAGTTCCTTTCAAGGTGCATGAATTTTGTGCACTGGGCCCCAGTACTTACATACTTTATATGAGTCCCCTAGAACCATAAGAAATGCAAAAAA
>NW_005371243.1:0-478 GCF_000412655.1 Myotis brandtii | reverse complement strand
TGAGTCTGCCCCCTGAGAGTGTCCCTTATGGATCTGAAGAGTTGTAATCTTGGTTTACCCACTCTGACCACTGGGTATACTGGCTCTTGGATCTTTAAGAAGGTGCTAATTTAGCCTCTGCCTGAGGCTACCCAGCAGGAGCTACAGAGAGATCTGCAGATTCCTCTTCTTTGTTTGGGGTTTGGAGGTGCCTAGATCAGGCCCAGCTGTGAAGCAGTGCAAGCTGCTGTGGGGCCTTGGGCCTTCTTTTGGATGTTCTGGGGGGTCTGTCTGGCCCAGCTGCAGTTTGTTAGGTAATTTTCAGATTGCAAAGGGCCAGGCCTTTCATATGCAAAAGCCTCTGCCCACAGCTTGGGGGGGCGGGGTCTCAGGGAATCAACAGGGTGGAGCAAACAGCTATGGCAGATCCTCGGTCCTACCCTAAGAGGCCCTGCATCTCATTGTCCCGGTAATTGCTGCAAGCACCTCTGAGAGAAAG
>NW_005371242.1:223134-229530 GCF_000412655.1 Myotis brandtii | reverse complement strand
GGGGGGACAAGGGCATTACCCACTTCAGCCCACTAAGAAGCCCAAGTAGGAAACGGGCTCTTCGCACGTGCTCTCCTCCTAATGGACCCCGCGCTGCAGCGCTGGCGCCTCCGCTGTGAAGGGTTCTTCTGTCTGCAGGTTGAGAATAGAATCGATCGCTTAAAGCACTGCTGTTTAGTCACTAGCAGGGCCAAAGGTTTCATTTCAATTCAAGATTGTTTACAAAAAACGTTATTTATAGAGGAGGTGCTGTTTTCTGTCCAAACATGTAAGAAGGCTGCTTCTAGCTGAGATCCAATGCTGTCACAAAAGAATGAAATGTTTTGTGTTTGTGCTTAATTTTTTTCAGAATTGGGATTTCTATTAAACCACGCATTATTTTAATCAAGCCCCATTTTAAGATAAAATAAAATAGTGGAACACTCTTATGTATGAGTATTTTATTTACCAATTGTGATTATCTTACACAACAGCAAGATGTCAATATTATTGTTTTTCCATCTAGTTGGTAAACCAACATGATTGTCATCATAATCATTGTCATGATGAAACATATTTATATATTACTGTTATTTTTGAAGCATATACATTCATCCTTACTCAGCAAATATTTGAGAACCTACTTTATTCATGCTGTACTGCACCAGGATTTAGGTCAATTTGAAATAAGATTGGCAAAACACTTGAAATGGTTACAGGGTAATATTAGACTATGGCATTGTATCTATCTGCTTACCCACCTATGCAATTCTATATAGACTCGTTACCAAAGCATTGCAGCAGCTCACAGATCATTTCATGAAAATTAGTCACAGGTTTTCCAGATCTACACCCTCATTGGGAACATAAACAAATCCAGTAAAATAATTTGTAAGCATTTTTTCCTTCTTCAAATTTTGTGCTCTATGGAATATAATCTATATTTTTAATATGTAAAACTTTTCTGTTGGGTGAAGAACTGGGATTGAATTTGATACATGTGTCGGGCTATTAAGGCACATTACACACTGAAAAAGGACAGGTATGTGTTTATGTCAAGTTACACCAGAGCACACAAAGGCTGGAATTTCCCCAAATCACTCACCAAATTAAGTTAAAACAGATACTTTTGATATATATTATTTTGATCTGATCCCTGATACAATTTTCAATCTTTTGAAAGATCAGAAAAAAACAATGAAGTACTCTATAATCCAGCCATCTATCAGTCATTGACTGTGGCAGAGTAAATAAAAGAGATCTACTCCTTCCTTTTAGGACTTTGAATTCTCACTAAGGAGGCTGATAAAAAATTGAAAATGAACAGAAAATATTAATAATTGCAGGTTTGGGAATTTGTTGGGAGAAATGAAAAGGAGGGGCAAGGAATAACAGGCAGCAAAGGAGGCAGAGGAGTTGGGTTGTTCAAAAATGTGTCTGAGGAAGGACTGTGTAAGCTGAGGTCAAGGGGAACAGAAGGTCATATTCGTTGTGAAAGTGAGAGGAACACGAAGCAGAGAGGGCATGTCCCAAGGTCCCAAGCTACAGAGTGCCCACCAGCTGCAGCTGGTTTTAAGCCGCCTTTTGTTTTGTGAAATCAACCTACAAGTTTAATGGTCAGCCAATACATTGGGGGGAGGAGGATTCAAAGAGCTATTGTTTCTTCTTGACTATTATAAGAATAACTTCCAAGTTTCTGAGGGTGAACGAGAAAATATAAATCCCACCTCTCCTCCAGAGAAAAGCAGAAGTGTGCGTTCCCATAGGCCACTGCGCCTCAGGGCTGAAAAGCCTTACGCCTGCTGGCACTCCTCTGGGGTGTGGCTGGTGAGTCTGCTCAGACTGCGGCCCTCAGCGCAGGGACCTGCAAACATGGGTTTTCCATGGAGAGGCTCAGTGCCCCCAGCTGGGTTAAATCCAACAGAGCGACCCTGGGTAGCGACTTTCCTTCCACCCTTCAGGACACAAATAAGCACACAGTGCATCTGGACTTGTGGGTGCCCTTCTCCTGGAGCCCCATGTGGCCTGCTGTTTCAAGGGCCTCTCCTTTCAGCTCTACCTCCCAGTTAAGCTGAGGTGACGCGATCGCTGGCAGGTGGCTGAGTGCGCGTTGTTTTAGTTGGCACTGAGCTCTGCTTCCCAGGGGGGGACAAGGGCATTACCCACTTCAGCCCACTAAGAAGCCCAAGTAGGAAACGGGCTCTTCGCACGTGCTCTCCTCCTAATGGACCCCGCGCTGCAGCGCTGGCGCCTCCGCTGTGAAGGGTTCTTCTGTCTGCAGGTTGAGAATAGAATCGATCGCTTAAAGCACTGCTGTTTAGTCACTAGCAGGGCCAAAGGTTTCATTTCAATTCAAGATTGTTTACAAAAAACGTTATTTATAGAGGAGGTGCTGTTTTCTGTCCAAACATGTAAGAAGGCTGCTTCTAGCTGAGATCCAATGCTGTCACAAAAGAATGAAATGTTTTGTGTTTGTGCTTAATTTTTTTCAGAATTGGGATTTCTATTAAACCACGCATTATTTTAATCAAGCCCCATTTTAAGATAAAATAAAATAGTGGAACACTCTTATGTATGAGTATTTTATTTACCAATTGTGATTATCTTACACAACAGCAAGATGTCAATATTATTGTTTTTCCATCTAGTTGGTAAACCAACATGATTGTCATCATAATCATTGTCATGATGAAACATATTTATATATTACTGTTATTTTTGAAGCATATACATTCATCCTTACTCAGCAAATATTTGAGAACCTACTTTATTCATGCTGTACTGCACCAGGATTTAGGTCAATTTGAAATAAGATTGGCAAAACACTTGAAATGGTTACAGGGTAATATTAGACTATGGCATTGTATCTATCTGCTTACCCATCTATGCAATTCTATATAGACTCGTTACCAAAGCATTGCAGCAGCTCACAGATCATTTCATGAAAATTAGTCACAGGTTTTCCAGATCTACACCCTCATTGGGAACATAAACAAATCCAGTAAAATAATTTGTAAGCATTTTTTCCTTCTTCAAATTTTGTGCTCTATGGAATATAATCTATATTTTTAATATGTAAAACTTTTCTGTTGGGTGAAGAACTGGGATTGAATTTGATACATGTGTCGGGCTATTAAGGCACATTACACACTGAAAAAGGACAGGTATGTGTTTATGTCAAGTTACACCAGAGCACACAAAGGCTGGAATTTCCCCAAATCACTCACCAAATTAAATTAAAACAGATACTTTTGATATATATTATTTTGATCTGATCTCTGATACAATTTTCAATCTTTTGAAAGATCAGAAAAAAAAAATGAAGTACTCTATAATCCAGCCATCTATCAGTCATTGACTGTGGCAGAGTAAATAAAAGAGATCTACTCCTTCCTTTTAGGACTTTGAATTCTCACTAAGGAGGCTGATAAAAAATTGAAAATGAACAGAAAATATTAATAATTGCAGGTTTGGGAATTTGTTGGGAGAAATGAAAAGGAGGGGCAAGGAATAACAGGCAGCAAAGGAGGCAGAGGAGTTGGGTTGTTCAAAAATGTGTCTGAGGAAGGACTGTGTAAGCTGAGGTCAAGGGGAACAGAAGGTCATATTCGTTGTGAAAGTGAGAGGAACACGAAGCAGAGAGGGCATGTCCCAAGGTCCCAAGCTACAGAGTGCCCACCAGCTGAAGAACTAAAAAAAGACCAGTCTTTGCACACTGTTCTGTTTATTAAAATGCTATAAAATTAGAGGTCTATGTGTCTGTTTCACTCAAAGTACATTATGAGTAACTTAAGGACAAATAAGCATAATATTTATACCAATCAATATTATTTGTAATATTAAATTATCAGTGCTTTCAAAGATCTTAGGTGTATACTTTTGATAAAATAAACTGAGAGGCTTAAGAATTTTCTGAAAATATTGCTTTATTAATTTTATATTCTATTAATTGAAAATAACATTTTATACTTTAAGATAGTGATATTAAATATTTAAAATTATAACCAATACATATTCACACAAACTTTTGGGAAACAAAAAGATAAAAAATAGAAAGTGATTGTTACTTGCAAACCCTAATCTATATATTCATGCATGTGGTTTTGAAGATGTATGTATAACTTTATAGAATCTACACACATAAATAGCATATAAAATACATATTTTATATAGAACTGTATTGTGATCTCATGCTTTAAATCCATACATTTTTATAACATCCTATTTTCACTTAAAAGGGTAACTTGAACATATCTACATATATACAAAAATCACTATCATCCTATGATTTTTAAAATGAGGAATGTCTGTCAATTTTTTAATTTTTTGTTATTTTTATTTAGCTTATACATTTTCTACATTATATTTTTTTCTGAAGTAAAAAGTATTAGAAAATTTTGTAATTTTGAAGTAATTATATAGTATTAGGATAAATCATACCTGTTTATGATTATTCTTTTAATGACTTTACTAATTTCATTTGATAATATTTCCTTTAATATTTGTGTATTTATATCTTGAAGTAAGATTAATGAACAGTTTCCTTTTCTGCTTTGTTTTTATGTGATATTAGAATCAGACTTTTTTCTAGCATTTTAGGATATCTGAGGAGCTGCATTTCTATGCTTACAAGTCTTTATCTGATAAAAATAAGTGATTATTTGATAAAAGATCTCTCATTTATAACTCAATCTCTAGGTTTGATATATGCAGCTTGTTTAGTTTCTTTTGAGTTAATTTTAGTCTTTAATCTTTTGTAATGAGCATAATTAATTTCACAGATATTTTTAATTTTAGGGATGTAAAATTATACCTAGCACTATGGTGATATTTCTTGATTCTTGTTTCTTCTCATATTGCCTTTATCAGGATTTATTTATTCCTCTGATATGTTTCTTGCTTTTTGTCTAACTATCGGTAAACTCTGATTTGAGAGGTGGGGCAGGGAAAGCAAACATGTTAAATGTATGTAGTTAGCTTGTCTTTCAAAGGACAGGAGTTGCCCTTATCTCATGGCAGTGCAGAACTATTCAGTGCTATTCCCCTTCTGAACCCCTAAACCACCCTTTGAAGTGTCCCTGGTCAGGAAGCTCCACTTGCAGGCTATTCTGGGGATGGGGGAGGGTGATAGGGAAAGAGGGGCAGTGAGGAGGTGGGGAGAATTCATATTACCGAACTGTAAATGGGTACTCTCTTGTCCCTTGAGTTGAGTACCCAGCCAACCACTCATGGCTCATGCCTCTGATACTGTGCTTCTCTTCAACTTCCGAAAGAACACTCTGACAAGCAAATGCATTTGAACAGTCCTCAGTTCTAATGGAGTTCATTGTCAATATGTTCATATTCATTTTATGATTTCCAAAAAGGTTCTCAAAAAGAATAGTATTTATATATTAACTAAAATATTTGTGATTAGTACAGGAACATATAGAAATGGCCCTTAAAATTACTTTTTTAAACTTTTGAAGAAAAAAATAGATACCTTCTAAAGATGCAATCAGGGTTGTCTACCTTTTCTAAAACTAGAATTGCATAGCACAAAAATGCCAAGGGGAGGAGACAGAATAATTTCTGTATTTGGAGACTTCTATAACTTTTTTTAAAAAATTATTTTTATTACTGATACTAAACCTTTATCCTTTTTTCTTGTGATAAACTACTAAATAAAACTGTAATTCAAAACTAAAGACAATAGTTCAAGTGTCCTATCTTTCTTATCTCCAAGTTCTACTGCATTCTATCACAAAGTGCTCACATTTAATAGAGATAACAGTAAACGCTAACATCTATTGATTACTTATATCTCAGACTGTCCTCTAAGCCCTTTGTATGGATTATCTCATTTCATCCTCCTGACCACTCTACGAAGTAGGTGTTGTTGAAATCATCCTCGCTGAGAGAGGTTAAGTAACTTGGCAATACCACAGCTAGTTAGTGGTATCTGGGATAAAATCCCAGGTAACCAAGATTCATGTAGCAATAGATAGTTTCATGATGTGACAATTAAATATTAGTATTTGTAAATAAAGCCATAAAGTTCCCTTGGTGATATATAATACATACACATATATTTACATTTTAATTATGATTATGTGTAGTAGTATTAAATCTTGATCTGTGCTATCTGAATGAAATACAATTTCAATAACTCAAGTTAAAAAAATACATAAAGTTACATGACCAGGAAAGTGTCCATACTGGAATTTGAAAGTATTTTTTTAAGCCAAGTTACTAACATTTGTGTTTAAATAGAACAGTCAGAGAGAATGCTGGTAGCTTACTCGGCATTGCTGTTGCTGTTGGGGTTTTAGCTATGGCATCATTATCTGCAGCTGTAAATGATCTTCCAACTTTGACTCCATGATTCTCTGACTTTGTGTGTGTGTGTGTGTGTGTGTGTGTGTATGTGTATATATA
>NW_005371242.1:213938-221343 GCF_000412655.1 Myotis brandtii | reverse complement strand
CCCCCCCCCGGAGTGCACAAATTTTTGTGCCCCGGGCCTGTTTTTTGTAATAATGTAGGATGACTCCTTCACTGTTTGGTGAAAAAAGATGTATAGACAGCAACCCAGATCTTAAAACTTCATCTTCTGATAATCAAATTTTTGTGCACCGGGCCTCTAGTTTGTAATAATGTAGGATGACTCCTTCACTGTTTGGTGAAAAAAGATGTATAGACAGCAACCCAGATCTTAAAACTTCATAGTCTTCTGATAACTCCATGTCATTCTGCTCTCCCAACTAGGCAAGCAATAAATGGCTTATGTGAGAAGTAAAAATGTAAAACACTTCACACATACTATATCAACTTCATGTCAAGCTGCCTGGAAGGAGATAGCATTTTTTTCCCCAACAGGTTACAGTCAAAGCTTTGAGAATATTTTTATTTAGTACAAGAAGCCAACTATCAATCTGGCAAACCCAATACTACAAGTTCTACAACTGAAACGTAATGCCTTCCCTGAACAAAAACCCTTTCGTGAGCTCAAATGACAAGACAAGAAACAGGGCCTGGTTGATGTTGACTTATAGTGAAGACAGAACTAAACCTAATAATCTGAGACAGACCACATATTATGTTTAATAGTAAGAACACTACAGGAGAGAGGAGTGAGCAAGGATCTAGTTCCTACGTTGCCAGTAGTAGGATTTCCATGTGAGAATCTTTCTCCATGTCTCCATCTCCTCATCTGTGAAGATGATAAAAGTCTCCTGACTCCTCTTGGGGGGGGGGTGGTAGTTTAAGAATCCCAACAAAGGGCTATTCAGGGAGAATTCTTTGTGACGGAGATGTGCTATGTATACATTGTTTAGAGAGGCAATATGCAGATTTTACACACAAAAATGCAAGATTCATGAAGCTCAAATATATTTATAGAATTTCAAATTGATTTTTATGTATATTTAATATCAATGTCATTAATATTAACCAAACTTCATATGCAAAATAGATTATTTGCCTTGACACAAATGTGGGGATGGGTGCAATCCCATATAGTGACAGGTAAGATGTTCCTTGGTTCACCATTCTATCTTATGACATTTAGCTTGTGTGTGTGTGTGTAATGCTTTTAAATATGTTTTTATTGATTTTAGAGAGAAAGGAAGGGAGAAGGAGAGAGAGACAGATATCACTAAGCAAGATAGATCGGCTGCCTCCTGCATGCCCCCACTGGGGATCAAATCCAAAACCCAGGCATGTGCCCTGACCAGGAATCAAACCTGGGACCTCTCAGTACATGGGGTGACATTCAACCAATTGAGCCGCACTGTCCAGGGCATGTTTTAAGTGAGTGCATTTATAGCTTAGTTCCCCCGGCCCCACCCTGGTCACATGTTAGATACTTGAAGTTAGCAAATAAGCGTTTTCCACTTAGCAGCGGTTTTCAACCTGTGGGTCGCAACCCCTTTGGTGGTTGAACGACCCTTTCACAGGGGTTGCCTAAGACCATCCTGCATATCAGATATTTACATTACGATTCATAACAGTAGCAACATTACAGTTACGAAGTAGCAATGAAAATGATTTTATGGTTGGGTCACAACATGAGGAACTGTATTTAAAGGGCCAGAAGGTTGAGAACCACTGATTAGTGTCTTGTCTGACATTATAGACATATCCACAATTAGTACAAAATACTTGCATACTTGTGATACCATTTTAGAAAAAATAAAAATACATAAAAGTCTATTTTTAAAATAGTGCTACTTGATTGTGTGTCTTACATTTCTCTTGCAAGTAAATTTGACAACTTTTAAATATTTTCATAAAATAGGTGCTCTATTTTCCTAGCATAGTAAGTCAATGTTAGTATATCACAACTGCTCATTTTCTATTTTTCATACATGTTATTGCATTTTTAAGTTGATAACCACTGCTTGTTTGCAAGTATATCTAACATTTTTCTCTCCTTGACAGTCTTCCAAATAGTGATCCAAAATGTAGAAAATGCAAAGAAATGATGGGAAAACTGAGCATGCAGCATGCATGAAACTAGAGTCACAATTTCAGATTTAAAGTGAGGGAGAAGCAATATCTAAAAGGGAGAAACCAGAAAGTTTGTAAATTCGTAGTAACCACATTTTAGCAGTGGTAGAATTTAGAAAAAGACTGAATTTAGACCATATTTGAAAATTTAATAATTTAACACATGTTTTGGCCTTTAACATGCTCCATGGTTATTGCTGGACAGTTGAGTATCATAGGAAAAAATCAACAAATCAATGTACCACTGGATATAAAACTCTACGGAGTTGGAAAAATGCTGCAAAAGTTTCTATGAACTTACTTATTCATTCATTAAGTACAAGTTAAGTAATATAAACATCTAAAAATTATTTTTAAAAGAAAATATGCAATTATGATCTTTGAGTTTCCAATTGTGAATTTGTTCTAAAGTTACTAGTATACTAGTGTTTATGTCTTAACAGGGGAATACTTCTGTGATGAAATTTTAACAATAAGTTCTCTTTTGTAAATTGCCACTTTCATGGGGAAAAATAGCTTTGAAAATTGAGGTTGTGAGAAGAGTTTTATCCAGAATTGATATTTTCTTTGTATTTAATAGATTTTAAAAAATTGTATTATTTTTCTTTAAAATCCTCTTGGATAGAGTAAAAAGGAAAAAATTTATCTGTGGGATATTATTTATATTTAGTACCATGTGAATCTGTTCTGGGGCAGTAATTTGCAATTGAACATACAAAGACGCTTATTTTCATTAATATTTTAAGTTTTAAATGCAATAAATAACAAAGTGCATGTACCTACATTCCATTATTTTTTTTGGGAAAAGGACACTCTCAAGAAATTGTCTTCTTAGACACCATGTAACTGATCCACAACAGTTACACAACTGCCCTTTAGATAATCAAAATTACAGAGGGACCTCCTCCCAATACAGGCTTGCCATTAGGGTTACCAGTGGTTGATCAGATGACCCATGTGAAGAAACAAGCCAATTGGAAAATGCAAATAACCAGTGGTTGTTCAGGATTAGTTGAAACTTTCTTTTCTTGAGTTGTCTAAGATGACCAAATTTTATTAGAAAAAATATAGCAAAGTTAAAGTGCATGGAATCATTAACCCATGTTGGAACTCATGAGTGTTAGGAAAGAATTGAAGACAAAGAAGTCTGCAATTCTATCAGTGTTTCCAGGAAAGGGGATTACATGACATCCTCATAAAAACAATCTATACATTTGCCTGTACATGAATAACATTTAGGTATCTCCATATGAGTTTGAGAATTAGTGATTCATATTTTGTTGGTTCTAAAGAAAATCTGCGAGGATTAATTCAATAACATGATAGGTAGTGAAGACTGTTAGGTTTCCCCAACTTTCATGATCTTCTTTTCTTCACTTTCCTACTCATGCCTCTTCACTGAAGCTCACCTGTGCTTAGTATAGAGATCTCCCAACATGTTTATGCTTTCATAGGGAATAGTGAACTAATGAAAGATGATCAACTTAAGGCATTGGCTTTTAAGCATTAGCATTGTTTGATTTTTATATAAAAATGGCTAGAATGTCTAAACGTCTTAAGAATGGGTTGTCCACTCTTCATACTCAGAAGGCTGGGTTTTTATTTACTTTTTAGAAATATAAGGGATGTAATGTATACAAATATTAAAGGCATAGTTGAAAATATATATAACTGCAGCTAAAAATTGTCAGATTTAATTTTCTTTAAAGCATTTTAAAGCAATTGTATTAAAATGGACATAAGACACATTATTTTCTAAGGATGCACATGAGAACATTGGGGGGGAAAAGTGTGGCTGGTGGACAAATTGGTGGATAAATAGACAAGGCAACCAGGCATCTAATTTTAATCCCTTCCTTTTTACATAATACTTGGTTTTTATAATGACATTGAATGGTTTGAAGAGCATGATCTATCTTTGAAACAAAGAAAGAACACTATCTGGTAAAAGGAGAATGAATAATAATAATCTATTGTTCAGATATTAATTATCTGCTTTGATATTATATGTAACTCTTACCTTTAGATTTTTTGTTCATCAACCATTTTCTTAATTGTTTTTGTTGACATAATTAAATTTTTTTATTATTCTAATCTAAAAAGCTCTAGTAGGAAACATTTCTAGCCAAACCAGTAGCCTTCATAGGTCATGTAAGGTATTTATTTACAAGCAAGTGAACTGAATCTTTCATATGGAAAAGAGAGCCCCTCAAAAGTGTAAGGTCTGTAGGATTTGCAGCCTTCTTAGAGCTGACACAGCTCACTCCTCTCTCACCGAATCCGGCCATCTTCCCTACCAAACTAAAAGGTCAAATTAACCAACTGTTACATTTTTCTGGGTAAAATGGCAAGTTGAAATATATTGGTATTAAACGACAATTATATATTGATTTTAAACATAGAATACCAAATGTTATTTCTCTGTTTAAAAGCTATAACTAAAATATTAGTTTTTTTAGGTTGTCATGTTTGGTAACAACTTATAGTTTAATTTTCTCTTGGACTGAATACCTTGATTTGTTATTATAATAATCTATAAATCTTAATTTCTGCCCACAACATGTAAGAAAAAAATGCTAAATGACAAAAAGTACAAAATTGAAGCTACCACAATTATTTACTGTAATAATCTTTTCACACTTATAGGTAATTAGCATGAATGCTCTAACAAGGTTCTAGTCTGAGCTACTTCATACAAAATCACAGTCAATTAAGGTTACTTATGTCTTAGGAAATGAGTCATTGTCCTTGGACAACACACTAAGAGTCACAGAGAAAGGTTTCAGTCCCTTAAATTATCTTCAAAACACAAGTCTGCTATCAATTTTAGCCAGTTTTCAATATCTGATTTTGACACTATTTTTTCCTTTGTCATCCCTTCAACAATTTTAAACATCTAATACTTTTCTTTTGAAATAGTGATACGTTTACATACTTTTAATTTCCCTTTTGTCTGTAGGACATTTTTCCTTTTGTCTGCAGGAAGTTACAATATTCTATAATAGTAAGATTTCAAATAAAAATGATGATAGTATTATTGTATTACAACCTATAGGTGGTTCTCAATTGAAAATGTTCCTTCTCTTGGATTTCCATGAACTGTCCACATGGACCCTGGCCACCCTGAGAGATACTTGTTTAGTACCTCGGATGCATATCACTCAGAGTGAGGGCATCATTTCCACACACAAGAAGTAAAGAGGGAAAATGGAAGAATGGTGTCTTTTTTAAAATTTATTTTTATTGTTGAAAGTATTACAGATGTTCCCTCCCCTCCTCCCCGCCTCCCCCCCTATTGATCTCCTCCATCCAGCTCCTGTCACTCCCCAAAGATATTTGTAACTTTATTGTTGAAAGTATTACAGATGTTCCCTTCCCCCTCCCCCGCCCTCACCCCCATTGATCTCCTCCATCGGGCTCCTGCTCCTGTCACTCCCCAAAGATATTTGTAGAGCAGAAGTTCAGAATGCCATTTGAAGTGAAATGACCTCTGTGAGAGAAAATAAAATAAAATAAACCAAGAACTTGGCATTTGTTTAGCACACAGTAGGAACTCAATAAATTTGCATCAAAGTATGAGAAAATAAATGTGTGTTTATAAATATTAAGTGCCAAATGCTTAGTATTAAACCGTGTCTCCCAATCTTCTTGTTAGTTCCTTGATTTCTCTTACAATTTGAGTGCTCCGTTTCCACCACCTGGGACGCTCTGCCTTACCACCTTTAGCCAGACCTTTCCTCACTCATACCACATTATCCTGAAATTCACCTTTTACCAGATGGCAAGTTCCTTGAAAGCAAGGCTAAGGTCTTATCATCCATAAGCCCTTGGTTCATGCCCAACTGCTCTCTCTCCCGCCCTCCTTTGCTGACTTCTACACCATTCTAATCACAGCAATCTGAGGAGTCCTTTCAAGCCCAGATCTCATTGTGTTAATACTTTACTAAAATTATTAAATGACTTCCCACTGCATGTAGAGCATCTAAAATAGCCCCTTCTCTCTTCCAGACTTGGTCTGCACTTCTCTATTTTTCATGTACTATGCTTTGATCTTGCTATTTTTCTTTCAATTTCTTCAACAGCTCAAGTTCATTTCTGTCTCAATTCTTCCTCTTTGTAGATGCCTCACCTTCCTCCATCACTGCCTCACTAATTATAATTCAGCCTTAAGATCAAGTTAAAATGTTAACTGTTTCAGGGTAGTCTTTCCTTTTTTTCTATTTTAATCAGTTGATCTGCAGTGCACTATGCCTTTTCTTCATGTGACTGGTTGAAATTTGTAATTAGATATTTATTTATGTGAACCTGTTGGGATCAGAGTCCATGTGTCTTACATTCATCTTAATAAAATTAGCCGTTAGCCTGGTAGCAGGTACATACTATATTCTTGTTAAATATTGGTTCAATAAATGAATATATCTTAGTTTTTCCCCCAATTGTGAACATCCTGAAGGGAAGAAGAAAAGACACAAGGAAAGGTGGGGGAAGAAGCTGATGAGCAGTTTAGAAGATGTGTTAAGGATTCTACTTGAATGGTAATGTAAGTGCAAGTGTCAAATGCGCTGAGAAAGTGAAAGGAGGAGATTTAAATCTGTGATGACTGATTGAACCACTGCACACTCACTAAATAAAAACCCCTTGAATGGGGCCCAAGTATCTGCATGCTTTAATGTCCACAGGAGATTCTTGTGTGCAGCAGTTTAGAGATACTGCACTGGAGGCAGTAGGGGTCTTGGGAGGCTGACGGAGGAATCACAGAGGCACCCTCTTACCACAGAAAATCTTCAGGGGGACAATGGAATAGTTACTGAATGTCACCAGAACTTTTAACTCTGTAAGCAATAGCACACACATAAAACAAACTCTCAGGATATTGAAAAGCAATCAATATTGAAGCTTTTGCTGGCGTGGAGAAAGTACAAAAAGAACTGTTGGGACCTGCTTCCTCTATTATCCTATTGTAAATTGTACATATGTAAACTGGATCCAATTTTTGTTGACCCTTCAAAATAGGGCGGCTAGACTATGACAGGAAAGATATCAGGATATTTTGTTCCTAGCTATTAAAAATTGCAAACTATCTTTCCAGCTTAATCAAAAGATTATTCAGTCTTTTCTTCACTGGCTGTCTATTTCTGAAATCCCTTTTAAAATCCCGTTGAAAAACTATGCCGAAACCGGTTTGGCTCAGTGGATAGAGCGTCGGCCTGCGGACTGAAAGGTCCCAGGTTCGATTCTGGTCAAGGGCATGTACCTGGGTTGCAGGCACATCCCCAGTGGGAGATGTGCAGGAGGCAGCTGATCGATGTTTCTCTCTCATCGATGTTTCTAACTCTCTATCTTTCTCCCTTCCTCTCTGTAAAAAATCAATAAAATATATT
>NW_005371242.1:206603-213481 GCF_000412655.1 Myotis brandtii | reverse complement strand
TTGGTGGGGCCCAGCCCTCATCTAGGCTGGCTCAAGGGGAAGAGAAGATCCAGAAAGGCAAAAGCTGACATCTCTGGTGGTGCCTGGAGATTATTTCCAGGTGTCCATTGCTGTTAATTAAATCAAAAATTGGCAAACTACAGGCGAAATTTGGCCTGCTATCTGCTTTTTGTACATCCCAAGAGCTAAGTATGGTTTTAATATTTTTAAATAGAGTTTAAAAAGCAAAAGATGAATAATATTTTGACATAAAAATTTCATGAAATTTAAATTTCAATGTCCATAAATAAAATTTTATTGGAACAGTCACACTCATCATTTACATATTGACTATGGCTGCGTTGTGCAACAATGGCAGGGTTGAGTAGCTGCAACAGAGACCCTGTGACCTGTAAAGCTTAAATGTTTACTAGCTGACCCTTTAAGGAAAAAGTTTGCCAACCCCTCATTAGAGAATGCTAAAATGCAAATATCCCTAAGAGCCTCAGCACACCTCATCATGCACATATACAATCATAAATGCATGGACATACACTATACCCACACATAAAAACTGCATGTATTTCAAGTGCAACAAAATCTATTTGTGCATATCAAGTTAGTAATCTCCTCTTTAGCACTCTATTTTAGCAGCAGAAACAAAAGCAAAAATATCCCTTTTTTTTTCTTAATACTTAGACAAAATTCTAGTTATCATCTAAGTTTTATGTTCCTGACACTGATCCTACAAGTGTGGTAGCTAATATTTAGCCTGAGTAAAATTTAGCCTTTCATTTCCCTGAAAACAGTCAAACTAACCCAGATAACTCACGGTTTCAGTGGACAGAAGACCATTCTGTGAAGGCCAGCTGCATTTGTTAGGTAGCGCACAGAGTTGCTTTGTCACTTGCTGGGAGTGAGTGAAAATCAATCAGTAAGTCTTGAGGCCTTTGACAACTTCAAAGGAAAAGTGCTCTGAGCCTGTGAGTGCAAATTAATTTTCCTTATTTTCCCTTAGATTAGACAAGACCAGGCACGAAGATTTGAGTATGAACAGACTAAGAGCAGAGAGCAAGCCAAAGCATAAGAAACAGGAGGTAACCTGCATATAGAAAAAACTGCTTCATACAATAGTATAATATAATATACAATATCAATTCTCATTAGGTTAGAAATTCATCTGTCTTACTCCGCACTGTGGTGCCAGTATCTGGACCAGTACCTATTCCTAGTAGGAACACAATAAATATGTGTATTCTCTAGATCTGAGACAGAGTGAGTGAGCCTGTATCTACCTGCCTGTATCTCACTTACAACTTCAGTTTCAATCTCTCTCCTGAATAATGTACATCAGAAATTATCTGAAGAGATACCTCATCCTCTGCCTTAACTTCTTAAAATAAGAGCAACCATCTCCAAGGACTTAAAAGGATATAGATAATAACTCATAACTCAGTTAACCCAAAACTCCCACAAAGTGGATTAATGGCATTAGACTCCACTCAATGGGCATGTTCACTTATTATGTCTACTGAATAAGAGTTCCTCAGTTTCTTAATATAGCTTTTCTTTGGTTTGCTTTTATTTTCCTGTGGAATATTAAAAGGTGATAAATTTACTTAATCAGCAGAGGAATGCCCAATGAATTAGAAGATAATTCGCAGTGTGGTAGAAATGAAAAGGGCTGGCAATACCATGTGTTGGCAAAATTGGGGAAAAAACAGAACTCCCAATATTATTGATAAGACTATAAATTGGTACAATCATTAGGGAAGTATCTATTAAAGTTTAACATATTAATACTTTATGTAAAGCAACTCCAATCTTAGGTATACAGACAGTCCTTGGGTTACATTGGACTCAATGTACATCGTTTCGTGGATAAGTCACCATCTCCCATTTATTTATTAAAAAAAAAGTTCTGTCATTTCGACGTATGTACATATGTGCTTTATGTTTTTTATTATTTATCTACCACAAGTAAAGGTCAGGAATTGTTATCTTTCTTTTAATTTTTTTTTACTGTGTCACTTCATTACTGCTGTGTATGTGCTCCATATGAGTGATGTAGGTGCTTACGTAGGTGGGTTCCGACTTACAGAGAAAATCGTGTTACGTTGCGCCTTAGGAACAGATTTCCGAAGTAAAACAAGGACCTACTGTATACATAATAGAAAAGTATAGAAGTATTCACAATGAAAAAATGTGAAAATATTACATATCACATAACACCATTATTCTAGTCAAAACATAAAATCAAACAAAATGTTAATCAACAGCAAAATGAATAGTAATTTATAGTGAAATCATACAGTGAAATTCTATATAGCAACAAAAATGGGCAATCTTTCTACTACATGCAATAACTCAGAGGAAATTCTGGTAAAGTGTCACTGGATACAGTGAGTACATACTGCATGATTCCAGTGGGCTTTTATAATGTTAAAAATGTATATACTATGTCTTCCTAACTAAATATGTGTCTTCCAGTGAAAGGAACCATATTTCCAATGTTTAAAAATATGTGCCTTGACTTTGATTTCCAGAAAGATGGAGTAGAGATACTTTTAAGTACAGCTAAAAATCCTGGACAGTCTATGTTAAACAAACTTAAAAATATACTGAAAGGTGAAGAGAAAAAAGGCAGACAATCTACTGACCTCAGGACCAGAGGAGAGACTTAGTGATCGAAATCTCTGGATTTTCTTTTTGCTACGTATTTCCTAGACAAGGAGCTGAAGTTCCCAGCAACCCTGAAATCCAGAAAGAACAGTAAAAATATGTCCCAACAAAAGACTACCTATCTCTAACCAAGGGACCAGGAAAGGAGAAGACTAGCAAGACAAAAGAGTGTTGGAAAATAACCACTCTGAATCAGATGAACACTGCAGAAAAAACTGTAACCCTACTCCTATGCCAACAAAAGACAGATGGAGGCCCTAGACTACCATCTCATGATAATAATGGCCTGATTTACCAACAGGGATGGTGTCACAGAAGGCTAGGTAGGAAACAGGGACATTCATCCCAACCAATCAGTAATGAGGCCACCCTCTCTCTCCGTGGTGACAGCGGAGACCACAGGTGACATCTGAACTTCCCTCCCCTTCCAACAGTAAGAAGACACCTTGCCTCTCCTCAGTGGGTGGTGACATAGGATAACAATTAGAGTCATGACTTTCTCCATCCCCAGCTGTAACAAGGTAATCCCTATCTTAATGATAGAAGATATTACTGAGGGATTCAGAAATACCACTCTACCCCACCCAACAGTAAAAAGTCATCTTCCTACCTCCGGAGCCAACAGATGTCAAATAGAGAAACCTTGGCTTCTACTTCCACTACAGTGATGTCAGTAAAAACTAGTGAAGCAGTTCTATATAAAATTCAGTCTCATAACACCATAGGAAAATATCTAAATTTTAATTGTCATAACAAGAATCCAAAAGATCTCAAACTGAATGAAAAAATATAATCAATAGGTGCCAACATTGAGATAATAGAGATGTTAATGTTATCCTTATTTTTTTAAGAAATTATGATCAAAATACTAAAACAAGCAATTATTAACATGTTTTAAAATGAAGATATAAACTTCAGCAAATAGAAATTCTCAGAAAAACAGAATAAGATAAAGAAGCTGCAGCAAGAAGGAGGAGGAGGAAATTTTGAAATTTTAGAACAGGAAAATACAATGTGATGGGCTCAACAACAGAGTGGAGGGACACAGGAAATAAAAGTGAACCAAATTATAAAATAATAGAAGGTATCAAATTCAAACAATAGAGAAAGCAGACTTGATAATAAATAACCAGAGCTTCATTGACATGTGTGATTTTAACTAAAGATCTAACATAATTATCACCAGAGTTCCAGAAGAAGAAGAACTAGGGACTGAAAAGTAATTTAGTGAATAATGAAAATAACCTTCTCAAATTTGCTAAGACAAATAAGCATGCAGATTCAAAAAGCTAAGCAAATCCAAAATGAGGCCTGTAACAGGACATATAATTCAACTTCTGAAAGCTAACAAAAAATAAAAAATATATATATTGAAAATAGTCAAATGAAAACAACACATCTATAGGAGAAAAAACTATTAGAATGACAGAAGATTTATCATTAAAAACTATGGATGTCAGGAGGAAGTGGTATACTATTTCTAAGTTGCTAAATGTGAAGAGCTGTCAACCCAAATGCTATACCCAGCAAAATTTCCTTCAGGAATTAAAAATAATTAAGGCAATCTCAAATGATGAAAAACTAAGAGAACATGTTGAGGGAGATGTCATAAAATATGGCTACCTGATATCCTACAAATAGGACACAAATCATTTTTTAAAAGACATCTCGGAATATTAGGAAGATGAAAGAAAACAGTGAGTGACTATATGGAAAATACATTAGACTTTCTTGTTGATGAGTTTTCTAAATTATATTTTACTAGAGGCCCGGTGCACAAAATTCATGCAGGAGGGGGAGTGTCCCTCAGCCCGTCCTGCACCCTCTCCAATCTGGGACCTCTTGGGGGATGTTCAACTGCCAGTTTAGGCCAATCCCACCCACAGGGATCGGGCCTAAACTGGCAGTTGGACATCCCTCTCACAATCTGGGGCTGCTGGCTCCTAACCGCTCACCTGTCTGCCTGCCTGCCTGATTGCCCCTAACTGCTCCCCTGCCAGCCTGATCACCTGCAACTTTCCTCCCCTGATGGCCTGATCACCCTCAACTGTCCTCCTCTGCCAGCCTGATCACCCCAACTGCCCTCCCCTACCAGCCTGGTCACCCCTAACTGCCCTCCTCTGCCAGCCTGGTCACACCCAACTGCCTTCCCCTGCTGGCCTGATGGTCCCCAACTGCCCTTCCCTGCAGCCCTGTTCCCCCCAAGTGCCCCCCTTGCTGGCCTGGTTGCCCCACGCAGCCTGCTGTTCAGTTGTTTGGTCGTCCCTCACTAATCCCCCTGCCGGCCTGGTCACCCCAAGCAGCCTGTTATTTGATCATTACTGTTACTGTGATGGAGTCCTTGTCAATTTTCATATTCCTCTACTATTAGTATAGATGATAAAAGTAAAAATCATAACATTGTCTATGGTTTTAAATGCATGTGCAGGAAATATTTAAACAATTAAAATATTAACATCAGAAGGTAAAGGAACATAAAGAGAGGTAATATTTCTGTACTTCACATGAACTGGTAAAATTATGATGCTTGTAGATTGTGATATGTATATATAATATAGTACCCACTCAGAGGTAAGGAAAAAAAATAAAGAAACAAACATCAGAGAGAACAAATAAAAAACAAAAAATAAAATGAGACTGGCTGGCATGGCTCATTAGTTGAGCATCAACCTATGAACCAGGAGGTCAAAGTTCGATTCCCAGTCAGGGCACATGCCCAGGTTGCAGGCTCAATCCCCAGTGTGGGGCATGCAGGAAGCAGCCAATCAGTGATTCTCTGTCATCATTGATGTTTCTCCCTCTTCCTTTCTCTCTGAAATCAATAACGATATATTTAAAAATAATAAAAATAAAATAACAAATTTCAACCCTAAGAGGTAAATAATTACATGAAATATAAATGATCTAAATATACCAACTAAAATATAGGTATTAAAAAAGTAGATAAAATATATTGCCTAGCTCTATACTATATATAAAATGTTATTAAAATATGATGTAATAAGATTGGATTGAAATGATAGAAAAATGTATTTTGTTTAAATGTAATCAAAGGAAAGCAGAACTGGCATATTAATATCATATAAAGTAGACTTTAGAGCAAAAATTACAGAGAAAGAGGCATTTTTATAAGAGGGCTAACCCACACAGCAATTCCAGATAGGTGTGTATCGAACAATAGAGCTTGAAAATATGTGAACCAAACTGACCGATTTACAGAAAAATACAAAATCTGCGATTAAAGGTTTCAGTGCCCGCTCACCAATTCATAGAGCAACTAGGGAGAGATAAGCAAGAATATAAATTCAACAGCACCCTCAGTTACAGGATCTAATCATTATTTATAACACACTCTACCCAACAATAACAAAATACACATTATCTTTAAGTGCTCAAAGAGCGTATACAAACATACACCATAACCTGGATCAAATTTAATAAACTATTAGCACATACAATTCAAATATAGAAAGAATTATACACCATGATCAAGTGAGATTTGTTCCAGAAAAACAAGTCTAATTCCATATTTGAAAAATCAATCAATGTAAGCCACTCAATTAACAGGCTGAAAAGAAAAAAAGAAATCTTTATTGTATCAATAAATACAGGAAAAAGCATTTCTAAAAACCCAGCAACCATGAATGATAAAAAACCTCTCAAATGATAATATAGGGAAATGTCCTCAACATGATAAAGAGCACTTACACATACACAGCTGCAGCTAACGTTATACTTAAGAGTGAAATGCTGAGTACTTTCTTCCTAAGTCGGGAACAAGGCAAAGGTGTCCACTCTCACCATTCTTTTCAATATTCTGCTGGAAGTTTGAGCCAATGAAATAAGGCATAAAGAGAAAATTAAATCACACAGATTGGAAAATGAAGAAGTATAACTGTCCTATTTACAGATGATATGATTGCCATCTGGGATTCAAGATGAACATACATAAAAAAGTATATTTCTATCTGCTAGAAAAAAAAGTATGAACAACAAAATTAATAAAATAATGCCATCTACAATCACCAGAGGGGATAAAGAGGAAAACAGAAGCTGTTAGAAACTTAGCTCAGTCAGAGTGACCTGAGCACCAGGTGTGTAGGATGGTCCATTAAAGCAACAAGTTGATAACAGCAGCAATCCAAAAACAAAAGCAAGAGCCAAGCCCTCATCATTGACTGTGATAGTTTTAATCAAGAGACTAAATGGGGTAAAGT
>NW_005371242.1:203981-206489 GCF_000412655.1 Myotis brandtii | reverse complement strand
TGTCTTGAACAAAAGGTCCCTGCTACTTGATGAACCTGCAGACTGGGGGCAAGGTAATGGGGAAGTGACTAACTGAATACTGAGTCCAAGTGGAGGAAAACTTCTTCAAGTTCCCCCACCTGCTCTGATCAGGAGGTTTTGGCAAAGGAGCCAACGAAAGGCCTCACCCACGGCCCTAAATTAGAGGCCTCTCGGGAAGATACCTGGACTAAGAATGTGGATGTGTAGGAAGGTGTCTGGACCAGTGGCCTTCAGAGGCAGCAGTGTTCTGGTTGTGTATTGTCTGGTATGAGGAGGGCAGCTTTCCCCTGTGAGACCTGCCAGGGAAAAGCCTATGGTGAGGCCACAAAAATCACATACAGAATATTGGCCAGAATCCAGACTCCTGAAAGGAAAATAGTACTTAAGCATAAAAGCATGTGCAGGGCTTGCATGCTGAAAACTCGATGGAAGAAAAAAATGATCTAAATAAATGGAAAGGCATACCATGTTCATGCTCATTGGAAGACTCAGCATAGTTAAAATGCCAATTCTCCCAAAATTGATATATCATTTTAATGTAATTCCTTAGATAAAGATAGATGATTATAACATTTATATGGCAAGCAAAGGACTAGAGTAGCCAATTTTTTTTAAAAAAGGAATAAAGTGAGAATCTACTCATTTATTACATAGAATACTATATAACTACAGTAATCAAGACTGAGTGGCATTAACAGAGTAACAGACACACAGATCAATGGAGGGAAAAAGAACTTCTAGAAGTAGACCCACCCAAAGATGCTTAAAAGGAATATTGTTGGCAAAGATGCAAAGCAACCCGATGGAGGAATGGCAGCCCTTCAACAAGTGGTGCTGGGGTCATTGAATATGTATGATGGAAAAATGAACTCTGACTTCAGTTTCCTATTTTATACAAATATTAACTCAAGGTGAATCATAGACATAGGTACAAAAGAGAAAACCATAAAACATTTTTTAAAATATATTTTATTGATTTTTTTACAGAGAGGAAGGGAGAGGGATAGAGAGTTAGAAACATCGATGAGAGAGAAACATCGATCAGCTGCCTCCTGCACACCTCCTACTGGGGATGTTCCCGCAACCAAGGTACATGCCCTTGACCGGAATGGAACTTGGGACCCTTCAGTCCGCAGGCCGACGCTCTATGACTGAGCCAAACCGGTTAGGGCTAAAACATTTAGACAAAAACCTAGGAGAAAATCTTTAGTATAAGACTAGGCAGGGTTCTCAGACTTAATACCAAAGAGATATTCCATAAAAGGAAAAATTTAAAAACAAACAAACACTGAACTTCATCAACATTAAAAATATTTTCTCTGTGAAAACCCCCAGTAAGAGAAATAAAAGAACATCTGTGGACCGTAAGAAAATATTTGCAGACCACATAGCTAACAAAGGACCAGTATCTCATATGCATAAAGAACTCTAAAAAAAATAACTCCTTACTTAACAGAAAAACAACAGTCCAATTAGAAAATGGGCAAAAACAGAGATAGATTTTGCGTAAGAGTATAAAAAAGAAGACAAGCACATGAAAAGATGTTCACCATCATTAGCCATTGGGATATGCCAATTAAACACACAATGAGATATCACAATACACTTATCAGAATGGCTGAAATAAAATACCCTGACAATATCAATGCTAGCAATGATGTAGAGAAAATGAATCATTCAAACATTTCTGGCGGTAATGTAAAATGATATAACCACTCTGGAAAACAGTCTGAAGATTTCTTAAAAAAGCTAAACACTACACATGATGCAGTAATTTCATTACTGGGCATTTATCCAAAGAATTTAAGTCTTGTGTTCACACAAAATTTAATGCAAGAATGTTTGTAGCAGCTCCATTTATAACAGTCCCAAACTGGAAACAGTTCACAAGCCCTCCAGTGGGTGAGTGGCTAAGCAAACTGTGATACATCACGCCATGGCTACTACTCGGCAATAAAAGAAAGAAAGAATTGATGCAGACACAAATCTGCATACATTTCCAGAGAATTATGCTGAGAGAAAAAGAAAAGGTTACATGTTGTAGGATACCATTTATACCACATTCTCACAATAAAACGTTATAGAAATGGAAAGTAGATTGATGGTCGGCAGGAGTTACGGATGGTGCAGAGGTGGATGGAAGTGGGTGTGGTTGTACAAGAGCAGCATGAGGGATTCTTATGATGATGGAAATGTTTTGTATCTTAACTGTATCAACATCAATGCCTTAGTTTTGATATTTTATAGTAGTTTTTTTTAACACATTACCACTGGAGAAAACTTGGAAAAGATTAGGGGATTATCTCTGCATTATTTCTTACACTTGTATGTGAATTTATGATTTCTCACTGAAAAGTTTAATTAAAAAGTATCTGTTCTTGCCCTGACCGGTTTGGCTCAGTGGATAGAGAGTCGGCCTGTGGACTGAAGGGTCCCAAGTTCGATTCCAGTCAGGGCATGTACCCTGGTTGTGGGCACATCCCCAGT
>NW_005371242.1:193913-203934 GCF_000412655.1 Myotis brandtii | reverse complement strand
ATATAAATAAATAAATAAATAAAAAGTATCTGTTCTTAGCATTTAGTAACTCTATACATAATTGCAGTTCTATATTGATATGCTTTTTCACTTAAACAATTTCCAGTGGAAACATTGAAAACTCAGTGTCCACTGATAACCATTTGTTGAAAATTTACACCCAATGAGTTTTCTTTTTGTGTATATCATAGGTAGCAGGGATATGTGGTGTGTGTGTGTGTGTGTATGTGTGTGTGTGTGTGTGTGTAACTTAAAATCTGATGGATGTCAGGGTGTTATATGTCTATTTCTTGGGTCATACTTTCACAGAACAGATTAAAATGTCTTTGCATTTTATAGTTTATGTATCTTTAGAGAGCACTTTCTTACTATTATTTTGTGATATCTCTTTTACATTGTGGATGAGCTATAAATTATTAAATCATTTTTATTGCTAAATCAGTGGTCAGTTATAATAAAAAATAATGTGTTTCAGAATCTAATAGCAATTCCAAATAGTTAATTCTAATAATAAGTTCTTCTACAATGTTAGGATTTTTCCATCCTGTATGAGCTGCATCATTAAGATAAATATGTTAGAATCCCAACAATGAGAAGGAAGGAGTCACTAACATGTTTGATACACACTGAGGCACCAGATAGCGTAAGCTCAGTTTTTCATTGCTTCTCCATGCCAGTTCTCATTAATAATGTGATGGTCGTTATTATTTCTATTTTATAGCAAAGAAGTTTAAATTTAGCAAAATTGAATTTTTACTCTCAGTCAGAAAACTAATAAATACAAAAGTTAGCATTTCAAAATCCACAGTTTTTCAATATATTAGACTACTTCTCAAATAGTGGAATAAATAACTAGGATGTTTAAATTATGTTATGTTTACTTTTTAAAATATTTTAGATTTTTAGTCTTAGTTATATACACAGAAGAAATATTTAGAAAACAAAAACTGTGTCAGCAATAATTTATCCCAGTCAAATGATCTCAGATACTAAAAATGTCTTGGTATTTTCCTGAACAACATCTGCTAAAACAATATCTGACAAAGATATCCCCTTTTTTTCTAGATTTTTCTCAATAGTATCCTTATTTTGTGGATACTGCTGAAAATA
Organism: Myotis brandtii; assembly: GCF_000412655.1. Taxonomy (NCBI): domain Eukaryota; kingdom Metazoa; phylum Chordata; class Mammalia; order Chiroptera; family Vespertilionidae; genus Myotis; species Myotis brandtii. The sequence goes on along the minus strand of NW_005371242.1, from coordinate 202,824 downwards.
ATCCTCCAGTCACTCTTCCGCCCCCTAAAAGGCTTGGCTTCAGCACGTCACTCATGATTTATGGCTACTCACTACTTGGCATCACCAAGGGAGCAGCATATACACGTGCCCTCAGGAAATGAGAAGGAAGCAGAAATACAAATCGCATGGTTGATTGGCCTGTTTCTGGTTAGTAGGCCCCACTTAATAGAAATCACTTTTCCTCTCTTTTTCTCACTTGTTCTATCACTAAAATAAATCTTCTTTTTTGAGGGCGTGCAGGGGAGGGTCTAGATGCATTTCTTCATTATACTTTTAACATATAATTAAGTGCTTACTTATGTGATGAAGATACAAAGTGGTACAGCAGTCCAGAGGGAAGGAAGGCCAATTAGGTTATGTGTGTGAGCACAGACCAGACTAGAAAGTGTCTCCTGCTCAGAGAAAGACACCAATCCTGGTGGGGGAAGTGGCTGGGCCACGTATATTGGGCAAGAGAAGGAACTAGAACTGCCCACAGCAGAGGTAGCATGTGGAGGGGGAAAATAATAAACATTTGTAAGGCAGTTGGAGTATAGAGCATTGTGGGAACAATCCAAAATATTTTGGTACAAATGAATATGCACAGTGGAGGTTATATTTTCGCATTATATTCTGGGCACCAGTCGCTAGGAGCAATGCGATAGTTGCTGGAGATATATTGCTAGTGGTTCCTTCTCCTTCTGTAGTGCTTGCGTTTGGGAGATGTCTCTCTTCCATTTCTGCATTTGGTGCACGCAGCAGCACTCTGAAGTAGAAGCCAGACCTAGGCACCTTTTTACAGATGGCAAAACTCAGGATCACAAAAGTGAAGGATCCTGTCCTCTCGGTTCCAGGGAGAATTTGCAACTGCGATCTCATTGCATTCTTCGTTTCTTCATGATGCTGTGTAGGGGATGCATTCAGATGGCTGTCCCTCCTGCCTCCACATGCCCCCATGCAAAGCTTCCCACTTCCATTGCCTGGTTCAGGGTAGCCAAATGGAAAGAAAATAAAAGGGAAATAATATGCCCTTAGCTACTATGTGCCTCTAGCTTTGAACCATCGTAACCCTTATGTGTAAGTTAGTATTTGTCTCTTGTACACATACCCATGCACACACGTACATGCACAATAATAAAGCTGAAAGAAGAAACATACTTCCTTCCTCAAGAATACATACCTGCTAGTGAAAGCTAAATGGTGGACTCAATTCTGCTATATTTTTCCAAAGCTTTTTTCTCAAAGCTATTTGAGAACTGTAGAAATGGAACAAAAATATTCTTAATATAACTGAGTCTACAGAAAATCAGTATTATAAAGAATCTAAAACTGCTCTGGCCAGATGGCTCTGTTGGAGCATTGCGCCGTACATCAAAATCGGGTCCGATTCCCGGTCAGAGCACATACCTAGCTAGGTTGCAGTTTCAATCTCTGGTTGGGGCGTGTACCAGAGGCAAATGATTGATGTTTCTCTCTCTCATTGATCTCTCTCTCTCTCTTTCTCCCTTTTTCTCTAAAATCAATAAAAACATATCCTCGAGTGAGAATTAAAAAAAAAAAGCCAAGAGAAATAATCTGCTCATGGTCCCAGAACTAACAAATGGAAGCATTGATAGGCAAAGGTTAACCATCCAGATATTGGGTAAGGGGCTTGTGGTCTTTTACATTATTCCACATTATTAAAAACTGCTAAGGTGAAGTTTCAGAAGAGCACAAATGTTCCCCAAAGCCTTTTGTGGCATTACTCTTAAGGTTACCAGCCATTCTGCATTTGCCAAAGTAGCTACTGTTATCACATGTTATTCAATTAAAGACCTAGAAAATCATATAAAGATATGATAACATGGTGTTTTACCAGGTTGAAATCACCAAAACACTTACAGCATTTGAGTGAAAGAAATTTGCATTGGCTTTAGTAAGCTGCCTGCCATATGGTACAGATTAGATAAATGACATTTTTGGCACAAGAGTTGGTGGTGGTGATGGTAGTTTTAGTAATGGGTATGGTTGTCATTTAGTTTCCTCTTAAAGTTATCTATGTGCGGGAGAGAAAGTTATGCCCCTGAAAAAAGCAGATGTTGGGGTCATAAAAGGAAACTGAAAAGCACATTTAGCTTTCAGTTACGTTTTGACTTAATTTTACATCTATCTCAATTGGTGAGTTGGTATGTTCTTATGAGAGAAATATTTGATGAATTTAATGTTAGAGACTCTTAAATTATCATTGTAACTGCTTAGGAAAATATAGATGCTTGAGACAAAGAAACAAAACTGAAGGACACATTCTATTTATAGTTGTTAATGCCTTGTATGTGGCAATAAGTAAATGGACCTTTAAAAGTTTCCGTTTGCCAAAAAAACCGGTTTGGCTCAGTGGATAGAGTGTCGGCCTGCGGACTGAAAGGTCCCAGGTTCGATTCCAGTCAAGGGCATGTACCTGGGTTGCGGGCACATCCCCAGTAGGAGATGTGCAGGAGGCAGCTGATCGATGTTTCTCTCTCATCGATGTTTCTAACTCTCTATCTCTCTCCCTTCCTCTCTGTAAAAAATCAATAAAATATATTTTTAAAAAAAGTTTTTGTTGACAACATTACCTCCCTGGGGAATCCAGCCACAACAGTCACCAAGTCTATTCCTAAGACATCAACTCCGGTTACAGAAATACTAAGATCACAAATGGTTGCAGAGCTGAGAGAGCATCACCTCCAGTCTCTCCTCCTTTCTTTCATTATCTTCAAGCTACCTTCCTCTTTCCCCTCTTTACTTTACCATATGTATGGTTCCTACTCTACTTAGTCTTTTCCATTACCTGAGTTATAAGAGCGACCCACCTAACCTCAAATGTCAGAAGCTCTCTGGAGAGAAGTCTAGCCAGGATGTCTCTCTGTGAGAAAGATCCTGCAAGTTATGTCCAGAGCCTTCCAGATACTCTTCCACTGCTATCTGCTTTGTGTTGGCATTGTTCTTGTATCGCTGGATTTCTTTAAACTCCTGGTGCCACTATCTATAATACGGAAATAAAAATAACACCTATGCTATCAAGTTTGTATAATCATTGTTGACAAGTCTAGGTTCTTGAGTCACACATCTGGGTCAATTTCTGAGTTACCAGCTACATGATATTTGGTAAGTTGCCTAAATTTTGTATGGCTCTACCTACAAAATAACATGCAATAAAAGTATCTATCTCATAGGCTTATTTTAAGGATTCATTAAGAAATTACACTTGACATACTTAGCACAGTGCTAAGTATTTGTGCACAGAGTACTTTTGCAAAGTGCTAAGTGTTGGCACTGTGCTGAGTACAATCTATAGACAACAACAACACTCTCCAAAGGCGTTCATGTACCGATACCCCAAACCACTGAACATGTGGCCTCACATGGTGAAAAGTGCTTTTCAGGTGTGAGCCAGGTAAATATCTCAAAAGGAAGAGGTCTTCCTGGATTATCCAAGAGGATCCAACGTAATAACAAGGATCTTCATAAAAGGAGAGCGTGAATATCAAGGTCATAAAAGGATGAGATGTGACAAAGGGGTTGGAGTGATGCACTTTGAAAGTGGAGGAAGGGGCCATGAGTCACGGAATGTGAGCCTATTGTAAAACAAAGAAACTGTCCGCTAGAGAGTGCAGAAGGAACGCAGCTCTGCCAACACCTTGATATGAGCCCATTAGACTCATTAAGATTTATGAACTCCAGAACTGAAAGGATCATATGGTTATGGTGTAAGCCTCTAAGTTTGTCATAATTGGTTATAGCAGTAAGAGGAAATGAGTGCAATTGGAAATGGCAGAACTGGAGAAGGAAGAATGTAACTAAACTCATTTGGCCTTCTGTTAGCTCTTCCCATTCAAGCCTGGCTCCAATCTCCTTGGCCGCCCACCAAAGAGAGAGAAGGTGGAAAAGAGTGAGGGAGAACAGAAAAGCAATTTTTGTTGATTAGAGAAGGTATTCTACAGCTATCTTTAAGAGAAGAAATTAAAGTCATGAAATTAACAAATAAACCAACAACAAAATCTTGAAAGAACAAAACCAAAATATTCTTTGTTTTAATTTTCCACAATAAGAAATCTAAATCTCGTTCATTCCTTAACCCAATAACCACCAGAGTTCTCCCTAGTCAATTTCAATAGAAAAAATTTTCTTGCCAATATCTCATGCTCAACATGTTCAAATCAAAATTATCTCCTTCCACCTGTAAAATAAAATCCTACAAAACAAATAATAAGTTTATCTCTAGCTTATATTCCAATTTTTGAAAAATTCACTTAGTGTCTCAAATTTTTAAATGTAAAATTTTCTTCAAACACTTCATCACATGTACTACTCGTTGAGTATTTCATCAAGTATATGTATCTTGAATTGGTCCCCCCTCCCTATCCCATCACCTTTTGCCTTAAATGTCTTACTCAAACTGCAGGTGTCAATCTCTGCTCCCTTCAACTGGCGATCCTGCTGCCCTCTTCACCATCCCAACCCAATTGTGATCTTTCCAGAGGATATTACCGATGACAGAGAATGTTAAAGCTTGAGCAGCATAAGAGCAACCCAATGAAAGGAAAGAAGTCGTGGCTGTAAAGCAAGTAGGATGTCAATGCAGGAAAAGGGGAGGCCTGGGAATGGCAGCAGTCGATGTTAGATACAGGGACATGGACCAAATGAGTACACTGAAAGCAGCTCTCTCACTGAAAATGGAGTTGTACATAAAGTGTAAACACTAGAAAAGATGCAGGAATGTTGGATAGGAAAGAAGACATCAATGTTAACACATTATTTTCAATGTAAGTAACTAGATATAGATACATAACCTTGGATGTGTGTGTGTGTGTGTGTGTGTGTGTGTGTGTGTGTTGTGGTTTCCCATCCAATGACAGAGCCTGGAAGAAGTATTACCCCAAAACAATGAGCATTCCTAGAAGCAAGATCTTAATTTCTCAGCACTACGCTACTGGTCAGAGCATCTTGGAGAAATGACGGAATCCAGTGCTAAGGCAGAAAAAGCACAAGATTAACGTGGCACATCTTCATGCCCCTACGCACGGAGTGCTCAAAATTTGACTCCGACTTGTCAAAACCTCAGAAACATCTCTCACAGGCCAGATATGATACAACTCTATGGTCCAAAGAAAAATGATAGTAAAGTAGTTATTACCCTTTGATTCAATTAGAAATCAATATCTCTATCTGACTTTAAAAAAATAAATCCATAAATCAACATTTGAGGAGGAATGTAATATTTATATAGTCTCAAAATATTTTCTCAAAGATATTTGTTATGTTATGCAGAGAAGACAGAGTTACTTTATATGGAAGCAGGCTGAGAAGTGGCACCTGGATCAGGGCCCAGAGTCCACATCACCAGCCATGGGCGCAGCTGGACTGTGTGCACCTGACAGCAGCCACGTGGCTCCTGCCAGAGCTGCACAGCGTGGCCCAAACACGAAGAGCATGAGTGAAACCAAAAGTGAAGACGGTTTGCAAGATAACAGTCCTAAAATATGTGAATGTGTCAAAGTCATAAAAATCAAGAAAAGGCTGAGGAAATATTCCAAATTGAAGGAAGCTAAAGAACATCACAACCATGTCTGGGTGGGGGGACAATGGGAGGATAAGGACACATATGGAATACCTTAATCAATAAAGAAAAAATAAAATAAAATTTTAAAAAAGAATATAACAACTGAATACAGCACATTTCTAAACTCGATCCTTTTGTTAAAAGTGACAGTTTGTTGCCAAAACCGGTTTGGCTCAGTGGATAGAGCGTCGGCCTGCGGACTGAAAGTTCCCAGGTTCGATTCCGGCCAGGGGCACGTACCTGGGTTGCAGGCACATCCCCAGTGGGAGATGTGCGGGAGGCAGCTGATCGATGTTTCTCTCTCATCGATGTTTCTAACTCTCTATCTCTCTCCCTTCCTCTCTGTAAAAAATCAATAAAATATATATTTTTAAAAAAAGTGACTGTTTGAGGACCATTGGCAAAACTATTGAACAGTCTACCAATTAAATGCTAAGAACATATCCATGCTAATTTCCTAATTCTGACAATGATGTTGGAGTTATGTAAGAGAATGTCCTTATTTGTAGTGAATACACACTAACATTATTGGTAGTAATGAGGCTTTATGTCAGAAACTTACCCCTAAAAGATTCAGGGGAAAAAATGTTTTTGTACTGTACTTGCACTTTTACTGTATGTTTGATATTTTTTCAAAGTAAGTGTTTTTAAATGTTTGATGAACTACTAATGCCCATGAACATAATTCTACTGCATTAACACATCATTCTCATTCAGTCCTTTCTTACTATTTTCTTTCTGAAATAGTTTCTTTTTCTACATTCATGTTGGTTGTTTGTGAGCTTCTAAGATGAACACCTTGGTGTAGGGTCTTAACTCTTCCAGGCCTTAGAGAAAAAGTAATTGGGTGAAATCTTGATAAGCTTAGCTTACAAGGAGCTTTAGATGACAAGAAAAGAGTGAAAAAAAGGAATTGGAAATCCTGCCTTGCGACAGAAAAAATGTTGTGTCTGCCTACTGTTTCTAAAAACCACCAGACACCCCACATGCAGGAGCTGGATAAATCACCTTTCCTCAAGAGGCCACATTCTTTATGATTTCATATTTTTATCATGAATCACACATATTTTTATTCCGACAATACAAAATGTCTGCCCATCTTTTATGATCATCTATCTTTCTAGGGCACAGTTAGAAAGTTTCTTCCGGATTCTTCCATCCTGCTTTGTACATAGCCCCCCCATGTCTTGCTGTAATTATTTGCTTACCAATCTGTCTCCTGCACTGGGATCTTAGTTCCTGGGGAATAAATGTTAAGTCCCCAGTGATACTGCAGTGCTTGCTGCATTGTGAACATTTATTGGTAGTCATTGACTAACTAAAACAATGAATGAGTGGAGTCCTGAATAAACGATAAATCATTGACAGAGCAGAGCTTAAATTATAGTGAAAACGTTTTAACTAATTTTTCTCTTTATTACTTTGGTAAAAGTAAAACCATTGGCATTGTGTGGTTGGTGAAAGAGTATCAATATTGGATTTTTGTGTACTTTGCAAAGATAACTACCCTTTATTAGTTTGTGTGAATATTGTAATGCTTCTATATGGACACTGTGTTAGTAGTCAAAAACATTACTTCCTGGGAAGTTAGTGATGATAACGGTGTGAATCAATGAAAGAAGAGAAATGGAGTATGAACTGCTCTTGAAGGTTAAAAAACTAAAACTCAAATCAGACCAATGGGATTTATCATGATCATACCAGCCCTACTTTCTCCCACCTGTTTGTAGTAACAGTTACCATCCACTGACCTCTGTAACACTGGGAGGGAGAAGATGCATATTGTGGCCTTTAGACAATAGTTTAAGGGGGGAGGGAGAAACTCCTATAGATTTGTAAGTTTTTGCTAGTCATAATGCTTCAAAAATTGCCAAAGATTTGTGAAATAAACTTATTTGTAATTATATGTAAAATCATTATTAAAAATATGTTCCATACCATTATTTAGGAAAAGATTTTATAGCTCTCCTAAGATCTAATTTTATATGTTTTCAGTTTTAAATCAATAATTTTGAATAATCTTATTGTTTTCAATCTATTTCTAATGGATAAATCTTCTACTATTAAATATGATATAAAATATTTAATTATTTCAGTATTTTTGTCCTTTTGGCACACTTCACTAAAATGTGGTAAACATATAACATATTTTGATGCACATTGTGAATTATTTATATAAAATTAGATGAGACTTGATTTCAAAATGCGTATGTGAAGACAAACATCTTAGGTTTCCCTTTCTTTCTCTTTAACCTAAACCAGGTTCTAGGTATTAGAGGATTTTTTTTTTTTTTTGCATCAGAAACATGATCTGTACCAAGTCTTTTGAAGTGAAAGCCTTCAAGTCAAGCTCAGGTGCCCCAACTGCACTTAGATGATGGAAACAAATAGGCACTTTGTCCCCGTGTAGATTTTCCAAAGAAGCACTGAAACATCTTTCATAGCATTCTCCCATTAACCCCCTCGCCAGGCCTAGATGCAAAATATGTAGATGGTAAACCAATGTCTATCAAAAGTTTTAAAAATCCAATTTATAAGAAAGCTTTCCTTTGTGATGTATATTCCCTTTTGATTTTGAATTTATACGAATTAAATGCCAACTTCATGAATGTTATTACATGGTAGTGAGAGAATAAGAGTTTGGAGTTGTGGTTACTGATATCAGTTACTCCACTGATTTTTCTGTTTTATAGAGAATAATCATGTCCACCTGACTACCTCATAGAGTATGAAGATCAAACATAGGCAAAAATTTTCTGTATTCTCAATTGCTTTTAAAAATCAACCTAAAACAGTTCAGAAAAAAAAAAAGAGAAATCAACTTTGCAAGCTGCTAACCAGAGCTCAGCAATCATTTGGAGAAATTGTGTTTATGTTTTGGCAATAAAATGGCCTCCCCTGACTCATCCTTGCTTTTTTCAAATGTTCTTTCCACCATAGTAAAGAGTGGCATGATTGCCCCACTTTAAGGGGTTTTCATCTCTCCTTGAATTAAGATGAGTACGTTGGAAAAGAAAGGCCTCCAAGAGCACAGATAGTCTGTGTGGAGGAGCCACTAAGGTGCCATTCCCCTCAGCCCTAACCTGGTCCTACTTGCCACCCTCTGGCCCTTGGAGGCTGTCCCATGGCATCGCCTTTACCTGTGCTGTCTGCAGAGTCCCCGTGTCTGAATTGTTCTACCTGCACCTGCCTTATCACTCAAATGAGCACACACACATACCTCCCCTAATCAGTTTCTACCTATCTTAAACATCTGATTCATTTATGGAATTACTCTTCACTAATCAGGTTTAGCACCCCTTCAACTTTGTAACTCTTCATAACACTATG
>NW_005371242.1:187834-193526 GCF_000412655.1 Myotis brandtii | reverse complement strand
AGAAGATGCATATTGTGGCCTTTAGACAATAGTTTAGGGGGAGAGGGAGAAACTCCTATAGATTTGTAAGTTTTTGCTAGTCATAATGCTTCAAAAATTGCCAAAGATTTGTGAAATAAACTTATTTGTAATTATATGTAAAATCATTATTAAAAATATGTTCCATACCATTATTTAGGAAAAGATTTTATAGCTCTCCTAAGATCTAATTTTATATGTTTTCAGTTTTAAATCAATAATTTTGAATAATCTTATTGTTTTCAATCTATTTCTAATGGATAAATCTTCTACTATTAAATATGATATAAAATATTTAATTATTTCAGTATTTTTGTCCTTTTGGCACACTTCACTAAAATGTGGTAAACATATAACATATTTTGATGCACATTGTGAATTATTTATATAAAATTAGATGAGACTTGATTTCAAAATGCGTATGTGAAGACAAACATCTTAGGTTTCCCTTTCTTTCTCTTTAACCTAAACCAGGTTCTAGGTATTAGAGGATTTTTTTTTTTTTTTGCATCAGAAACATGATCTGTACCAAGTCTTTTGAAGTGAAAGCCTTCAAGTCAAGCTCAGGTGCCCCAACTGCACTGAGATGATGGAAACAAATAGGCACTTTGTCCCCGTGTAGATTTTCCAAAGAAGCACTGAAACATCTTTCATAGCATTCTCCCATTAACCCCCTCGCCAGGCCTAGATGCAAAATATGTAGATGGTAAACCAATGTCTATCAAAAGTTTTAAAAATCCAATTTATAAGAAAGCTTTCCTTTGTGATGTATATTCCCTTTTGATTTTGAATTTATACGAATTAAATGCCAACTTCATGAATGTTATTACATGGTAGTGAGAGAATAAGAGTTTGGAGTTGTGGTTACTGATATCAGTTACTCCACTGATTTTTCTGTTTTATAGAGAATAATCATGTCCACCTGACTACCTCATAGAGTATGAAGATCAAACATAGGCAAAATTTTCTGTATTCTCAATTGCTTTTAAAAATCAACCTAAAACAGTTCAGAAAAAAAAAAAGAGAAATCAACTTTGCAAGCTGCTAACCAGAGCTCAGCAATCATTTGGAGATATTCTCAATTGCTTTTAAAAATCAACCTAAAACAGTTAAGGAAAAAAAAAGAGAAATCAACTTTACAAGCTGCTAACCAGAGCTCAGCAATCATTTGGAGGAATTGTGTTTATGTTTTGGCAATAAAATGGCCTCCCCTGACTCATCCTTGCTTTTTTCAAATGTTCTTTCCACCATAGTAAAGAGTGGCATGATTGCCCCACTTTAAGGGGTTTTCATCTCTCCTTGAATTAAGATGAGTAGGTTGGAAAAGAAAGGCCTCCAAGAGCACAGATAGTCTGTGTGGAGGAGCCACTAAGGTGCCATTCCCCTCAGCCCGAACCTGGTCTACTTGCCACCTTCTGGCCCTTGGAGGCTGTCCCATGGCATCGCCTTTACCGTGCTGTCTGCAGAGTCCCCGTGTCTGCATTGTTCTACCTGCACCTGCCTTACCACTCAAATGAGCACACACATACCTCCCCTAATCAGTTCTACCTATCTTAAACATCTGATTCATTTACGGAATTACTCTTCACTAATCAGGTTTAGCACCCCTTCAACTTTGTAACTCTTCATAACACTATGCCCCTCCCCTGTGACAGTTTTAAAAGTGTGTTATTTGTACTTGTATGATTATTTGATCTTTGATTTATAGATGCTTTCCCCTATAAATTGTAATATCCATATGAACAATGACTTTGTTTTTGCTCACAAGTACATCTACAGCTACAATTACCATCACCAAACAATAAATAAATATTAGTTGAGCAAATAAAAAGTAGAAATGACTGATGAACAAAAATAGAACCAGAGTCATAGAAACATCAAACAAACTGTCCAACCTATGAGGGAAGGCTGGGGTAAGAGATCAACCAAAGGACTTATATGCATGCATATGAGCATAACTAATGGACACAGATGGGGGTGGTGGTGAGGGCATGTGCTGGGGGGTGAGGGCGTCCGGGGAGAGGTCAATGGGGGAAAAAGGAGACTTATGCAATACTTTAAACAATAAAGAATTTAAATTAAAAAAAAACTGGGTCCAGAAAATGCAGACACAATTAATTGTGTTCCCTGATACACTCCTAATTTAAGGTAGAGGTTCTATTTCTGAGAAAGACTCAACCTACTACCAAAAAGAATAAAGAAATGGCCACTTTCCATATTGTGCTGGATTAGACAAATTTGAATTAAAGTGTGACAATAGGTAATTGAGTTAATTTATTAATTTTCCCAAATACTAGTTGTAGAGCACGGCTATAGGGTTAAGCCTCAGACTGACCTGTTGGCAAAGCCACAAACAAGTCCCAGCTTAGAGGGCACAGCCCTCTTAGCATAATTAGGCTTGACCTTATGACACTTTCTAGATCTTATCTGGGTAGCTAATGGACTGTGGGAGGTGCAGCAAGTGCTGCCAAAACAAGTGAAACTCATAAGAACATTGTAACTATGGTGACCACTACCTTGTTTACCTCTGACTATAAAATAAAGGCTCAGCTTGCCTCTGAATCTCTCTCTGTGGCCTCAGCCAAGCACAGGAAGATCCACCTAGACCCAGTTTATTCTCTTTGTCTGTCATTTCTTCATCCATTCACCGCCCTCACTCAGGCTTGTGAACCCTTGGCTGAGCTGGCTCAGCACACTAGTAAGTGCTTTGCTGATGCTTGGAACGTTTCCTTTCTTATATTACAGAAAGAGCAATAGAAAATTTTTACAACAATGTAATCTTATGGCACACATGAAGAAAGCAAGAAGATTTAGTTAAAACAGTTTACTCTTTAAAGTTCCAAACAAGATGGTGTCGGTAAATACGATACTTGAATGCACCTACAACCACATTAAAATTATAACTAAACTACAAAACCACCACCACACAACCACCTGAAATCTAGCTGAACAGAAGCCCTACAACTAAGACTCTAAAGAAGCCACATCAATTCTGGGAGGAGGGGTAGAGATGGGATCGATTGGTCCCACACCCGCCTGTGGCAGGTAAAAATCGGGAGGGATATCTTGGCTACAGAGGTATCCCCCCTGACAAATGAAGATCCACACCCACACCAGGCCCCCCAGCCCAAGGTTCCAGTGCCAGGAATAGAAGCTTTTGGCTGTAAAAACCAGTGGGGAGTGTGGCTGACTGACATGGATGTTGCTGGAGTCCCAGACAGTTCCTCTTAAAGGGCCCATGCATGGACTTACTCAGACTCACTCCCTCTGAGCTCCAGCACTTGGACAGCAGCTGGAAAGGCATTGGGCAAATATGGGGAGGAACTGGATTGTCTGGCATCAGGATGAGAGCTAGAGTCCCAGCTTTCTCCTAAACAGAAATGTTGGCAGAGGCCAATGTTCCTTTGATGATTCCTCACCACACAGAGTTGGCAGGAGGGCACCATTTCTGAGTCTCCATCAACCTGGCTCACATTGCCCAACCCACCCTAGAAATTCCCTGAGACCCTGCCCTCCCAATGCTTGGCCCACCCAAGCATTTTTTCCATATGATTGGCCTGTCTTGGAGTATACTTCAGACTTTTCTAAAATCTTTTAAGTTAGCAGCATCTGGTCTCATTATGCCCTGTACCTCTCACTAAGTGACCACAAGCGTAGCACTAGCAGCAGCTAGCCTTGGTTCACAGCTTGGCATTTCCTGGGCACTTCCAAGCCTAGCATCAGTGGTAATAATCTGCAAATCAATTTGTAGCTCAAGTCAGGTGGCACTGGGCAGGACACCAGAGGCAGCTGACCTTGGCCTGCAACTCCCAGGAGACCCCAGTGTACCTGGTGGACAGCTTCAGACCATGCCGAAGCACCATCCAACCACCTTCACAAGTGACACATGCAAGGACACAAGAGCCCCGCTGAAGTAAGTGCTGCTCCTGGACGGCCCATACAAAGCTGATCCTCCCATGGTCAGAGATAGTTTTCATAGCCAATCAACCTGGGAGTTAATCTCTCCCATGGAGGTCCCAACAGTAATCAAGGATCAACTATACCAAGAAGGAGTACACAGCCTACACTGGGGGGTTTAGGAGGGCAATACCTTGAGTGCTTATCTTGGGTGATCAAGGATGCTGTTCCACAGGACCCTACAGGACACCTACTACATAAATTCATTCTACCAAGCCTGGGAGATGTACATTGAAACAAACACAAGGAGGCTGTTAAAATGAGGAGACAAGGAAACATGTCCCAAAACTCCAGGAAATGAACTAAAGAAAATGGAGGCAAGCAATCTACCAGGTGCAGAGTTCAAAACTCTGACTATAAGGATGCGCAAGGAACTTAAGTGTAAAGTAGATAAAAACAAAGGCTATAAGAGACAAAGAAGGACCCAGAAATTCCAATTCTGAGTATTTACCTGAAGAAACTCAAAATACTAAATCAAAAAGACATATATATCATATGTTCATTGCAGCATTATTTACAATAGTCAAGATATAGGAGCAACCTAAATGTCCATCAAGAGATGAATGGATAAATAATTATATGCATATATGTATAACTGATGGACACAGACAATAGTGTGGTGAAGGCCTGGGGTTGGTGGAAGGGGGAAGGGTGGAGGTGGTCAATGGGGGGGGAAGGGGGACATCTGTAATACTTTCAACAATAAAAATAAATTAATAAAAAAGAAGTGATGCATATATACAATGAAATATAACTCAGCCATAAAAATGAATGAAATCTTGCCATCTGCAACATGTATGCACCTAGAGGGTATTGTGCTGAGTGAAATAAGTCAGACAGAGGAAGACAAATACCATATGATTTCACTGATATGTGGAATTTAAAAAACAAAATAAACAAGTAGAACAGAACAGAAACAGACTCTTAGATGCAGAGGACATTTGTTGGGTGCCGAATGAGAGGGGTTTGGGGAATGGATAAAAGAGGTGAAGGGATTAAGAAGTATGAATTAGTAGTTAAGACTAGTCATGGGGATGTAAAGTATAGCATAGAGAATATAGTCAATAATATTGTGATAACTATGCACGATGTCAGATGGGTACTAGATTTAGTGGGGTGATCACTTAGTAAGTTTTATAATGTATAATCACCGGGTTGTACATCCAAAACTAATATAATATTATCTGTCAACTGTAATTAAAATATTTAAAAACTAGAGGCCGGGTGCACGAAATTGGTGCATGGGTGGGGTTGAATATAGTCAATAATATTGTGATAACTATGCACGATGTCAGATGGGTACTAGATTTAGTGGGGTGATCACTTAGTAAGTTTTATAATGTATAATCACCGGGTTGTACATCCAAAACTAATATAATATTATCTGTCAACTGTAATTAAAATATTTAAAAACTAGAGGCCGGGTGCACGAAATTGGTGCATGGGTGGGGTCCCTAGGCCTGGCCAGTGATCAGGGCCAATTATGACCTTCCAGCTGCTAGACAAGGCCTTCCTACTGGCTACAGGCTGCCGCCCAGGGCCTGCCAGACTGGGGAAGGGACCACGGGAGGTTGGCTGGCCACAGGAGGTTGGGTGTGGGAGCATACTGACCAACAGGAGGTAGCTCCTGCATTGAGTTCCTGCCCCCTGGTGGTCAGTGCACATCATAGTGACCAGTCATTCTGGTCGTTCTGGCGTTCTGGTCACTTAGGCATAT
>NW_005371242.1:177590-187635 GCF_000412655.1 Myotis brandtii | reverse complement strand
TATAAAGTAAAAGAAAACAAGTTGATCATTTAAACAGCAAAGGACTGTAAGTGGCAGTATCTGACTCACTGCAGCATAAAGTATGACAGACAAAGGTTTTAAGGGGGATAGTAAACCGTGTGGTCCTTGAGCATGGAATATTTGTTATGCAGGGGGCGCCACTTGAACTGCACCCAGCATGGCCAGGGGTGAACCTGAGGAGGGGTGGTGAAGGATTAAAGAAGACAGACAAGAGAATACAGTTGGGGCCAGGTGGATCACTGTGCCTGGATGAGGAGTGACACAGCCTGTAAGCCGAAGCTTTATTTTATAGTCAGAGCACACAAAGCAAAACAAGGGGAGTGGTCAACATGTTTACAATATTCTTACGAGTTTCAAATCTATTTCATTACTCAAGCCTTGTTTTGGCAGCACTTGCTGCATCTCCCACAGCCCATTAGCTTCCTGGGAACAAGGGAGAACTATAAGGTCAAGCTTAATTGTGTTAGGAGGGCTCTGCCCTCCAAGCTGAGACTTGTATGTGGCTCTGCCACAGGTCAGTCCTAGGCTTGACCCTACAGCTGCTCCCTACAGCCACTGATATTGAACATGAGAGGATTGAGTTTAGAACCAAGAATGCCAGGCAATGACCATATGATCTCACTTATACATAGAATCTAAAACACAAACAAAAGCCAAGCTGTAGATACAGAGAACAGATTGGTGTTTGCCAGAGGTGAGAGGTGTGGGTGGGCAAAATTGGTGAGTCATACAAAAGGTACAACTTCCATTTCTAAGGTGAATAAGCCCGGGGGAAGTAGTGTACAGCATGGTGATTAGAGTTAATCATATTGTATCATATATTTTAAAGTTGTTAAGCGAATAGATCTTAAATATTCTCATCATAAAAAGTAATTTAACTATGTATGATGATGGATGTTAACTAGAGTAATTTTGGAGATCATTCACAATAAATACAAACATAAATCAAGAAAAAAACAAAACAGTTTACCCTTAAATATTAACCCAGTGAAGTGGCACTTACAATCAACTACTGTTGATAAATAATAAAAAATAGTAGTTTATGCCAATCTATAGATAATACAAATTCACTAAAGTTGTATTTTTCTCTCTCAAATTTATGATACTTGTTTCAAATAATTCCAAATTTCTTCCTATTTTGTTTTGCTAAATATAATATTAAAATCAGTTTAGATCTTTTGCTCACATAGTAAGTCTAGAATGTAATGGATATTGGAAGAATCCTGAAATTAAAAATTCACCACAGAAGCATCATGCTAAGAGAAATAAGTCAGTCAGAGAAAGACAAATGCTGTATGATTTCACTTATCTGTGGAATCTATAGCACAAAATAAATGAATAGACAATAGTGAAACAGTTTCATAAACACAGAGAGTAGATAGATGGTTGCCAGAGAACAGGGGTTTGAGAAACTGGGTAAAAAAGGTGAAGGGCTTAGAAGCACAAATTGGCAATTATAAAAGTCACCGGGATGAAAGCGCAGCATAGAAGATAGTCAATAACATTGTGATAACTGCAGGGGCCAGGTGGGTACTGGAAATATTGGGGGGACACTTTGTAAAGTATATGATTATCTAACCACTATGCTGTGCACCTGAAACTAATGCACAATAATATTGAATGCCAAATGTAATTGAAAAATAAAATTTAAAGTTATTTTAAAAAAACACACCTAGATAACCATCATACTAAGTTGCCTGAAGAGTCAAACTTTTCTTGTATCAGGAAGATACAAGAACCTGGAATATGGTGGATGTTCTCTCATGCTTCCATTTTAAGCAGGTCGTCTGGTCTCCCCAGCACTGCTTTCTCAACTGTCTTTAGGACTGTAGGCACCATTGGGTTGTGGTCATAAAAACACACCAAAACCAAAATGACTCTTCTAAGTATACTCATTTTACTGTAGGTGTCAGGAAATTAATATTACTCAGATTTCTCATTGTTTTTTCTTTAAAAAATTAAGTCTATTGTGGCAGATTATTACGTCTTTCCATATCTGATTTATTTTATTCCCCCCCAAGTTTCAACTCCACACACTCACTCATATCTAGTGCAGTCCCCAGGGAACTGTCTTCTCCCCGCCTCCCAGGCGATCAGATCAGCCTTGCGGGCCGCTGCAGTGAAGCAGAGAAGTGCACACGGTTGTCCCCAGTCAGCTGCCCGAGGACATTGGAAGCATTTCAGACTACAGTCTGATTAACCTGCAGAGGAAAAAGTCTGTCTTATTTGTATATTATATTTGCATACTGTTTGTTATTCTGTTTAAAAGCACTTGATATTATCAGTGTGATGGTAATCAATGACAATATCATTTTAATTTTTAATTTAAAATGCTTTTAAAAGAGAATCACTCTGTCCATTTAATCAATACTTAAAATCTCCCCCAAATGGATGAGTGAGTTCCTCTTAATTTCCTTAAACACAGGGTGAGGCAAATATAGGTTTACAGTTGTTGGTTTGGAAACTAATATAATAATTAATAAACAATAATACATGAATTAAGCTCTGTTTCATGTACTGACAGCTGCAAACCTACTTTTGCCCCACCCTGTACTATTCATTTAAACTAGTTCTCCAAAATGTCTATGTGTAAAGAGGAGTGGAACTAAGCTGTTCAAAACAGGTACATTGTATATCTTCCCTTTAGCATAGAATCTAGTGAATTGTGTGAGATCCAACTCCAAGTAATTCCAGGGAGAGCATGGTCCATGTCAGCCATCCATCATAATACCTGAAGACTGGACATTTAGACATGATTTAAGCCCAGATTAGTCTTTCCTAATATTTCTTTCCTAACAACAACAAAAAGGCAAAATATTTCTGGAACAGCAATTTTATTCATGTATTACATTACATGTAGGAAAATTCCTAAACTCACATTTTCAGACTTTAAAACTCCTAAAAACATAATATTAATATATTCTTATTTAAAAAACACACACACACACACACACAAGGAAGATTTATGATTTGAATTCCAATATTGGGCTTGATACATTTTCTTTTAGATAATTCTGGAAAACTTTAGGGTTAGAAACGTTAGGGTGGCACTGAGGCTTCATGTTTTAAGGTAGCAAGATAATGGCAAAGGGCATCACTACCACGTGGTTCCTTTGTTACACCACCGTTCCTGACATCGAGATGAGAAATGTCATTCGCTTTGTAGATGTTGCTGCTGTTGTTAGTGGTGGTGTTTTTATGGCCTTTTTCACAGGGGCCACTGCCCAATGGAGCCTGGAGTCACATGGGAGGGAGGCCCGGCTGCTTTGGGGCAGGCCTCCAAGGTGCAAGGGAGTGGCCCTTGCTCTTTCTTGTTCTTGCTCCGTGAGATTTCCTTTCTAGCATGGAAAACAATCTTATCACATGTTGATTACCGTTCTGTTGCATTCGTCCGTTTCTTTTATTAAACTAGATACAAGTTGTGGCATGCTGTTAATTCAATCACTAATAACGAGCTCAAATTGCAAATCTATGTCAGCAGGTTGGTGTTGATTAAGCTGTAGTTGCCACTAACATATTGTTTTAAATGCTTGATAAATTTTATTTTCTGCAGTGATAGGCTGCTTGCCTTAAATTTTCCCCTTTTCTCTATAAGCCAAAAGAATCGCACACATGGCCCCTCTGTGGTCCCGGCAGGTCCCCTGCAAGGCGGGCTGGTAACCACTAGAGGGGAGGAGACAGCCGGCTTTACCGCAGCTTCCCACAGCGCCTGGTGGAGAAGCTGGCAGTGGTGCGCTCCAACAGAAACGGTGTCCTGGATTATCAAGGTTTGCAACAACAGGCAAAATAGGCTTCTTACAGTGTGCAAGAAATGTGCTCCTCATAAATTAGAACTGACTGAGGCCGTAGGATTGGGAGCGTGCTTGCCGGTTAACCCATGGTCCTACGCATTAGCTAGGTGATCTATGAAATCAGTTAACCCTTATGAAAACAAATGGCTCTCCCCCTAGGACGCTAGCTAATGCACATACAAGCTAGCCGAAGTGGCAGGGAAAGTGTGAGCAAGGGAATCAGAGATGATTGGGCTGCGAGGGACAAAGTGTAAGCTCAGCATGTAGCTCATTTTCTCAAGTATTCCAACACCTGCCCCCATGTCCCCATCACTTTAAATCCCTACGTTCTATTCTATTGCGAAGAGGGAGGACAGAGAAGAGATATCAAGGAAAGTAAGACCTGGGATAGTCAACAAAGGGAGGCAAAGAGAAAAACTTAGTTTCACCTCCCTAACTGCAATATTCCAACACATGTAACTTAAAAAGTCACCCAGGATTAAGATTGGGAAGCAAGTATCTGAGCACAATTTTTTATTTTTAAAAATCTAGCTTGACCCTTTTAATCTTTTATTTTTTTCTTAAAACTAAAATATATTCAATATTAGTATTGCTAAGTGCTGTAATGCTGTACTGGAGGCTGTTCTATGTACTCTCCCGAGTGTAATTGCACTAAGATCATTCTGCTTCCATTTGGAAAGCCAGTGGCAATTACTGGAATACAATGTATCATGCATTTGCTCACTGGATATAAAACGTATATACTAATTCGCAATAAAATGTAACAGCTGTCAGTGCATTTTCTGCTCTGTTACTTCAATAAATTGGAACTCTGACTAGAAAATGGGAATATTGCATTTTTACACACTCTGTAATGTGTTTGCTTTTTGCAAATACAATTTATTTTTTTCATGACAAAAATTGTGGTTTGTTATTACTGCTAGTGGATAAATATTCTTATATCAGAATGAATTACATATGGTATCTGTAAAGAAGTAGTAATATTTTCTGCTTTTTATTGTAGCCTGACTCCAGTAAACAAAATACACTTAACCTACTTCTGTCACATACTGACTGCGTGCATGTGCGCGCACGAGCGTGTGTGTGTGTGTGTGTGTGTGTGTGTGTGTGTGTGTGTGCGTGCATTGTAATAACTGTGTGCTGGGGGCAGGGAAAGGAAGTACGAGTTTATTTTTTACCCTAGCTTCTCAGGTGTCTAGGTTGATCATTAACATTTTGAGATACCATCATTTCCTTCAGAGCTTATTTTTGTTTAAATTTCAAATTTTCTTCTCTCGTGCATTTGTTAATATGTTGGTTTTTTAAAATTTAGAATAGAAACAGTGGCTCTGAGTTTTATTTAAAATAAAATGCCTGCACATTTCTGTAATTTTGTTAGTTGAGGTCAGACTTTTCACAGATAATTAGCCTATTACACACTGTGAAATCAACCTGCATTGGTTATTTGGCTAGACGCTTTGCCTCTGTTCTTTATTTCCCACAAGGTTAACGTGCTGAAAACCTAGCTGCAAGCTCAATAGTACTGTCTCTTTGTGTTGCTAATTATCCCATTGCATAATTATTAATATCGGGAGCAGGAAGAGGAAACAAGCACGCCACACAGCCGTGAACGCGGTGCTCCGGCAGGAAGCGAGTCCTGCATTAATAAAATGTGCCTGCACCAATATCACAGGAGATGGGAGCGCTCCTTGTTAAGGATCATTTATTAACTGAGATCATCTTTTAGTTCGCCTTGGGGTAATGACTAATGTCAATGGCAAATTTCACAGTTGTCTAGAGAAATGAATTAAATTTGTAATAAAAGCCCTTCGGCTTGTTGTACATGTTCATTTATTGGAGTAGTTGAACTAGGAGAACTGTAAGGCAACAAGAACATCGGCTTAATTTTCCTTACATATGATAGTGACCTTTAGCTCCATATTGGAAAAGGTACCTGTGATGGACTGGTAAATTAAATGAGAAGTTCCTCTAATGCAAAATAAACTAGATGACTGAGCTAAGTTAAAGGCCTTTGAGCCTGTAAGATTCTTCCTAGAAAAATATCCTTTCTTTTTTAATATGACTCTTCTCTTTAAACCATCATAAAATAAGTCACTTGAACATAAGCAGGGGAATGAGATCATTCAAGTTGAGATTTCATACAGCATTAGGTACACCTCTTTTTATCCCTGCAGTTATTTGGGTGGTTTCATTTTGTGCTCTGTGCAGAGTTTTAATAGTGTTGTTTTAACACTCTCTTTAATTCATTCCAAACATACAGTGTGCTTTTTATTTATTTGGCATACATGTTGTTACTGTAATTATTTATAGAAGTTTTGTGTTGTTTTGTGCAGTTTAGAAAAAGCATATTTGCCAGGAGGAGGAACAATTAAACTGCTGTCTCCTTTTCTGACACAGAAAGCCTAACTCCAGATTCCTCTTTGAGTGTGAATTGGACCTGGAAAATGATAATACTTTTAAAACAAGCACTATGACCAACCATGCTCTTCTCATTCTATAGCAGGAAACTATAGTGCCACCAGTTTCCTTATGCAGTCTGTTACCCATACCCCCGGGCTCTGGAAACAAACTATCCGAACCCCGACACCAGCCCAGCTAGTGATGGCAAGTGAAAAATGGACATTTTTCAGCAAGTAAAGACAATTGCATTTTTATAATAATGCAAATAATGTAAATAAAAAGTGGTAAACTTTCATCACATGTTTTATATATTATTTGCTAAAATAATGCCTCTTTTTTTAAAATTAAATTTATTGGGATGACATTGGTTTGCGACACCATACAGATTTCAAGGGCACAACTCAAAAAAAAACATCGTGTGCACACTGCATCGTGCACCCTTCATCCCAAACAAAGTCTCTTTCCATCCCCATTCCGACCTCCCAACTTTGCCTCAATATATCCACCTTTAAATTATATTAGTAAAACATAACCGCAAACCTACAAAAACTTCATCCCCTTTTAAAATGGGGCAGATAATACACAGAAAACACACATGTACTTCATATTACGGCCATAATGGGTGTGTTGCTAAAGATGAATAAAAATATCTAAAGGACCTGTGGGGAAAAGCAATAATAAAAAGGAACAAAATCTAAAATATAGTTGATGTTAGTTGCCCTCATTTTTAAACATATATGCAGATGCTCATTATTATTCCCCAAATCCCCGGTTTCTGGACCAAAACAATTGCTTAATTTTGTTCAATGTTGTGTTTTCTTGTACAGCTTCCCTTTGAGTGTCCCCGTGTAGCCTGGCATCCGATCTATGTTCTATTGCGTCATGCAGAAGTGGGTGGCGTTATCAAAAATCATCTTGTCTCTGGTGCTTATTGAACATGCTCTGGGGTACAGTGTATGCTTATTCATCATTGAGAAGAACCTCAGAAATTTGGACTTTTTCCCCTTTAATGCAGATGCTCACAGCATACTTAATAAGGCCAGGAAAAGAGTTCACAGTCCCCTTTTACCCACTCTCTCACCTCAGCCCTTTTCAGCGTGTAACCTTATTCTCTGTGGGATTACTTGGATGAAAACCAATTAGCAAGCAGCTCGAAATATAAATGCATACAGATTACTCCAGATTGAACACAGCCCATGCCAACTAATCATCGAGTACATGATGCCGATGCCCTGAATGGTATAAATATTAAAGAGTTGAGAGTGAATGGACACGAAATATTGAGAAAAGACTCTGAATGCCCAATCAGAACTAATAAAACATACAAATAAAAGTATGAAATTCCTTCCAGCCCACCTCCTGCTACCTCCTGCTTTATCTTCTTGTGGAGATGTGCCCATGGCCTCCTGAAGAGTCGTCGCCTTTGCTATCCCCCCACAAAGGTCCCCATGAGCTTCTGAGGGTCCCCCATGCCCTTCATTCTCTGACCGTCAGCTCTAATAAGCTGTCTCCCTCATGGCCTCTTCCAGCGGGCCCCTTCCAAGGCTGGGGGGACAGCCTCTCAAAGGCCGGGGCAGCTCTAAGCATGGCTGAATGGGCAAAGCCGTGCTTAGGGACCATGCTTTTCAGCATGCTTATTGGAATAAACACAGCAAAGGACCAGACAGAACTGTTGCTCCTGGACTTCATATACACTATATGATACATGAACATATTGTTTCCACCAAAATGAACCTAAATTTCATGAGCATAGGTACAGAGTTAAATGAGTTATTGCGCATGTGGAATCACCTTAATTATTTACCTGCCTCCTCATTGGTCCTCGGTGAGAAGTCCAGGGACTCATGTACTGGGCATGTGAGGAGGTTGTTACAACATTATTGAAAGGTCTTCAGACTTTTAACCTTCTTCTTCGGTCTTCCCTCCCTGTCAGTCTCACTAGCTTTTCATGGGATCATAACATGTGAGTTCTTAATGATTGCAAGTTGAGATCCTGAAAGTGACAGGGCACTATCTTACACTATATTCTTCCATGCATTGTAGTATGAAAATGACGATCATAAATGTTTTAAACAACTAAGTGAAACATGAGGCCTGAAAGCAGATCTGCTCTTATGAAGTCACATTTCAGGAGAATGGAGTTTCATGATCAATGAAAACATGTGAATGTTATTCTGGATTTATAGACACAAAATATGCTTCTTTTCATGCTCTGTTCCTTCACTCAATGCTCCTGTCCTATTCCTCAATGTCACCCTTTTGGCCACAGAGCAGAAGACCTGGATGATGGACCCGGACTCACAAATCACTGTCTAGCCTCCTGTCTCCACTCTGCCACCGATTCTCTGCACGATGCTGGGGAATCCGCTGAGCTTCTCTGCACCTCGGTGTCTCTTTTATTAAAAAAAAATTGAACTCTAAGCAGTTACTAACATACAAATAGTTTCAGGACTTAAAACGGTAGCTGAGAACAGTGCCTGGCACAAGCAAGTACATGATAAAAGTCAACTATTGTTGTTGATGCTGACAGAGATAGAAAAAAGGTACAGATGCCCACTTTGGGGATAAGGTCTAGCCAACATAGCGATGCAATAAAGTAAATAAGAGTTCTACACATCAAAGAAAAAACTAAAGTTTATTAATTATCTGGATTTAAATGCGTGGAATTACATAGTGTACCTAAGGAAACCGAGTGGACACTGTAAAATCAAATATTTTTACTGAGAAGGAGATGATCCTAAATACACAAACACAGAAAGCAGACCAGTAAAATTTGGCCCAAAGAAAATAAAGTGTTGGGGGAGGGAAGGGTTCACATTCATATGAGCAACGAGACACACAGAGAGATACAATCAATAAGAAATATGTAGCTTGTAAATGAACCCTAAAAGTGCTGTCAGTATTTCAAGAAGACTTGAAGAAAGGGGTACATAAACTACTTTAAAATATTAAACTTGTAAATACCATCAGTTATTTCAAAGTTGATTTAAATGTATACGAAGACTACAAAACAAAAATGATACCATATTACTTTAATTCAGTTTAAGAAAAATTATAAATTTTATTCAGAAGATTAAATATATAATAGCAAGAAATAAAATTTTTAAATTGAAGAATCTTGATGAGGGACACACATTGTCAACTAGTAAAGAATGTTACAAAGCTATAATACTTTAAACAGTGTGGTAGTAGAGGAAGTAGAACAAAGATCAATGAAATGCAAAAGGAGTGCTCAGAAACAGGTTAAAATGCATGTACTCTACATAGTCATATTTTATATCTATATAAAGAAAAGGAATGACTCAGTAACTACCACTGGAGTAACAGAATAATTTATATCTTATCAAAATATGGACAAAGAATATAAACTAATGTAGAAATCAAATGTCAATGAACATATACATTAAAACTACAATACCTAGCTTTTGGTTATAAAAATAAAAAAAATTATAACAGCAAATAAGTACTCTCCTAGTTGGTGAGAGTATAATGAAGCAAAGCCTTTCATACAGCCCCAATGTAAATATAATTAATAAAATGGGCTTGTAGAACAACTCAGAAATACATATCAGCAGCTTTAAACACTTTTTTGGTCAAATATTTCACTTTTAAGAATTTACCCCAAGAAATCCACTAGTAATAGAAACTAAATACAATTTATGAATATTCACTCAAAATTATACTTAATAGTTTAAAATTGAGAAAACCACATGATTACCAGCAGTAGGGTAGTTTTATTTATTTTTTTTTTGCTTCCAGCTTTTTTTTAATTAAATCTTTATTGTTCAGATTATTACAGTTGTTTCCCCCCCCCCCCCCCACCATAGCTCCCC
>NW_005371242.1:169434-175110 GCF_000412655.1 Myotis brandtii | reverse complement strand
TTGTAGAATTTCCACTCAGCCAGCCTTCCTGTGGTTCTGGATGATGTCCGTTTTGTCTTTTAATTGTATTTTTGAAGTGGTTGTGCAAGGCAGCAATTTCCGGTGTTTACGTATTCCGCCATCTTGGTTTCTCCTCAGTAGGGTAGTTTTAAATGTGTGGCATACACATAAATTGATTTACAACTGGTAGCTATTGAAATAATATCACTGCATAATATATAATAACATGGAAATTTTTACAACAAATATATCTGATTATAAAAAAGTGTATGGTATCTTCTCAATTCTTTAAAAGTCACATATGTATAGGTCTGTCATGTGATAATTACTCAAAAATAATTGTCTACTTAGTGAATGATTAAATCAGATGTGAGACAACAGTCAAATTCCTCATTACTGCTAAGCCTCAATGTTATCATCTTTATAATTAAAATACTATCTTCTTTATAGGTCTCTTATGAAGACAAAATGAGATGATGTTATAAAGTGCTCAAACAATGGTATCTGCTAATATTAAAATTATTATATTGTATCTTATTATTTTCCCTTTTTAATGAATTTATTGGGCTGACACTCATTCACAAAATTATACAGGTCTCAGGTGTACAATTCTACAACACAGCATCTGTACACTACTGTGTGTTCATCACCCCAAGACAAGTCTCCTTTCATTACCATTTATCCCCCCATAACCTCCTCCACCTCAGTCTACCTCTCTACCCCATCAATCTCCACACCGTTGTCTATGTCCATGAGTTGTTTCTCTTTTTATTTTTGGCTTAATTCCTCCCCCCCCAACACCCACCTCCTCCACGCCACAGCTGTCAGTCTGCTCTCTGCGTCTGTCTCTATGTTGCTTGTTAGTTCATTTTGTTCACAGGATTCCACATATGAGTGAAATTATATGGTACTTGTCTGACTCCGACTGGCTTATTTCACGTAGCATAATGCTCTCCAGATCCATCCACACTGTCACAAAGGGTACGATTTTCTTCTTCTTTATGGCCTCATAGTATTCCATTGTGTAGGTGCACCATAATTTTTTTATCCACTCATCTACTGATGGGCACTTGGGCTGCTTCCAAATCTTGGCTGTTGTAAATAACACTGCAATGAACATAGGGCTGCATATCTTCTTTCAAATTAGTGTCTCAGGTTTCTTCCCATAAACTCCCAGAAGTGCAATGGGTCATAAGGCGGTTCCATTTTAAATGTTTGAGGTAACTCTATACTGCTTTTCGCAGTGGCTGCACCAATCTGCATTCCTACCAGCATTGCATGAGGGTTCTCTTTCCACTACAGCCTTGCCAGCACTTGTTGTTTGTGGGTTTATTGATGATAACCATTCTGACAGGTGTGAGGTGATTTCTTATTGTAGTTTTAATTTCACTTATCTGATGATTGGTGACATTGAACTTCTTTTCATATGTCTATTAACCATCTGTATGTCCTCTTTGGAGAAGTGTATATTCAGGGCCTTGGCCTACTTGTTAATTAGATTGTTTGTTTTCCTCGTATTGAAATCTATAAATTCTTTATAAATTTTGGATATTAACCCCTTGTCAGATATATTAGTGAATATGTTCTCCCATTTAGTAGGGTGTCTTTTCATTTTTGTTGATGGTTTTCTTTGCTGGGCAAAAACTTTTTAGGATAGATCACATGTTAGAACACAAAACAAGTCTCAATAAATTTAGGAAGATTGAAAGAGTATCAAGAATCTTCTCTGAACATAATTTCATAAAATTAGAAATCAATCACACACACACACACACACACACACAAACAAACAACACTGAAAACCACATAAAACCTTGGAGGCTAAATAACATGTTATTAAACAAAAATGGGTTAACAATGAGATGAAGGAAGAAACCAAAAGATACCTTGAAAGAAATGGGAACAGAATAACCTCAAATCTATGGGACACAGCAAAAGCAGTTCTATGAGGGAAATTCATAGCATTATAGGCCTATCTCAAGAAACAAGAAAAATCTCAAATAAATAATCTAACTTTACACTTAAATGAACTTGAAAAAGAAGAACAAACAGAGCCCAAAGTGAAGTAAAAGGAAGGAAATATAAATATCAGAGCAGAAATAAACAAAATAGAGTCTAAAAAACTATAAAAATCAATAAAACCAAGAGCTTGCTCTCTGAAAAGATAAACAAGTTTGATGAATTTTTTTCATATTTTATTGATTTTTTACAGAGAGGAAGGGAGAGGGATAGAGAGTTAGAAACATCGATGAGAGAAAAACATCAATCAGCTGCCTCCTGCACACTCCCCACTGGGGATGTGCTGGCAACCAAGGTACATGCCCTTGACCGGAATCGAACCTGGGACCCTTGAGTCCACAGGCTGACACTCTATCCACTGAGCCAAACCAGTTAGGGCAAGATTGATGAATTTTTAACCAGACTCATCAAGAAATGAAGTGAACTCAAATAAATAAAATCAGAAATAAAAGAGGGAAGTAACTGACATCGCATAAATAGAAAGGATTATAAGAAAATACTATGAACAACTATATGCCAACAAATTAGACAATCTGGACAAATGAATAAATTCCTAGAAACATACAATCTTTCAAAATGGAATCAGAAAGAATCAGGGAATATGTATAGACAGATTACAATGAAAGAAATTGAAGCAGAAAAACAAACAAACAAACAAAAAACAAACAAACAAACAAAAAACTCAAACAAAAATCCTGGGCCAAATGGCTTCACAGTTAAATTTTACCAAACATTCAAAAAAGAACTAACATCTATCCTCCTCAAACTATTCCAAAAAATTCAAGAAAAGAGAAGACTCCTATGACCATTTTGTAAGGCCAGCATTATCCTATTCCAAAAGCGGATGAATACACTACAACAAAAAAAAAGAAAGAAAGTTATAGGCTAATATCCCCGAAGAACATAGATGCCATAATGCTCGACAAAATATTATCAAATCAAATTCAATGATACATTAAAGAAATCATATAACATGATCAAGTGATATTCCAAAAGCGGATGAATACACTACAACAAAAAAAAGAAAGAAAGTTATAGGCTAATATCCCTGAAGAACATAGATGCCATAATGCTCAACAAAATATTATCAAATCAAATTCAACGATACATTAAAGAAATCATATAACATGATCAAGTGGGATTTGTTCCTGGGATGCAATCTTGGTGCAATGTTTGCAAATCATGATATATCACATAAACAAAATAAAAGATAAATACCACATGATACTAATATAATATGCAGAAAATGAATTTCATAAAATCCAGTATTCATTTATGTTAAAAAAACTTTCAGCAAAGTGGGAATAGAGGGATCATACTTCAATATAATAAGGCCATAACTGAAAAACCCACAGACAACATCATACTCCATGGGCAAAAGCTACAAGTATTTCCCCTTAAGATCTGGAACAAAACAGGGATGTTCCTTTTCACCACTCTTATTTAACATGTCCTAGCCAGAGTGATCAGGCAAAAAGAAGAAACAAAAGGCATCCAAATTGGAAAGGAAGAAATAAAACTATCATTTTCAGATAACATGATACTGTATATAGAGAACCCTAGTAATTCTACCAACAAGCTACTAGAATGGATAAATGAATTCAGTAAAGTAGGAAGATACAAGATAAATATCCAGAAATCAGTTGCATTTTTATACACCAATAACAAATATGAGAAAGAGACTAAGAAAACAATCCCATTCACAATTGCTTCAAAAAAGACAAATACCTAGAACTAAATTTAACCATAGATGTAAAAGACTTGTACTCAGAAAATTATAAGACACTGAGGAAAGAAACTGAAGAAGATACAAATAAGTGGAAGCATATGCCATGTTCAAGGATAGAAAAAAATTAACATCATTAAAATGTCCATACTACCAAAGCAATCTATAGATTCAATGCAATTCCTACCAAGATACCAATGGCATATTACACAGAACTAGAACAAATATTCCAAAAATGTTTATGAAACCACAAAAGACCCCTAACAGCAACAGTGATCTTGAGAAAGAAGAACAAAGTTGGAGAAAACATGGTACCTGAAATAAAACTATTCTACAAGGCCATGGTAATCAAAACAGCATGGTAGTAGCATAAAAACTGATATATAACCCTGGAGAGTGTGGCTCAGTTGTTTGAGCATTGTCCCACTTGCTGAGGGTTGCCTATTGGATTCCTGGTCGGGGCACATGTCCGGGTTGTCAGCTAGATCCCCAGTGGTGGGTGTGCAGGGGGCAGCCAATCAATGTTTCTTTCTTGTCCATGTTTCTATTTCTCTCTTCCACTCCCCTTCTTTCTTTCTTTCTAAAATCAATTTTTTTTAAAAAAAGAGAAAATTCCTATTTCCTTTATTTGTTCTACAATAACAACTATTAAGAATACAAAACCTGATACATAGATCAATGGAACAAAATAGAGAGCTTAGAAATAAACCCATGTCTTTATAGTCAATTAGTATTTGACAAAGGAGGCAACAATGTACAATATAGTAAGGATAGTTTATGAAATAAATGGTATTGAGAATATTGACAGATACATAAAAACAAAGAGACTAAACCATCTTCTTATATCATATCCAAGAGAAAACTCAAAATCAGGTAAAGACTTAAATGTTAGACTCAAAACCATAGAAATCCTAGAATAAAGCAGACAGTAACTCCTCAGACATTTATTGTAGTGATATTTTTTTCTGATGTATCTCCTCAACAAAAGAAACAAAAGAAGAAATAAACAAATTAGATTGCATCAAACTATTATTCTTTATTAAAGAATAATAATATTAACAAAGGAGCCCAGAATTTTTAGAGGAATTTATGACTGGAGAGTTTAAAAGTTGAAAAGAAATCTATAAATTATAATAACAGCTTATAGCAGCTGGTCCTTTTGGGGAGGGTGGTGAGAGAAGAGGCAATATAGGCCAGCCCCTTGCGTATGCGTACCCTCCTGCTAAAACACTGAGAAGCCTAGTTCTCACCATCACCCATTTACATGGTATCATTGTTAATTCATGTGCCCATGAGTAAGATACGTTATCAACTACAGTATAGTACTTATGCATAGTTCTTTTTGTCTTTGCTCTTACCGGTTCCACTGGTGTCCAAAGCTGCTTAGGTCACCCTTTCAGTGAGCGTATTTCTTACGGGTTTTTTAACTTATTATTATTTTTTTTTAATTTTAGAGAGAGAGGAAGGGAGAGAGAGAGAGAAACATCAATGAGAGAGAAACATCGATCAGCTGCCTTCTTGAGTCTGAAACCCTGACATGTGCCCTGATTGGTAATTGAACGGGTGACTTCCGGGTTCATGGGTCAGTGCTCAACCTCTGAGCCACACTGGCTGGGCACTGTTTCTGACTTTTTAAAACAGTTACCTTCTATTGTCACATTTTCATAGTGGAAACCACTGTGTTTTTTGTTTGTATGTTTGTTTTAAAATTGTCTCTGTTGTTTGCCTTTCCAAAATTTCATGAAATTAGAATCATACAGTACCTAGAATTTTCAGACTGCCTCTTTTTTTCACTTCTAAATATGTATTTAAGACCCACCCACATCTTTTTGTGACTTGAAAGGTCTTTTTTATCCTCATTGGAGGATAAGTTTTCATTGACTATAGAGAGGAAGGGAGAGAGAGAGAGAAACATCAGTGTGTTGCCTCCC
>NW_005371242.1:168320-168758 GCF_000412655.1 Myotis brandtii | reverse complement strand
GAGGTTTGATGGTCTGTTCCATGCTTCTATGTCTCTGGACCTATTTATGTTCATCAGTTTATGTTGTTCATTATATTCCACAAATGCGTGAGATCATGTGATAGTTATCTTTCTCCGACTGGCTTATTTTCCTTAGCATAATGCTCTCCAGGTCCCTCTATGCTGTTGCAAATGGTAAGAGTTCTTTCTTTTTTGCAGCAGCGTAGTATTCCATCATGTAGATGTACCACATTTTTCTAACCCACTGGTCTTCTCATGGGCACTTAGGCTGTTTCCAAATCTTAGCTATGGTGAATTGTGCTGCTATGAACATAGGGGTGCATATGTCCTTTCTGATCGGTGTTTCTATTTTCTTGGGATATATTTCTAGAAGTGGGATCACAGGGTCAAATGGGAGTTCCATTTTTAGTTTTTTGAGGAAACTCCATACTGTCTTCC
>NW_005371242.1:150987-168149 GCF_000412655.1 Myotis brandtii | reverse complement strand
ATTAGTGACTTTGAGCATGTTTTCATATGTCTTTCGGCCCTCTGTATGTCCATTTTCGAAAAGTGTCTATTTAGGTCCATTGCCCATTTTTTGATTGGATTGTTTATCTTCCTTTTGTTAAGTTGTAAGAGTTCCCTATAAATTTTGGAGATTAGATCCTTATCAGATACAATATTGGCAAATATGTTCTTCCATACAGTGAGCTTTCTTGTTGTTTTATTGATGGTTTCTTTTGCTGTGCAGAAGCTTTTTATTTTGATGTAGTCCCATTTGTTTATTTTCTCCTTAGTTTCCATTGTCCTAGGAACTGTATTGGTGAAGACATTGCTACGACATGTGTCCAATATTTTGCTGCCTATGGCTTCTTCTAAGATTTTTATGGTTTCCCCTCTTACGTGTAAGTTCTTTATCCATTTGGAGTTTGTTTCTGTGTGTGCTGTAAGTTGGTGGTCTAGTTTCATTTTTTTGCATGTATCTGTCCAATTTTCCCAACACCATTTATTGAAGAGACTGTCTTGACTCCATTGTATGCTCTTGCCTCCTTTGTGAAATATTAATTGAGCATAATGGCTTTCGTCAATTTCTTTCTCTTTTCCTGTTCTATTGGTCTATATTTCTGTTCTTGTGCCAGTACTAGGCAGTTTTGAGGACAGTGACTTTGTAATATAGCTTGATATCTGGTATTGTGATCCCTTCAACTTTGTTCTTCTTTCTCAGGACTGCTGCTGCCATTCAGGGTCTTTGTTTTTTATTCCATATGAATTTTTGGAGAGTTTGTTCTAGGTATGTGAAATATTCCATTGGTATTTTAATGGAAATTGCATTGAATCTATAGATTGCTTTAGGCAGTCTGGACATTTTAATGATGTTGATTCTATCTGTCCATGAACAAGGTATATTCTTCCATTTGTTTATGTATTCCTCTATCGCTTTTTTCAATGTCCTGTAGTTTTCAAAGTACAGGTCTTTTCCCTCTTTAGTTAAGTTTATTCTTAGGTATATTAATTTTTTTGTCGCAATGGTAAATGTGATTTTTCTTTTTGTAGTTTCTCTTTCTTTGAGTTCATTATTGGTGTACAAAAAAGCCATAGATTCCTGGGAGTTAATATTGTATTCTGCTATGTTGCCTAATTCATTTATTAAGTCTAATAGTTTTTTGATGGAGTCTTTAGGGTTTTCTATGTACAATATCATATCATCTGTGAATAAGGACAGTTTTACTTCTTCTTTTACAATTTTAATGCCTTTTATTTCTTCTTCTTGTCTGATTGCTATGGCTTGCACTTCCAGTACTATGTTGAACAGGAGTGGTGAAAGTGGGCATCCCTGTATTTTTCCTGTTCTTAGGGGAAATAGTTTGAGTTTTTTCCCATTGAGTATGATGTTGGCTATAGGGCTGTCATAGAAGGCTTTTATTACGTTGAAGTATGATACCTCTATTCCCACTTTGCTGATAGTTTTTATCAAGAAAGGGTGTTGGATTTCATCAAATGCTTTTTCTGCTTCTATTGATATGATTATGTGAGTTTTGTCTCTCAATTTGTTTATGTGATGTATCACATTGATTGATGTGAGGATATTATACCAGCCTTGCATCCCTGGAATAAATCCCACTTAGTCCTTGTGTATGATCTTTCTAATGTAATGCTGGATGCTATTTGCTAGGATTTTGTTGGGGATTTTAGCATCTATGTTAATCAAGGATATTGGCCTGTAATTCTCTTTCTTTGTAGTGTCTTTATCTGGTTTTGGGATTAGGTAATATTGGCTTCATAGAAAGAGCTTGAAAGGGTCCCTTCCTCTTGAATTGTTTGGAATAGTCTAAGGGTGGTAGGATCTAGCTCTTCTTTGAATGTTTGGTAAAACTCCCCTGTGAAGCCATCCAGACCAGGGCTTTTATTCGCTGGAAGATTTTTGAATACTCTTCAATTTCATTGGTAGTTATTGGCCTATTCAGGTTTTTTTTTATTCTTCCTGATTCAGTTTTGGAAGCTTGTATTTTTCTAGGAATATGTCAATTTCATCTAGGTTGTACAGTTTGTTGGAGTAGAGGTGTTTGTAGAATTTTCTTACGATCCTTTGTATGCCAGTGAGGTTGGTTGTTACTTCACCTCTTTCATTTCTGATTTTGTTTATTTTGGTCCTCCCTGTTTCTTAGTGAGCCTGGCTAGAGGTTCATGAATCTTGTTTATCATTTTAAAGTACCAGTTCCTGATTTTATTGATCTTTTTTATTTGCTCTTTTGGTCTCTATCATTTATTTCCACTCTGTTCTTTATTATTTCCTTCCTTTTGCTTACTCTGGGCTTTTCTTGTTGTTCTCCTTATAATTATATAAGTTGTAGGGTTAGATATATTACCAGTTTTCTTGTTTTTTTGAGGTAGGCCTGTAGAGCTATGAACTTCCCTCTCAGGACTGCTTTCACTGTGTCCCATAAGTTTTGGATTGTTTTGTTTTCATGTCATTTGTTTACAGGATGCTTTTTATTTCTTCTTTGATCTCTTTGGTAACCCAATCATTGTTTAATAGTATGGTATTTAGCCTCCAAGTTTTTGATTATTTTTATTGTTTTTATTACAGATGGTTTCTAATTGTATGCCATTGTGATCTGAGAAGATGCTTGATATGATTTCTATCTTCTTGACTTTGAAGAAACTTAGCTCGTGTCCTAATATGTGGTCTATCTTTTAAAATGTCCCATGTGTACTCTAGAAGAATGAATATTCCATTGCTTTTGGGTGAAATGTTCTGAAGATGTCAATTAGTTCCATCTGATCCAGTAAGTCATTTAGGATTGCTATTTCTATGTTGATTTTTTTTTGTCTCAGCTATATCATTCTTCATTTCCTCTTGATTCTAACATATGTTATTGATTTTTTCATCCAGCCAGTTTAGGAACTTTATGACCCTTACTCTGAATTCTTTCCCTGACATATTGCTTGCCTCCATTTAATTTAGTTCCTTTTCTGGCAATTCCTCCTTTTCTTTCCTTGGGGTGTTATTTCTTTGGCTCCCCATTTTTGCTGTCTCTATCTGGTGTCAATTTCGTCTAGGTTGTACAGTTTGTTGGAGTAGAGGTGTTTGTAGAATTTTCTTATGATCCTTTGTATGTCAGTGAGGTTGGTTGTTACTTCACCTCTTTCATTTCTGATTTTGTTTATTTTGGTCCTCCCTGTTTCTTAGTGAGCCTGGCTAGAGGTTCATGAATCTTGTTTATCATTTTAAAGTACCAGTTCCTGATTTTATTGATCTTTTTTATTTGCTCTTTTGGTCTCTATCATTTATTTCCACTCTGTTCTTTATTATTTCCTTCCTTTTGCTTACTCTGGGCTTTTCTTGTTGTTCTCCTTATAATTATATAAGTTGTAGGGTTAGATATATTACCAGTTTTCTTGTTTTTTGAGGTAGGCCTGTAGAGCTATGAACTTCCCTCTCAGGACTGCTTTCACTATGTCCCATAATTTTTGGATTGTTTTGTTTTCATGTCATTTGTTTACAGGATGCTTTTTATTTCTTCTTTGATCTCTTTGGTAACCCAATCATTGTTTAATAGTATGGTATTTAGCCTCCAAGTTTTTGATTATTTTTATTGTTTTTATTACAGATGGTTTCTAATTGTATGCCATTGTGATCTGAGAAGATGCTTGATATGATTTCTATCTTCTTGACTTTGAAGAAACTTAGCTCGTGTCCTAATATGTGGTCTATCTTTTAAAATGTCCCATGTGTACTCTAGAAGAATGAATATTCCATTGCTTTTGGGTGAAATGTTCTGAAGATGTCAATTAGTTCCATCTGATCCAGTAAGTCATTTAGGATTGCTATTTCTATGTTGATTTTTTTTTGTCTCAGCTATATCATTCTTCATTTCCTCTTGATTCTAACATATGTTATTGATTTTTTCATCCAGCCGGTTTAGGAACTTTATGACCCTTACTCTGAATTCTTTCCCTGACATATTGCTTGCCTCCATTTAATTTAGTTCCTTTTCTGGCAATTCCTCCTTTTCTTTCCTTGGGGTGTTATTTCTTTGGCTCCCCATTTTTGCTGTCTCTATCTGGCCCTGGGCACCCTGCTTGGGGTTGGAGAGGTTGAAGACCCTCTCAAGGCAATGGTCTGGAAATTGTTAACCAGAGGACAGGTCTGCCTTGATTCTCATGCCTTTATTTTCTCTGCTCTGAGTTGTATCTCCTTCTCCCACAGATCTGGTTCCTCAGTTGTCCTCTTCAGATGCTCAGGGTTGTGGGATCATGTGCACAATTCCTCTGGTGTGCAACTCCCTGTGGCCCCTGGCTGGGCACACTAGATTGCTCTGGGTAGTCCCAGCAGTGCTCTACTCTGGCTCAGAGTGGGGCATGTGCTGGGTTGCTCCAGGTAGACCTGGCAGGATAGTTCGAGGGGCCGGGGTGGAGCGGGTGTGGTTTGCTCTGAGTTGCAATCACAGCTCTTTTGTGGCCCAGATTTGGACATGCTCTGGGTTATTACAGGTCACCCCAGCAGCAACTTCCTGGCCTCGGGGTGGAGAGGGCACCAGGTGACTCCAGGTCAATCTGGCAGCACGGTTCTAGGGCCCGGGGCAAGGGCAGGTCAGAGGGGTCCCCCTGGATTGCACTCACTACAGGGTCCTGGAGCCATATCCTGGGACACTGGGTCCTGGTGGGCTGGGGAGGAGGCCTGGTTTGGAGGTCACTCTGGCGAGTGCTCACTGAAGACATCTGGGAGCCTGCTGGGAGGCACTGCACCACTCACTTCCAGGGCACAGTAATGGTTCCATGCTGGTCATAGCTGGCAAGTGGCGTTCTCTAGGTGTCCTCTGTCCATCCTTATTGAAAATTGTCTCCTCAGCTGTGTCTCATTTGTTTAATTCTGGGTGGATGTTCTCCGATTTAATTGTTTTTCCAGTCTGCCCCCAGGAGGAGGTGCATGCACTTCTGCCTTTTCAGCCGGCATTTTCTTCCCCTCTATAATTTTGTGTTTAATCTAGGTATATGTTCCAATTTAAAGTAACTTATTTGACGATTTTAAGATCTGTGTTTTAAGTTTATTATTATTAAACATATGAATGCCCAGTTATTTGTTAAAACTAAATGCTTTTTCTCCTTTGTCAAAGATCACTTGATTTTAAAATATTTATGTGGATCTACTTGGAGGTTCTATATTTTTTCACATTGATTCAGAATCTTCTTTTGAAAATATCATGCAGTCTTGATTACAGCAACTTCTTAGTAAATCTTGAAATTAGCTAGTGTAAATCATCTATCTTTGTTCTTCTCCAGTTATAAATGAGCTGTTCTAAGACTTTGGCCTTTTTCTATAAACCATTTAATCAATTTGTCCATATCTACAAAATAGCTTGTTGTGATCTCCTTTTGAGACAGTTTTGAATCTATAGATCAAGTTAGAAAATTTTGACATCTAACGATATTGACTTTTTCAATTCATGAATGTGTAATATCTCACTATTAATTTATTTCTTCTTTGATTTTCTTGATCAAAATTTGTAGTTATTTTGTGTGCAGATGCTAAGTGTATTTTTATACCTATGTATTTCTTTTTGTTTTTCTGCTATCATAAATATATTTTTAGAAATTTTAAATTTTAACTTTTATTGCTGATATATGGGAAAAGAATTAACTTTTATATATTCATCTTTTAATGTGCAACATTACTACATTTGCTAATTAATTCCTGGAGTTTTTTTAAAAATAAATTATTTACAATGTGTATCTACATAAGTCAGTGATTTTCAACTGCTGTGCCATTGCACACTGGAGCGCCACAAGAATTTTTAAAACATGCAATACCTGACTGTTTAGTCAGGGGCACTGACTTATTTTCCCTTAGATTGTCAATTTCTTAAAAAATGACAATAGCCAACACATATATGGGAAAAGAATTAACTTTTATATATTCATCTTTTAATGTGCAACATTACTACATTTGCTAATTAATTCCTGGAGTTTTTAAAAAAATAATTTATTTACAATGTGTATCTACATAAGTCAGTGATTTACAACTGCTGTGCCATTGCACAATGGAGTGCCACAAATTTTTAAAACATGCAATACCTGACTGTTTAGTCAGGGGCACTGACTTATTTTCCCTTAGATTGTCAATTTCTTAAAAAATGACAATAGCCAACACAATAATAGCCATCCATATAAGTACCCTGTCTAATTATATCATATATTAGAGTTGCATTATTGGTCATGTCATATAATAAGGTTGCATCTGATTGGTAATTTGTGGTACCAGAAATCCTTATAAACAAGTATAAAATCTCTTTGGAGCAAAAAGTGTAGGTAATTACTATTATATTTTTGTAACTCAAACAAAATTATACCTATTTTTATTATCAAATCAGAAAAAAAAATGTAATACATTGTTTGGTGTGCTGCAGAATTTTAGTAATTATTTTTTGTGTGCCTTGAGATGAAAAAGGTTGAAAATTGTTGACAGAGATGATCATTATCTGTGAATAAATACAATGTTATTTCTTCCTTTCCAACTTATATGTCTTTAAACTAGCTAGAACATCCAGTTTGTTGTTAAATAGGCATGGTGAGAGAGGATATCATTGTTTTGGTCCTGATCTTAGGAAGCAAGTTTTCAGTTTCTTACTATATGGTTAATTTTGTGTGTCATTATTAATGGACCATTCGGTGCCTAGCTATTTGGCCAAACATTATCTAGGTGTGTCTGTGAGAGTGCTCATTGATGAAACCAAGACTTACATCAGTAGACTGAGTGAAACAGATTGCCCTCCCTGATTTGGGATGGCATGTCTGAGTGATGCACGGAAACTGCTCAATCAAGATTTCTTATTAGCAGTACTAGAGGCCTGGTGCATGAATTCATGCACCAGTGGGGTCCCTTGGCCTGGCCTGCAGGATAGGGCCAAAACTGGCTCTCCAACGTCCCCTGAGGGGTCCCGGATTGCAAGAGGGTGCAGGCCAGTCCGAGGGACTCCATCAGTGCATGATTGCTGGGCTGGGGAGGAACGCAGGAGGTTGGCCAGCTAGGGAGGGACCATAGGAGGGCTCCATGGCATGTCTGGCTCATCTCGTTCAGTCCTGATTGGCTGGACCCCAGCAGCAAGCTAACCTACCAGTCGGAGTGTCTGCCTCCTGGTAGTCAGTGCACGTCATAATGAGCAGTTGAGTGGCCTTAGCATATCATTAGCACAGAGGTCCTCAAACTTTTTAAACAGGGGGCCAGTTCACTGTCCTTCAGACATTCCACACATGCGCACTGCGGGCCCGGGACAAGTCGGCTGCTAAGCAGGACAGGCAGCGGCGGCAAAAACACCCGGTGGGCCGGATAAATGTTTTCGGCGGGCCGCATGTGGCCCGCGGGCCGTAGTTTGAGGACCCCTGCT
The DNA here is from genome assembly GCF_000412655.1 of Myotis brandtii. NCBI lineage: Eukaryota > Metazoa > Chordata > Mammalia > Chiroptera > Vespertilionidae > Myotis > Myotis brandtii. The sequence continues at coordinate 160,771 of NW_005371242.1, read as the reverse complement.
TAGTATGTTAAGCTTTGATTGGTGGAATGGACGACCAGACACTTAGCATATTAGGCTTTTATTATATTGATGATTACAAATATAATTATTGTTATTTAGTAAGTTTAGGATTTAGCACGATTTGATAGTTAGAAGAATTGGGGAAATCTCAGGACAATGAACCTCTGAGGCACAGAAAGACGTGGAAGAGTGTCCAAGATGAACCAAATATTTAAAAAGTTTGCCAATGTTTGCCTGTGGAAATGAAAAATCTTGAACTCTCTCTCTTGCTCCATTTGATCCCTCCTGCCAGATCCCAAGATACAAATGATTGTCATAAATATTAACTTTCTGTCTCATAAAGACTCGTGCCTTCTATGCAGAACACAATTGCCCCTCAGTATGTTGATTCCTTCAGAATGTAAATGAATGTCAGTATCCAAACTAATGTGTGGGACCTGAATTTTTTTGTAAGTTTGAGATTGAGGCCAAAGAAATGAAAATAAGCTTTGTCAACAAAGACTGCCTCATTAAATGTGAAAGATAAGATATTACTCTTAGATTACAATGTATTTTGATGACTTGTTTCATTTGTGTTATGGCCTGGTTTTGTGTGTTTATTTTTGCTTGCTCATTTTGTACCTTTGACTGTATTCTTGTGTGAATTTTGTGCATTCAAGGATAGTCATATAGATTTACAATGTGGAATCAGACAGGGATAGAGGAAAGGTCTATGAATGAATTGGATAGTAAATATAGATAGAGCTTTTTATTATTTTTATTTTTAGTTTATTTTTAGTTTTTTATTTACATTGTTATTGCTGACACTATTGCAGATGTTCCCATTTCTGCCCCTTTGCCCACATCCACCCAACCCTCACTCCCCTCCCTGTTGGCCCTCACTACACTATTATCTGTGTCCAGGGGCTATGCATATATGTTCTCTAGTTAATTCCTTCACCTTCCTTTATCCAGTCCCCCCACCCCTCCCAACCCACCCCTCTGACATCTGTCAGTCTGTTCCATGTATCCATACCCCAGGTTCTATTTTTTTCCCTGGTTTATTTTGTTCATTACATTCCACATATTAGTGAGATTATACGGTATTTGTCTTTCTCTGACTGGCTTATATCACTTGATAGAGCTTTTTTAAATTCTGAGAAGCAAGCAATACTTTAACAGAGTTTATCATTTTTCAAACTATATAAAAATATACATCAGCTTTTTTCTTTTTCTTACGTGAGGAAAGAAGATTCGTTTCTATAATTCAGATTCTTCCATTAGAGAAGTGTATCTTTCCTGGAAAAGGAAGGATGGTTGTGGAAAGAGGAGCTACCATCTGCATGCCACCTAGGATTTGTTCTGTACATTATTACCCAATAGTAGTACAACTCATATCATACTTCTCATTGCATTTGCTGTAGTCATCTGACAAAGTAAAGCAGGATGCTTTTTAGCTATATAATATTTAGGTATAAACAAAAGGGAATAAACAAGTAAAATAAAGTGATAGCATAAAATAAACTGAAAATGGGCTATAAACTTTAATTTTGCATAATACTTTAATTAAAATAAAATGTGAAGTTATGATCAGGTGGAAGTAGGACAAGGCTTCCTTTAGAGATAGAAAACTAGCAAAAATATATTTTTTAAATCCCCAATTTTAATTTCCACTAATATAGGGATTGATGAAGTCCCAAAAATAGAAATCTATTTCAGATCATTCTTAAAACTGACAATTCTGTAAAGAAGATAGGCAATGCCACTTGCATGTTTTCTCTGCCAAATCATACACAAGATATAATTCATGCATTCCAGGTTCTGTAAGCTAGCTTTATTTTATTTCATAAAAATCAGGTATGTTAATCAATTGATCCACTACTCTTTCCAACATTTTATTTATTCATTTCAATTTTATCCTATCAAAGCTATTTAAAAAAAAAAACTAAGAAAGGATTTGAAACTTTTTACCCTACCCTATTACTAGTCAGCAATTTACTGCAAAAGAGGGAGAAGTCATATATCATAGCCTAAAATGATGTCCAATATTCATTTAGGATTTTGAAATCTTAATGTGTATATAATATTCATAAATGTCAAATTCTTCTGATTGGACAAATTGATAAATAAATATTAGTCAGTAGATGTGATTAAGTGTAAGACAAAATTCTACTTTCCTTGGTCTGAATGCTTGTTCTACAACTTTGTTGCTATGCGAGCTTAGGAAAAATGCATACTCTTTCTGAGCCTTAAAACCTTTATCCTTTGTAAAATTGGGAAAAATAAACGTACATTGTAGAAATGTTATGAGACTCAAGTGAAATAATTTATTGGGATGTTTAGAACTATGTTTCTACCTGGCACATCTTCATAAAAGCAAAGTTTGCAAGTTCAAACTTCATCATATTCTACATGTTCCACATTCTTTTACTTGGGGACTCAAGGAAAGCCTAGTGTTTTCCTTTGCTTTCCCTTTCTGAATTCATGCACGGTGTTCGTTTTCTCTTCAGACCATATGAGGGTCTGTTTAGTACAGCACCGTTCAGCATCAGAGGGATGTGCTTTGAGCAGCTGCACCTCCTGCGCAGTGTCCTTTGTTCTGAATGTGGAAATAAAATGTGGAGTTGTGTTCAGGTGGAAGTAGGGCAGGGCTGCCTTTAGAGATAGAAAACTGGCAAAAAACATTTTTTAAATCCCCAATTTTAATTTCCACTATTATAGGGGATGGATGAGGTCCCAAAAATAGAAATCCATTTCAGATCATTCTTAAAACTGACAATTCTATAAAGAAGATAGGCAATGCCACCTGCATGTTTTCTCTGCCAAAATCATACACAAAATATAATGTATACACTCCAGGTTCTGTAAGCTTTATTTTATTTCATCAAGACATATAACAAATGGATTCTGACTTGGTTTTACTGAGTTTGTGCTTCACAAGGTATACATTAAAAATGTTAGTCCCGGCCAGTGTGGCTCAGTTGGTTGGAGCATTGTCCTGGGCAGTGAAACCTTGAGGAAACAATTCTCACTCAGGGCATGTATCTATATTGTGGGTTCGGTTCCAAGTTGGGGCACACATGAGACACAACCAAATCACTTTTTCTCTCTCACACTGATCTCTCTCTCTCTCTCTCTCTCTCTCTCTCTCTCAAAAAAAGATCAATGAACATGTCCTTGGGTGAGGATTAAAAAATAATTCTGTAAGAAAACTTAAAATTAAATATCATGAAACATATTATAGTTTAATATTGTTCAGTATTTAATGATTTATATGAGAACATGCTTATTTTTCTTCAATTAAATCTATTTAAGTTTAAACTCAAGAGCAAATATTTTTACAAATGTTGATGAAGCTAGAGCTCTATGCAGAAATATTGCCTTAAGGTAATTTCCTATACCGTCTTCACAAACCTAAACACACTGCTGAAACATATAGCATGTTGATAGTGTGCAAGGAATGAGTTAAGATTTTGTGTTGAATATGACAGCAGAAATTCACATAGAAATAAAGGAAAAATGTGTTATGTGTTTTCCCTAAATTTGTTTTGTGTGCATGAGGGCATGTTTGGGTGCATGCTCAAACGCATACATACATGTAGACACACTCATCTATGTTCTTGGAAAGATGCAAACCCTGCTATCCCATAACTGTTATTTAATGAACATATTCAGAATGCAGTACATACAATTATTATTGGTATTAGTTTTAGCACTTCTTTAAGCACCAACATTCCACTCTGAGCAATCAGAATGACGGAGCAGTACATTACATCTGACCTGTTGGGCACAGTCTCAAGTCAAGGAACTGACAAATATACTAAGCCTGGGGGCGGGGGGAGAAAAAGGAGTACTAGCATTGGGCAGAGTCTAGGAATTCATATCAAGATCCATTTCAATCATCTTTAGTCTTTTATTTTGATTCAGCATTAGTTTTACACAAAGGAAATGTATCATTAGTAAACTTGGAAAAAACAACAGTAAGACAAAAGGAAAGAGGAAATGCCTCCTGGTATAATTAGTGGAAAGTTCTTATTAATAAGGCCTATGCATCAAATTACATAAATATAAGAATGAGATAAACAAATGAAAGTGACACATTATATTGTAAATATAACAAAAGAAACTTAGAGTGGAACCAATATGAGCAATGAAGACCTGTGGGTATATCTGAAATGGTATGGGACATATTTGTTTATTTTCTTCTTGGGGTCAAAGGGAATCATTTTAGAAAGGGATTCTTACACACCTGCTTGTGAAAACGTCTGAAGGCCCTTTCAGAATGTTCCTGAAATCGTATGACCTCGCCAAAAGTCAGCAAGTTCAGCATGGATAGAAGCCCGGTGTGGTGTTTCCTTAGCTCAGACTGTTAACTAAGTAAATATATGCAAGACATCCTGAGGCCATTTCACCTACTCCCCACACCTTTCCATTCATTGTGAAATTCTTCCTAATCATTACACTTGTTATACTCTTCCTCCACTTCCCTGTTCAACTACATTAAAACAAAACAAATTGTTTAATATGTGTCCTAGAGATGCCCTTTGAGAGAAAATAGTTTATATTTTTAATATATCTCCTATTACTTCTTCAAAGAAGAAAAACCAAAAGCCCCATTCAAATAATTTTTAAAAATCTATTTTTTTGCTAGTCACTAGCAAGTTATTAACTCCATCGTCATTCACTTTAAATCAAAAGCAGTTGACTCAATAAGATTTTTTGAATTGTCTAATGTTGTAGGTGATGTGGGGAGCACCAAAAAGCAAATTATCCAAAAAAAATTGTAACCATTCGGGTGTAATGTAGTTGACAGAGTCTGGGCTGATATTGGTTAGGCATTATGTCAATCACTAGAACTCCTTTGGGGTGTGGAATACCAGCTTCACTGCAGAGAAGATCCAATCTGTGAGGCCTTGGGAGGACAGGCAGGTCCATCCATCACTGCCACAGACTCAGGCCACCCTGACCCAGCAGTGGCGCACCAGTCGGTAGCCTGAGTTGAGGCTCAGGCCCCATTGGGGGGTGTGCAGAAGGCATCCAATCAAGGATTCTCTCTCATAATTTCTCTCTCTCTCTCTCTCTCTCTCTCTCTCTCTCTCTCTCTCTCTCTCCCCCTCCTCCTCCTCTCTTCTTCGCTGAGGTCAATGAAAAATATATAATTTAAAAAAGAGTATTAAAGCCCATTAGCCAAACTCCAAGGCACTCCTCTCTCTGATCTCTCAAGGCCAAAAATCAATCATTGTGTTTTGAAAAGAGTTGGATTCCTACATAAATAAGGTTTATGAACAGATGTAAATTTTAAAGCAAAATTAAGCCAATTATGTTTCACATATCTTTGTAGCATCTAAAATTCTTCCTATAAGAACAGAGAATTACAAAAAGGTAAACAAAATTGACAATCTTTTTAAATCACCGACAGCATTGGCACAGGATTAGTACTTATTATGAGCTCAATAAATGTATGCTGAATAAATGGAAAAGCAGGTGTGGCGTGTTGATCTAGATAAACCTTCCATGATGTGATTGTGAATGATGCCCATTTCCCAACATGGTACTGCTTCCTATTGCAGATAGACTTTCTCCTCTAATTTTTTCTTCCAAAATCTATAATCATTCATGAAGTTATCAACAGCAACAAAAGTTCCATCCATCACTTTTCATCAAATGACATATTTTTTTTTCAAGTAAAGGGAGTGTTTGAATAAGATTTTTTCCATTTTCATTCTACCACAATGATAAAATGTGAAGCTTTCAGGGATGGTGAAGAAACTGATTATAAATTTTTTCCTGTCTAAAATTAAAATAAAATCTAATTAATAACTATGAACTTATTAATTTCTATATTTACTAAATAGTATTTCAGCAGCCTTTAATAAGGGAGAGTTTTTCCAAAAAGATATTATAACACAAAAATTGAAGGAACATATTTCTTCACAGGGCCTTTTTATTTTTCTTAATCTTAAACTATTTAATGCTGAATTATTTGAATTTGATATATTGGGACCCATTCAACATTGTCAATATTCTTTGTTCCATTTTATTTTTCTTTAACTTACATATATGTAATGTTTAAGTACTTGTTTTTGACAGATTCAAAATATTTAGCAACACTCTCAAGCTATTTAAATATGACTAAGCAATCTTTTCATTCACCATTATATTACGTATACCTTATTTATTAATTTTTTTTATTTCCTACTGTTTATCTTTTGAAAAAATGAATTTAGGAGTCTACACATGGAATTCTTTATAACTCAGCTTATCATAGGGCAGATTGAAATTCAACCAGTGTCTTACTTAGGTTTTTTTACAAAATAAGTGGAATTCACTGGTAATCTTCAGAGTGTTTCTCTATATTGTTAATCAGCTAAACATAACCATCAATTATAAATGCAAATTCCCAGGGTTAAATTGAATGTTCAGATGTTCTAATGTACTTTTATTGGCAGTACATTGCCAAGTCTACACAGCACAAAATAGAGTGTTGGGTCAATATTTACTTTTGAATTGGTGTTCTACAGAGAGCTAATATGGGGGTAATTCAGGTCAAGAACAAAAGAATTAAGGGTGTTACAAACACAATAAGAAGGGTTGTGGGGGTTTTTTGTATTTTTGCATGAATTATCTGGATTATGTCAACTGTGTAGACGTCTGTCTAGGCGTAGGATCTGGGAAGTTTATTCAAATGCTGATACTAGCAGAGAATACTCACAAGAAGAGAGTATGGAAATCAGGCAAATATTTTTTCACTTGTGAGAAAAAGAAAAAATCATGAAAATTTTAGAATATTTTTCTTATGGCCATCCCTTGCCTACAGTTTTATGATGAAAGCCTAGTCAATTATCCATTTTGTTTTAAAAATTTTATAAAGAAAAATAGGCAGAGCTTAATCATACAGCCCAGTTTTTTTCTTTTTTTTTCAACATCTTCAGAATAAGAATCATTTATAAGCTTTACTAGCAGTATACCATAGTGACAGCCTTCCAAGCAAGGAGAAATAATTTATTAGCTCAATGTTTTCCTAGCCTCCCCCACCCACCCTGAGGTGGTGCATAGGTTGTGCAATGAATAAATTAAGTATAGGCTCTGCCTGTGCTTGGCATAAATCATTACTTTTCTAGGACCAAAGGGTGAGTGACTATTTGCAATACTATTTTGAGTTAAATAAGCTTTGTAATCAAGTAGAGTGAGGGTTACACTTAATTTTTTTGCAAAATATTTATTTGCAAGACAGCTGTTATAATTAAATCATACTTTCTATTGTGAAAAGAAAAAAAGAAAACTTTTTACTGAAAAAAGAGCCAGGAAATTAATCCATGCAAAATCAAATTGATTTACTGAGTTTTAACTGAATAGAAATATCTTTTTTCCTTTGGTTGCCATTAGAGCTTTTACAGAAAATATAACATATCCATAAAATTATTTTGTTACAATTATTGCAGCTAATGATATCACAATTTACAAGGAGGATTTCCTTCACAAAGATAGTTATGCACATATAAAATGTATCTGATTTTATAATATACTGTTTCATGTATTCCCAAGGAAACTTGACTATTACAAAGGAATATTTTAATGTGAAATCATTGAAAAATTGTTTTAAGGGAAGATAATTAAAATACTAGCCAATGGTGTATATTTATACATTATATTTTATAGCCATTTTACACCTAAATAAACTAAAACAAATGATATGTTTCTCTTTAAAGAAAGTTTATGGGAAATGATCACCATAGCCTCATCTATAGCTCCTTTCATGCTCAGAGCAGTATGTTAGGTTTCTTTTTAACTCTGTTCAATTTCTGAACCAGAAGCAGATGTGATCAATGTGCTGCTCCGCAAGGCAAGGCGTTTTGAAAACAGGATCTAGAGCTCACTTTTGTTCATCAGCCTTAAGTGTCCATTAAATGTGAAGCAGGACAAAAAGTTATTGGATATAGTAAGAAGCAGACTCACTAAAAGCTAATTTTAAAATAAAGATGTTAACATAAATTAAATGATATGCTAATTTTAAAGTTATGTGATAGGTAATAAATATATGAACATGGCAAGGCAGGTACTCACAAGATATGTTTACCTGGAAAAAGCAATTTACAAAACCACGATTACAAAATCAAAATATAATTTTTTTTAAAAATTTCACAGAAGTGCAAGAGTAAATCTGGAAGGAAATGCACAAAGATACACATCATTTATTTTCCAGATTTAGATTATTATTACATTTTGCACGGTATGTTTTTTAGTTGTTCCAAAACTAGAGTAGGATTGTTTTAGTCATACAAATTAATAAATTATCTCAAAGTTTTGAAACATGCTAATTTCAGATTTTTTTTCTTTACAGCCTAGTATCAGAAAGGCTTTACAAATTACCAGTATTTAATAGCCAAGCAATCATTTGCAAGAGTCAATCTAAATTTATTAATTTGTTTAGTCATCAATTTAAAAAAATTAAAAGTAAAGTAATTATTTGTTTAGTCTTCAGTTCATTCATTCTGCAATGCGTGTGTCAGTTGCTATGCCAGGAGCCAGAGATAAAGCATTGAGGTTGTCAGGCATTAGCCATGCCCTGATGCATCTTTAAGGCTAGTTCTGGTTAAGGTGTTATTGTTTAGTTTATCTAATTTTGTAGACACAACCTTGCATTTAATTCTGTAGATTCCACCCTGAAATTTTTAACTAACATGATGTGAGGAACCACACTGACCTTAATAGTGCAGTGTTTGCTGTCACCTAGACCCCAACAGTGTCAAGGGAGCCGCGTGCACGTCCAGAGTGGCTTCATTCGGCATTCCTGAGGAGCACCAGCGGAGGTGCGGCAAAGAACTGCACCGAGTTAGTTCGCAGGCACAGCAACTTTCAGCGTTTCTAACCTGATCTGGTTTTGGTATATTATCCTGAAATCCATGAAGAGAAAGACAGAATCATAAAAAGCTATCAAAAAAATAACTTGGCATAATAGAAAAATATGTATTTGTTTTAATACTGAGTATTATTTATTTGCCAACAAAGTCATCAGCATTCCTTGGCAGGAATGTTGTGGAAAAGTGTGCGGATGCTTAGAGTAACTTGAACTGTGTATTTTAAGGTGACTACATAGCCAGATGCATCATAAGTGCTTAGTAAGTAGGGGAAATTGTGAACTTATTTTTTCCTCTACATGACTTAACATTAATAATTACTGGACAGTTGCTATTACAACAAAGAAAATAAAGAGCTGAATTTCGGAAAGCGTGTGATTTTTAAGTTTTATACTAAAACATCTCCGCGTTCAGCGTTCTCTGGAAGTCCCCTGGGTTTATGAAGACCCTGCGCCGGGCACACCAGGGACACACACCCAAGGGACACACCGTGGGGCCCGAGGGCAGCTGGCGGGATCCTGCGCTTTGCCTTCGGGGTCTGCGCCCACAGCTCCCAGGGCCTCAATTATTTAGTTGGGTTGTGTTCACAAAGAGTTTGGAGTTTTGTTTGTTTGTTGGTGGTATTTTCCTTTTTGGAGAAAAGATGTGCTGCATACTCAATAAATATTTATACATTGTGATGAATAATACAGAACACCTCCGACTCAGACAGCGCTCAGGCAGGTACAAATAATTTAACAGATCACAGTTGCTTTCCCGTTTTGTCGCCAGGACCATCCGGTTGGTTGGGTTAAATGTTAAGGGAGAGAGAAGTCATTGTTGCCGAGGGAGGAAGTCACGTGCAAAATGCGGTGTCCCTGGCCTCATGGGGACCAGCCCTCCTCGGGTAACAGCCACATCAGGCCGCCGCGCTGTTCCCCAGCCCCGGCCCGCACCTGCCCAGGTGG